>NC_082683.1:170913004-171237984 GCF_949987515.2 Delphinus delphis
ACATATATCTCCCTTTAAAGATGATGTAACACAAGGACAAAAATAACGTTTTTATTAAAAATAGTTTTAGAACCTAGCATATTCCCTTAAAAGCAGAGTAAACACTTGAAACACATTTGTTACTACCTGTTTCTTACCTTAGCTTCCATGTGCCTTAAACCAAACCAGCTTCATTCCAACCAGGTCCCTTCTTTCCCATCCTCTGTGTTTTGGTCTCACTATTACCAGCTTCACAAACCTCATCTTCCCACTCTACCTAACCAAATGTTTCCTTTCCTTTTTTTTTTTTTCAACTGTAGAACAGAAGTGGGCAGCCTTTTCTGTAAAGGGCAGTAACTATTTGGGGCTTTCCCACCACATGGTCTCCATCACAAATGCTTAGCTTTACTCTTGTCACGTGAAAATAGCCATAAATGGGAACAAATGAGCACGTCTGTGTTCCGAGAACATTTTATTTGTGGACACACGGTTGAATTTTAGGTAATTTTCTTGTGTCTAGAAATCTTTTTATTTTTTTTTTCTTTTTAGTCACTTAAAAATGTAAAATATCATTCTCATTTCACAGGCCATACAAAACCAGGCAGCTAAAGTTTAATCCACTGGCCATAGTTTGCTGATAACTGTTATAGCATCAAGTTTCTGTTTCTTTTGCTTCCCTCTGTCCCAGTTGAACACCTCTGGATTTTATTGACCCACCTCTAAATACTTGGATTTAAGATACTTATTTTCTGAATTACTCATTTTGACTCATTTATTTATATCCACATGTTCTTGCTTAACGGTTTAATTAGGAGTTTTTGCAGCAAAAACCAGGTAGTGGAACATCAAAAGATTACTGTTAATTAAAGGAAACCAGAAATCTCAAGTGAAGGAATTTAGTCCTTTTCTGTGTATGGGAAGATCTTAGAGTCTGGGCTCATTGAAATCATCCCTTTGATACGCATCTCAGCTATCTGGGGCCGGGATCCTGTTTTTCTCCATCCTGAATCCCCTCAGGGTGCACAGTCAGGGTGTGTGGCTGCTGGCTGCTGGCCTCAGCATCCTTTGTTTACTGACATGGCAGGTGGTCTTCTCAGTCCACATCACAGTGGGCAGGTGTAAAGGAGCTGTGTATAAATGCTAGTTGTGTGAGACAGGAACAGTTTTTTTTTTTTTAACCTAACAACATAATTTGTAATTGACAAAAGCAAAAATTGTTTGTCTTTAATAATAGTAAGCATAGTTTTATCAATTTTTATCAAATTGATGATTTTTTTAACATCTTTATTGGAGTATAATTGCTTTACAGTGGTGTGTTAGCTTCTGCTTTATAACAAAGTGAATCAGCTATCGACAGATGAATGGATAAAGAAGATGTGGCACATATATACAATGGAATATTACTCAGCCATAAAAAGAAATGAAATTGAGTTATTTGTAGTGAGGTGGTTGGACCTAGAGTCTGTCATACAGAGTGAAGTAAGTCAGAGAGAGAAAAACAAATACCGTATGCTAACACATATATATGGAAACTAAAAAACAAACAAACAAAACTGGTTATGAAGAACCTAGGGGCAGGACAGGAATAAAGACGCAGACCTACTAGAGAAAGGAACAGTTTTAAGCAGCCCTTCGAGGTAGCAGCAGCAGAGTCCAGTCCACGGCTGTGTCTCACAGGCGTCTCTGTAGAAAGGAGCGCTAGTGCCCCATTTATTGTTTCATCAAAACAATAATAATCTGAATCAATCTCATAGGCGGCCTCTGTGGTATGATCTGGATGTCTGTAGGGGAAGAAATTGCTCTCAGTGGCACTCCAGATACCATCACTGGTACTGCATTGGTTCTCTTAAACACTGTCCTTTCCGTAGTCCTTTGATCCTCAAGAAGAGGGATTGCACAAACTCTGGGAGGGACTGATATTTATATATTGATCAAAAATTGGGACATCTTTTAACAACAAATACAAGAAAAGGCATGGACATCATGACTCTGAGCTAGTGGTGCATAACCTTCATTGCATGTTAGAGTCATCTGGGGAGTGTTTAAAAAAACATCCCAGCATTTAGGCTACACCTGTGACAATGAAATCCAAGTTTCTGTGAGTGGCGCCCTCTTAGCAGTAATTTTTCCTGCTCCACGGGTGATTCTATTGTGTAGTCCAGTTTGAGAACCCCTGCCCTACACCTGCCTGTTAAATGCAGTCCTTACTCAGGAGAGGTAACAAATTAAATTACTCTTATTTTAATCTAATGGATTAAAAGAGGGGAAGGATTGAAAAATAAATTACATATCTCGAGGCTAGTGGTCATTAAAATACGGATGAAATAGAGATATGGCTGAGAGGGAAGTGGGGGAATCTTCCTCCTATATATTTTGTTGAGTTAGTCATTCAGGACTTCTTTGAAAATCAGGAACAAATAATAATTGCATAACTGAATAGCCCTCCCATATTGCATTGGTTATATTTTCCATTTTTGTAAATTAGTGCTTTATTAATCTACCAAATGGCCAGTAGCCGTAGCCAAGTAAATCCTGGCTCACCCCAAAACATCTGGAGACTTTAGATGGCCCCATACCGTATGCTTTAACAGTAATTATGAACGTGAACTTTCCAGGGTATCACTTTCAAACATAGCTAGCTGATCCTAAACCTACCTAGCCTGCCTCGCCAATGGCTTCCAGAAACCACAATAAAGGCGGTCCCCACAAGTAAACTCTCATTACAGATCCTAGGGCTTCCCTTGACTGCCCCCATGTGGCTGCTGTGTTCTCCCCAGGGAACTGTGAAAATAGCAAAACTGTAAAACTGCTTTCTCTCCCTTGACCTGCCTCTGGTCTCATCACCTCACTCAAGGTAATATGGTTAAAACACATGGAAATAGGGGGGTTTGAAAAAAAATAGTGCCCATTCAGACATAAATCCCTGTCCTCCAGAAAATCTTTCAGATTTATGAGAGTCTCTCTCTTCAAAGGGTGCAGCTTCTGGATAACTATGTCCTTGTATTAATACAAGCCTTTTCTTCTTAGAGTCATTAAAAAAGTTGTTTTGCTCTTTAAACAATTGTGTTCCCTCGGAATTCCCGGGTGGTGCAGTGGTTAAGAATCTGCCCGCCAATGCAGGGGACGTGGGTTTGATCCCTGGTCTGGGAAGATCCCACATGCCTCGGAGCAACTAAGCCCATGCGCCACAACCACTGAGCCTGCACTTTAGAGCCTGTGAGCTGCAACTACTGAGCCTGCGTGCCGCAGATACTGAAGCCCGCGTGCTTAGAGCCCACACACTGCAACAAAGAGTAGCCCCTGCTCAGCGCAACCAGAGAAAGCCCGTGCACAGCAATGAAGACCCAGCGCAGCCAAAAAAAAAAAAAAAATTGTGTTCGCAGACAGTTACCATCTGCTTGATGAATCCAGATATTAAGGTGAAGTTTTACATTTCACTTCTTACAGGTGAAAACTTTATGTCAGGAAGTAGATGCGGTAACAGCTCTAGTTTTCCTTAATGGGAACTGACATGCCATTGATTAGAGTTTGTTCATATTTTACTTTGATAAATGCTTGAGGGGCTATTTCTTTGTTGTTTCATTTTGAATACGTTTTCTTTCTGGTTTATTGTGACTATTTTCTTCCTGGTAATTTGGATGTTATATATGAGGGCAAAACTTGATCAACCCGTCAGTTTTTGAGAGAGGGTACATACAAACACAACAGTTGCCCAAAACTGTTCTTATCAGTTATCTTACAAATGGATCTGAATTGTATATAGAAATCTAGGGAATTAGAATGACGATGAACTTGAATATGCCATCTCTTATTTTTGGGGGGAAAAAACAACTTTTTACAATATAATAAAAGATAATATATTGCTACAAGTTGTACCTTTTTAGATATTGTGGGATTTTTATTACAGCAAAGTGTATGGTAAGGTGGGGGCAATAATAATAATAACATTTATTGAATATTTACTGTTTTTGCTTGGAGTGGATTTAGGGTCTTTGCATGGTTTAAATCCATGGAATCTAAATGTTATATTTTAAAGTGGGTAAAACGGAAACACAAGAGTTTAAAGTAACTTTCCAACATCAACACCAAATTAGAATTTCAGAAATCATAGCCAGTGAGACTCCAAGAGCTCAAAGTCTTAAGAGCCACAAAATACTGCCTCCTAGAATCATTAGCAGTAATTATAATCCCAGATTCTGATTTGATAAAACAGGCAAAAATCCTTCAATAAAGAGGAAAAATGTTTTAAGTATTTCTGGCTCGTCTTATCCAGATTGCAGGATAATTGCTGAGATTTCCAGCGTGCTGGTGTAGACACAAGCAGCATTAAGCATATAACACACTGCTTTTTGAACATGCCGAAGACTTGAATTATTTTGTATGTTAATCAGACAGAGAGGCCACAGTAAGTTACGGGGAGGTTTGTAAATTACCTTATGAATTCAGAAAAAGACACCTTGACTTATCTAGGTAATTGTTAATTCTCTGTTTCTCTTGACTTGGTTAAAAAAGTCTCAGCAAACACTTTTTTGGTTTAGGCAAGAGGCAGACTAAAGAAGTTATCTTTGGAAATACAGAACTTGGAATCTCCTACTGGGAAGTTTTACAGTGTCAGTGCAGAATGTGGAATTACAAACTGATAGTATGAGAAAGTGCTCTTGTCAGGTTATAAGGTAACCTTGTAATACACAAATATTAGAAAACTGAGGTCCATCAGAGTTAACAGAGACAGGGACAAGGTTAAGAAAAGAGTAATGGGGATGGGAATGCTACTGAGGACTGAAATATTTGAATTATGATGCAGGCCTTCTTCCTGTACATCAATAATAACATACAATCAAAAATAAATTCAAACGGAAGAAATAGTGAAATATGTTAGGAATAATCACACTGTATTGCAAGGAACATGAAGACAACCGCAAGATTTTGTGAGGTTGTTTGTCTTGTGAGGTTGTTTGTTTTGAAAGCAATGATCAATTTTGAAAGGCTCATCAGCTCCAGGAAATACTAGAAAATCCTCTGCTTTGACACAGAATGGCTCTTAAATTTGTGTAACTACAATTGGGAAGCTTCTTGTGCGAGATTACTTACTATGTTAATATAATGAAATAGTTTGGTTCGTTTGATACTCTTTGTAAATTTTCTTTCATTGTTTGATAAGGAGGATTCATTGTCAATATCCACTTGAAACCATAACGATATTTCTTTTCTTGCAGTGTTTGAGCAGATCCAGTTACTGTGTCATAAACATTTTATTGAACTGAGGCATGACAGATCTTTTTTTTTTTTTATGGGCTGCTAACATTCTTGTCATACTTAATGTTTCACCTGGGAGCTGGCTTTTAGTCAGAGTTCACTCTTATGTGTGTCTACCTTTCAACCTTGATGCAAAACTAATAGCTTATTATCTCAGTCATAAATGAATCTTCAAAAGACATCAGGGACTTTCTGTAATCCTGTTAAGGAGGGTTTTTTGAGGTAGCTATTAACTGTGCAGGTTGTTCTATTGAGTTTAATGACTTAAACCATTATGTTAATAATATGTGCCCTTTTGCTAAACATATCAGAATTCCTCTTTAATAGCCTTTCAATACTATTCAAACTATGATCACGTATATAATTGAAGCATCTTGATTCGTGGGTTAATTTGTGGGCTTCAAGGAAACATTCTGAAAGATTCTTATTGCTCTCAGAGCCATAAACGTCCATGGAGGAATCCCTGCTCAGTGAGAAGTACTTTATGATATATATCGTTTTTTTTTCTTTCATAGCATGCTTTAAAACTTTAAATAGACCTTATTGGTTTATCCTGTGTTTAACTACAGGAGTTATGTTTTCCCCAAGATCCCTGTTGTTATGAAGTTGTGTAGGTAAATTAGAAAACTTGCATGGGAATGACATATACCAGCTTTATTTTTTTGAAAATCTTCCAAAACAAATATGGCAAAATATCAACATCTGTTAAATCTAACTGGATACCTGGTGGGAAGATGAAAGATAATATAAAATTAAATGAAGATACAGATTTTAACTTAAATTTCTTCGTTCACATTGATTTTTTTCTGCTTTTCTTAGTACTTATGTTTTCCATACCTTTTATCACTCTTTTCTAATTATTTCTTGTTAATCATTTCACTCATCTTCCTAAAAGACAGTGTATTTATTATCCTTCTCATATATCTCATAATGATTCTTATAATTTGGGAGTAATTCAATATTTTTAAAAATTTTATTCTATTATTTTTTTAACATCTTTTTTTTTTTTTTTTTTTTTTTTGCGGTATGCGGGCCTCTCACCTCTGTGGCCTCTCCCGTTGCGAAGCACGGGCTCCGGACGCGCAGGCCCAGCGGCCATGGCTCACGGGCCCAGCCGCTCCGCGGCATGTGGGATCTTCCCGGACCGGGGCACGAACCCGTGTCCCCTGCATCGGCAGGCGGACTCTCAACCACTGTGCCACCAGGGGAGCCCTATTTTTTTAACATCTTTATTGGAGTATGATTGCTTTACAGTGGTGTGTTAGTTTCTGCTGTATAACAAAGTGAATCAGCTATACATATATTCCCATATCTCCTCCCTCTTGCATCTCCTTCCCACCCTCTCTATCCCATCCCTAAAAATTTTATTTTAATGTAGCTGGTTACATATCCAAATCCCAAACAGTATTTGAATATTTTATTTCTCCACTTAAGATTCTACCTGGAGTCAAATTTTTACATTGTACATCTCTTTGAATCTTAAATTACCTACCATACTTGAGACTACTATTTCTTCTTCTTCATAGTTGTCATCACCTATAACTTATTTTAGTTCACAGATGTACACATAAGCAGGCCTGACTACTGGCAAAGGGTAGGGAGGTATAGGGGTTTATCTTCATGTTCCTCCATATCTTTACAGAATTCTCTCTTAAGGGCAGTTGCTCAATGCCTCATGCCAACTGGCTTGCCTTTCATTGTCAATCCTGACCTGCTTTCATCTGGCTCAGATTTTGTATGGGATCTGTGAAATATCTCAACAACAAAAGGATGTGTTTGTGTACAAACTACATGCCTGGCATTATTCTAGGTGCTGGAATTATAACTGAGATGAAGGTAGGTCCCTGGCCTTCAGAATCTTTCAGTTCTTTGCGTTTATATTTGTAGCAAGGGTATCTGCTGTCCTCGCTACTCCACATCCACGCCCCACTCCAGACTCTCCCTTCAGGTAAGTTGGTTTGTGCTCCTACCCAGTTAGGTGGCTAGAGAACGGGCAGAGCTTGTGAGAGTCCTTGGTGATTTGGTGAGGGGTATTCTCATTCTTGGGAAGAGTCGGTTTTGCACAGGCATGTTTACGATCCTAGTTACACTGTGGATGGAAATTTAATGGTTAATTGAGATCTGAAAGCACCAGCCAGTTGTACTCACACCAGCCAGGGGAATTCTGCCCTAATAATTATCCATGTGACCTTATGTTGAGATTGTACCTCTAGTCCAGTTACTGATCCTTGATGTCCGTTCATTGGAAGGCCTTCCCTGCATTGTTTCCTGGTCCCTGAGTCAGGCTCTTCTTCAGTTTCAGAGCTGCTCTCTGACTAGCATCAAAAGGGGTTAGGAGGGCTTCCCTGGTGGCAGGGTGGTTGAGAGTCCGTCTGCCGATGCAGGGGGCACGGGTTCGTCCCCCGGTCCGGGAAGATCCCACGTGCCGCGGAGCGGCTGGGCCCGTGAGCCATGGCCGCTGAGCCTGCGCGTCCAGAGCCTGTGCTCCACAACGGGAGAGGCCACAGCAGTGAGAGGCCCGCGTACCGCAAAAAAAAAAAAAAAGGGGGGGGGGTTAGGGTTTCCAGTCTCCAGGAAGTAGTACCTCTTGTCCTAATCTCTCTACCCCACATTTTTCTTTAAATCCAGTTTCCATTACTCTTATCTTAGCTAAACATAAATGTTCCAGTGAAGTTTTTGTATCAGGTATCAACTTTTCAGAAACCGACTCTACATATTCCAGTACTAACTTACACTTGTAAGAAGTTACGCTTGTAAGAAGTTACGTAGGATTGTCATTGGTTAAATACATCACTCCGATAAGAAGTCTTTCAACTTTAGGAAGATTAGTTCCTTGAAGGTATTTTCGTAGCAGTTTTTCAAGCCTCAGTGATAGGCCTATGAGAGTGATTTGTTCACTTAGGCCTTTTGGTATTTCCTAAGATATATCACAAAGACATTCTGTAACTTACAGGAAAGGTCAGTTGTGCCTCTAGATCTGATACTGAGCACCTACTATGTGCAAAGCACTTTGGGAGGCCCTGGGATGCAGAAGCAAACGGAGTAGTTGTGGTTCTTGCCCTCAGTATACCTATGTTCAGATGAACTCCACTATGCACTAGTTGTGAGACCCTGGGAAACATTACTTAACATATCTGAGTCTCATCTGTTAAAAATGAAAAACAGTAATCCTAATACTTGCTCTGTTAAACTCACAGGTTGTTTTGTGAATCATACCTAACGTATCTGAAGTTACTTCAACTATAATGTGCTCAACTATAAGTATTCACATTTTCTTTAAAATTGCAGTAAAACACATTCTCAGAAAACACTAAGAAATCTAAGAAAGAAAATTTAAAACTTAACTGCTTAAGACATAGAGAACAGACTTGTGGTTGCCAAGGGGGAGGCGGGGTGGGGGAGGGAAGGATTGGGAGTTTGGGGTCAGCAGGTGCAAACTAGTATACACAGAATGGATAAACAGCAAGGTCCTATTGTAGAGCACAGGGAACTATATTCAATATCCCGTGATAAATCATAATGGAAAAGAATATGAAAAAGAATGTATATATATGTATAACTGAGTCACTTTGCTGTACAGCAGATATTAACACAAGACTGTAAATCAACTATACTTCAATCAAATTAAAAAAAAAGTAAAAGCAAAACTCAGCTGCTTAAAATTGAAACAGGATAAGTAATGAAGAGCCCTTCCTGCTTTTATCTAGCTATTTCTAAAATACAGCTCAGACATCACTCTTATAAAATACTTACCATTATTGTATATAAATTCTATTCCTACCCTAATAATCATGTACAATCAATAAGAATGTACATCCAGAACTCAATGGATTAAGTCCCAAGGCAGAATTCACAACTCATGGAGGCAAAATTAGTGAAATGCTAAAATCATGAACAGATGTAAGAATTCAGATTTCTTAAAAGAAACTTTATAAAATGGACTAAAGGAATTTAACAACATTTATGTACCAAGTATTTCAAGATTTATGTAGAATGCATGCTTATCCTGGTTTCCATCATAAAAAATGACAAGCTTTTATTGCCCTACCCCCTTTGTCCAAGGGATGGCTTAACATTTATGACACAGTTTGTCACTGAGAGTTATCAATGACACAGGAAGGTGACTAGATAAACACTAAACACAGTTGATGAAGATAAATTTAATTACTTCACTAGGGGGGTTTGAACTAGTTAATTGTGGAGTTTTTTTTCTAAGTAAACCTTACATGTCAAGATACCTCATTGATGTCAAAGGAATTTAAAAATAACTTGTAAGAAAGGCACAAACAGTGGTAATTTGGGGACGGAAATCAAATTGCAAAAACAGATAGGTTTCCTAAATCTGAGAGTATTTTTGGACTCTTTTGTTTTCTTCTTTTTATAAATAACCTGCCGTTGGGATCCAAGGGCATTACTGTTCACCTTTGTGTGGGTGGCATAATTACACGGAATACTTAAAGTAAAAATATCTTTATATAAATGTTAGATTACAATCAGAACTTGATGTCACCTATATAGTCGGAGTCTGATAAATACACTTGTATGAAATGTCAAAAACAGGATATAATGTTTTATTTCTAAAGATAGCTCCTAATGAGGTGAAATAATTAAGCTTCTGATTAAGAGCACAGATACTCCTCATTCTTTGTCTTCTTACTGGGTAACTAATTCTGGTGATACTTTTAAAAGCCTTGAAAAATAAAGTTTTGAAGGTTGTCCCCTCTCTCCCATTGGGGATCAGAAGATAAATTGGTGCCGTCTACATAGAATATTTAGAAAAAATAATGTCTTTCTTCAGCCTTCAGTATCGTCTTTAATACCCGTTAGATTTCACATTATCTTCACTTCTCTGTAGTTGAAAACATACTCCCGATTCTGTAGAAATGCCTTATTTTTTAATCTCTCCAAACTAAAATGTTAAATTTCCTTTAAGTCTCTGATCAAGTAAGTCATCAATATTTGCTGTATTTGCATTTTATTGCCTGATACTATGGTAGGCACCATAAAAGACACAGAAATGATAGGACAGTTTTTGCCCTCAGAAAGTTCTGTGAGGAAAGGAATCCCATCTTGCACTTGTCTGAGCTAGTGTCTAGCAAATATATGTTGATTTGACTTGACATGGAAATGAGATGTAGGAATATATCAAATCTGATGCTAAGCTTTATGATGAATGTGTTAGAGATTATATTATGTATTAGAAATTATGTTGAGATTATATCTACATTTTCATATTTTTCTAATACAGAAGTAACACATATTCTTTTGAGAAACTCTTAAAATTAAACAAGAGTATAAAAACTGGAAAAAATTCCAGTTTTAGTATATAATTATAATTGTTGATAACATTTTGGTATATTTTCTCCTATTTTTCTGTGCATGGGTTAAAGATTTTATTGTGATCAGGTTATGTGCAATTTTGCTTTTATATAATATTGCTTTTTCAGTTAACATGCTATGTAAATATTTTTCACATTATTGCCTCTTTTAGTCACTAAACACTGGGTCCTCACTGATTTGGGGGAATTTACTAGGTGCCAGACTCTAGACCTAGTCCTTGTCCTAAAGGAGATTATAGACATAGCTAGGAGACAGACAAGTAAGTAAATAATTTCAGTTCAGAAGGATAGGTTATGAGGAAAATATTCAACATTTACTTTATAGACACACAAACTGACTTTTTTCCCCAACCATTTAAACTTTTTGTTCTATATTGGAGTATAGCCGATTAACAATGTTGTGATAGTTTCAGGTGCACAGCAAAGCAACTCCGCCATACATATACATGTATGCATTCTCCCCCAACACTCCCCTCCCATCCAGGCTGCCACATAACATTGAGCAGAGTTCCCTGTGCTATACAGTAGGTCCGTGTTGGTTATCCATTTTAAATACAGCAGTGTGTACATGTCAATCCCAAACTCTCTGACTATCCCTTCCCTCCTCCCTTAGCCCTGTAACCATAAGTTCGTTCTCTAAGTCTGTGGGACCTAGAGTTTGTCACAGTGTGTGAAGTAAGTCACGGAGAGAGAGAGAGAGAGAGAAAGAGAAATACTGTATATCACCTATATGCGGAATCTAAAGAAAAAATACAAATGAACTTATTTACAAAACAGAAACAAACTTTGTTTTGTTTATAGTATATCTTTATTCCAGATTTAAGGATGACTTTTGCATAGCTTGATAGACTTTTTTTTTTAATTTATTTATTTTTGGCTGTGTTGGGTCTTCGTTGCTGCGCATGGGCTTTCTCTAGTTGCAGCGAGCAGTGGCTACTCTTCGTTGCGGTGCGCGGGCTTCTCACTGCGGTGGCTTCTTTTGTTGCGGAGCGTGGGCTGTAGGCGCGAGGGCTTCAGTAGTTGTGGCACGCGGGCTTCAGTAGTTGTGGCTCGCGGGCTCTAGAGTGCAGGCTCAGTAGTTGTGGCGCACGGGCTTAGTTGCTCTGCAGCATGTGGGATCTTCCCGGACTAGGGCTTGAACCCGTGTCCCCTGCATTGGCAAGCAGATTCTTAACCACTGCGCCACCAGGGAAGCCCCAGACTGACTCCTGAATGTCACAAAATATCTGTACTTGCCCGCCATTTTCTATGACATTCGTCATACCTAGTACTTTTGGTGGCCCATTAGCTACTCTTACATAATGACTTTTACTAACTAATGGCCTCACTTTGGAAGTACCTCCTCTCTACCCTTACCTTTTTGTCTTCTGTTTTATAGGGTTTGGCTTAGGTAACTATTTTCTTAGAAATGTTTTGAACTGATCAGATCATTCTTGATATTTACAAACTCTTCAGATTGAAGGAGATTTAAGTCCTAAGCACATTAGTGGCCAGCACTTGGTGTAACTGACGTTTCATAGAATTTCTCTGTCAATATGTCACGAGTTTTATCAACTATTCCTATGTAGGCTATTTGGTAGCCTGTGGACATGAAGTTGCTATGGAACCTATCCTTAATGTTTGTCCCATCATGAGAGAAGATGAGTCCCTAACATGTGGCAGTTATGTAAAAGACGTTTTTGTACATTTCCTACTCAATTCCTATGAAAACCCTAATCTGTTAGGGATTTATCTTTTTATCAGTGAGGAAACTGAGAGTCCAAAAGTATGAGTAACTTGCAGGAGATCACAGAACTACTCAGTGGAAATAAATATTCTGTCTCATTCTTCGAATCTGTAGTTGGTATTGATATATTTCATACATCCTAGAATTCTTACCCATTATCTCTTGAAATATTGCCTCAGGCTAATTTTCTCCTTTTTTTTTTTTCTTTCTGAAATCCAGTTTAAACATATGTTAGGACTTCACACCATGTACTCCATGTCTCTTCCCCTCTGTTGAATAGTTCTACTATTTTTTATTTTCTTATAACATATCCTGGTTTATTTCTACTAATGTAGTTTCTAGTTCACTTCTATTTTTTTTCCATTTGCTGCCATCTATGTTCAATATGTTTAATACTGGTTGTTGTACATTTTATTTCTAGAAATTTTTTGTTTCTTCTTCACATTGGCTGTCATTTAGAGTTTCCTGTTACCTATCGATAATTCCAGTCGTGTCATTTATTTGAAGAGAATGATTGTTTTCTAATGTTTGATAATTCTAATACCTAAGGTTTGTGTGAGTCTGTTTCTAAGGTATATTGTTGTATTTATTCTTCCTCATGGTGCCTCGGGTGCATGGTTCCCTTTGGTGAGCTAATATTTGCCTTGGGGAAATGTTTGTGGGGATTCTTCAAAGTGTAAGGGGGTGCTCCAAGACAGAAACTGCCTTAAGGCAAGTTCAGGGCTTGTGCTTCCCTGGCTTACTTAGCCTTGGGTATCTTGGCTGCATGTTCTTCTATAGTACACTCTAGTGGCACAGTTTATCAAGCAAAGTTTTTGTTTGTTTTGTTTCCTTTGGTTTTCCATACTATTTTCATACTATTTTCAGAGCCAATCAAATGTCTGCCATACTATTTTCAGAGCCAATCAAATGTCTGCCTGCCCTGCACCAGAACTGTGGTAGTAGTGAGGGGGGATACCAGTTCTGGTTCACTTTCTTCCTATGGTGTAGATTTAGAGGAATTCCCATGTATTGTCAGGCAATGTCCTCTCTATGGCTTTTCACTTAGAGTGGCCCAATGAGGCTGCAGACCAAAGCCCTAGTTTGCCATTGGACAGGCTGATACCCTCAAGATGAAAGCAGTTTTGGCACACTGATGTATCACTCCCTGCTCTGGATTTAGGTTATATTCCTCAGAATTTGGCCAAGCAGTTTTCCACTGTATTTTCAGCTCAACTATGCTTCAATATTCATGAAAAATATATATTTATCTAGTATATTAGTTGTTTTTACCTAGCCTACCTCTTTTTTTATAGTATGTATATGTATTTTTTTTTTACATCTTTATTGGAGTATAATTGCTTTACAATGTTGTGTTAGTTTCTGCCGTACAAAGAAAATGAATCAGCTATATGTCCCCATATGCCCTCCTTCTTGCGTCTCCTTCCCACTCTTCCTATCCCACCTCTCTGATATCACTAAGCACTGAGCTGATATCCCTGTGCTATGCAGCTGCTTCCCATTAGCTATTTTACATTTGGTAGTGTACGTATGTCAGTGCTACTCTCTCACTTCATCCCAGCTTACCCTTCCCCCTCCTCGTGTCCTCAAGCCCATTCTCTATGTCTGCGTCTTTATTCCTGTCCTGCCCCTAGGTTCTTCAGAACCATTTTTTTTTTTTAGATTCTATATATATGTGTTAGCATACGGTATTTCTTTTTCTCTTTCTGACTTACTTCACTCTGTATGACACACTCTCGGTCCATCCACCTCACTACAAATAACTCAATCTGGTTTCTTTTTATGGCTGAGTAATATTCCCTTGTATATATGTGCCACATCTTCTTTATCCATTCATCTGTGGATGGACACTTAGGTTGCTTCCACGTCCTGGCTATTGTAAATAGTGCTGCAATGAACATTGTGGTATATGTCTCTTTTTGAACTATGGTTTTCTCAGGGTATATGCCCAGTAGTGGGATTGCTGGATCATACGGTAGTTCTATTTTTAGTTTCTTAAGGAACCTGCATACTGTTCTCCATAGTGGCTGTATTAACTTACATTCCCAGGAACAGTGCAAGAGCGTTCCCTTTTCTCCACACCCTCTCCAGCATTTACTGTTTGTAGATTTTTTGATGATGGCCATTCTGACAGGCGTGAGGAGATACCTCATTGTAGTTTTGATTTGCATTTCTCTAATGATTAGTGATGTTGAGCATATTTCATGTGTTTGTTGGCAATCTGTATATCTTCTTTGGAGAAATGTCTATTAAGTTCTTCTGCCCAGTTCTGGATTGGGTTGTTTGTTTTTGTGATACTGAGCTGCATGAGCTGCTTGTATATTTTGGAGATTAATTCTTTGTCAGTTGCTTCATTGACAAATATTTTCTCCCATCCTGAGGGTTGTCTTTTCGTCTTGTTTATGGTTTCCTTTGCTGTGCAAAAGTATTTAAATTTCATTAGGTTCCATTTGTTTATTTCTGTTTTTATTGCCATTTCTCTAGGAGGTGGGTCAAAAAGGATCTTGCTGTGATTTATGTCATAGAGTATTCGGCCTATGATTTCCTCTAAGAGGCTTATAGTGTCTGGCCTTACACTTAGGTCTTTAATCCATTTTGAGGTTATTTTTGTGTATGGTGTTAGGAATTGTTGTAATTTCATTCTTTTATATGTAGCTGTCCAGTTTTCCCAGCACCACTTATTGAAGAGGCTGTCTTTTCTGCATTATATATACTTGCCTCCTTTATCAAAGATAAGGTGACCATATGTGTGTGGGTTTACCTCTGGGCTTTCTACCCTGTACCATTGATATTTATTCCTGTTTTTGTGCCAGTACCATACTGTCTTGATTATTGTAGCTTTGTAATATAGTCTGAAATCAGGGAGCCAAATTACTCCAGCTTCATTTTTCTTTCTCAAGATTGCTTTGGCTCTTCGGGGTCTGTTGTGTTTCCATACAAATTGTGAAATTTTTTGTTCTAGTTCTGTGAAAAATGCTATTCATAGTTTGATAGGGATTGCATTGAATCTGTAGATTGCTTTGTGTAGTATAGTCATTTTCACACTGCTGTTTTCTCCAGCCCAACATGTTATGTCTTTCCATCTGTTTGTATCATGTTAAATTTCTTTCATCAGTGTCTTATACTTTTCTGCATACAGGACTTTTATCTCCTTAGGTAGGTTTATTCCTAGGTATTTTATTCTTTTTGTTGCAGTGGTGAATGGGAGTGTTTCCTTAATTTCTCTTTCAGATTTTTCATCGTTAGTGTATAGGAATGCAAGAGTTTTCTGTGCATTACTTTTGTATCCTGCTACTTTACCAAATTCATTGATTAGCTCTAGTAGTTTTCTGGTAGCATCTTTAGGATTCTCTATGTATAGTATCATGTCATCTGCAGACAGTGACAGTTTTACTTCTTTTCTGATTTGGATTCCTTTTATTTCTTTTTCTTCTTTGATTGCCATGGCTAGAACTTCCAAAATTATGTTGAATAATAGTGGTGAAAGTGGGAAACCTTGTCTTGATCCTGATCTTAGTGGAAATGGTTTCAGTTTTTCACCATTGAGAACGATGTTGGCTGTGGGTTTGTCATATATGGCCTTTATTATGTTGAAGTAGGTTCCCTCTGTGCCTACTTTCTGGAGAGTTTTTATCATAAATGGGTGTTGAATTTTGTCGAAAGCTTTTTCTGCGTTTACTGAAATTATCGTATGGTTTCTGTCCTTCAGTTTGTTAATATGGTGTATCACATTGATTGATTTTCACATTTTAAAGAATCCTTGCATTTCTGGGATAAACCCCACTTGGTCATTGTGTGTGATCCTTTTAATGTGCTGCTGAATTGTGTTTGCTAATTTTTTGTTGAGGAGTTTTGCATCTGTGTTCATCAGTGATACTGACCTGTAGTTTTCTTTTTTTGTGACATCTTTGTCTGGTTTTGGTATCAGGGTGATGGTGGCCTCGTAGAATGAGTTTGGGAGTGTTCCTCCCTCTGCTGTATTTTGTAAGAGTTTGAGGAGGATAGGTGTTAGCTCTTCTCTAAATGTTTGATAAAACTCATCTGTGAAGGGCTTCCCTGGTGGTGCAGTGGTTGGGAGTCCACCTGCTGATGCAGGGGATGCGGGTTCGTGCCCCGGTCTGGGAAGATCCCACGTGCTGCAGCATGGCTAGGTCCATGAGCCATGGCCACTGAGCACGCATGTCCAGAGCCTGTGTTCCGCAACGGAAGAGACCACAACAGTGAGAGGCCTGCGTACTGCAAAAAAAAAAAAAAAAGGGCAGGAAAAAGAAATTCATCTGTGAAGCAAACTAGTCCTGGGCTTTTGTTTGTTGGACGATTTTTAACCACAATCTCAATTTCAGTGCTTGTGATTGGTCTCTTTATATTTTCTATTTCTTCCTGGTTCAGTCTCAGAAGGTTGTGCTTTTCTAATAATTTGTTCGTTTCCTCCAGGTTGTCCATTTTATTGGCATAGAGTTGCTTGTAGTAATCTCTCATGATTGTTTGTATTTCTTCAGTGTCAGTTGTTACTTCTCCTTTTTCACTTCTAATTGTTGATTTGAGTCTTCTCCCTTTTTTTCTTGATGAATCCTACTAATGGTTTATCAATTTTGTTTATCTTCTCAAAGAACCAACTTTTAGTTTTATTGATCTTTGCTATCGTTTCTTTCATTTCCTTTTCATTTATTTCTGATCTAATCTTTATGATTTCTTTCCTTCTGCTCACTTTGAGTTTTTCTTGTTCTCCTCTAATTGCTTTACCTGTAAATTTAGGTTGTTTATTTGAGATGTTTCTTGTTTCTTGTGGTAGGATTGTATTGCTATAAACTTCCCTGTTAGAACTGCTTGTGCTGCATCCTATAGGTTTTGGGTTGTCGTATTTTTATTGTTATTTGTTTCTAGGTTTTTTTTGATTCCCTCTTTGATTTCTTCAGTGATCTCTTGGTTTTTTAGTAGCATATTGTTTAGCCTCCATGTGTTTGAAATTTTTACAGGTTTTTTCCTGTAATTGATATCTAGTCTCATAGTGGTGTGGTCAGAAAAGATACTTTATAAGATTTCAGTTTTCTTAAATTTACCAGTGCTTGATTTGTGACCCAGGGTATGGTCTATTCTGGAGAATGTTCCATGAGCACTTGAGAAGAAAGTGTTTTCTTTTGTTTTTGGATGGAATGTCCTATAAATATCAGTTAAGTCCATCTCGTTTAATGTGTCATTTAAAGCTTGTGTTTCCTTATTTATTTTCATTTTGGATGATCTGTCCATTGATGAAAGTGGCATGTAAAGTCCCGTACTGTTATTGTGCTACTGTTGATTTCCCCTTTTATGGCTGTTAGCATTTGCCTTATGTATTGAGGTGCTCCTATGTTGTATGCATAAATATTTACAATTGTTATATCTTCTTCTTGGATTGATCCCTTGATCATTATGTAGTGTCCTTCTTTGTCTCTTGTAATAGTCTTAATTTTAAAGTCTGATATGAGAATTGCTACTCTAGCTTTCTTTGATTTCCGTTTGCATGGAATATGTTTTTCCGTGCCCTCACTTTCAGTCTGTATGTGTCTCTAGGTCTGAAGTGAGTCTCTTGTAGACGGCATATATATGGGTCTTGTTTTTGTATCCATTCAGCCAGTCTGTATCTTTAGGTTGGAGCATTTAATCCATTTACATTTAAGGTAATTATCGATAAGCATGTTCCTATTACCATTTTCTTAATTGTTTTGGGTTTGTTATTGTAGGTCTTTTCCTTCTCTTGTGTTTCCTGCCTAGAGAAGTTCCTTTAGCATTTGTTGTAAAGCTGGTTTGGTGGTGCTGAGTTCTCTTAACTTCTGCTTGTCTGTAAAGATTTTGATTTCTCCGTCAAATCTGAATGAAATCCTTGCTGGGTAGAGTAATGTTGGTTGTAGTTTCTTCCCTTTCATCACTTTAAATATGTCCTGCCACTGCCACTGGCTTGCAGAGTTTCTACTGAAAGATCAGTTGTTAACCTTATGGGGATTCCCTTGTATGCTATTTCTTGCTTTTCCCTTGCTGCTTTTAATATTTTTTCTTTGAATTTAATTTTTGATAGTTTGATTAATATGTGTCTTGGCATGTTTCTCCTTGGATTTATCCTGGGGACTCTGCACTTCGTGGGCTTGATTGACTATTTCCTTTCCTGGTTTAGGGAATTTTTCAACTATAATCTCTTCAAATATTTTCTCAGACCATCTCTTTTTCTTTTCTTCTTCTGTGACCCCTATAATTTGAATGTTGGTGTGTTTAATGTTGTCCCAGAGGTCTCTGAGACTGTCGTCAATTCTTTTCATTCTTTTTTCTGTATTCTTCTGTGTAGCAGTTATTTCCACTATTTTATCTTCCAGGTCACTTATCTGTTCTTCTACTTCAGTTATTGTGCTATTGATTCCTTCTAGATAATTTTTAATTTTATTTATTGTGTTGTTCATCATTGTTTGTTTGCTCTTTAGTTCTTCTAGGTCCTTGTTAAATGTTTCTTATATTTTCTCCATTCTATTGCCAAGCTTTTGGATCATCTTTACTATCAGTATTCTGAATTCTTTTTGAGGTAGACTGCCTATTTCTTCTTCATTTGTTTGGTCTGTTGGGTTTTTACCTTCTCCTTCATCTGCTGTGTGTTTCTCTGTCTTCTCATTTTGCTTAACTTACTGTGTTTGGGGTCTCCTTTTCACAGGCTGCAGGTTCCTATTCCCCTTTGTTTTTGGTGTCTGCCCGCATTTGATGAGGTTGTTTCAGTGGGTTGTGTAGGCTTCCTGGTGGAGGGGGGCTGGTGCCTGTGTTCTTGTGGGTGGGGCTGGATCTTGTCTTTCTGTTGGGCAAGGCCACATCCAGTGGTGTATTTTGGGGTGTCTGTGAACTTAGTATGATTTTAGGCAGCCTCTCTGCTAATGGGTCAGGTTGTGTTCCTTCTTGCTGGTTGTTTGGCCTCCAACGCTGGAGCTTGGTGGTCTTTGGGTGGAGATGGGTCTTAATGTTGAGACAGAGATCTCTTTGAAAGCTCTCGCCGATTGATATTACATGGGGCCGTGAGGTCTCTGGTGGTCCAGTGTCCTGGACTTGGCTCTCCCACCTCGGAGGCTCAGGCCTGACACCTGGCTGGAGCACTAAAACCCTGTCAGCTACACAGCTCAGAAGAAAAGTAGGAACAAATTGGAAGGAAAAAAATTAAATTAAATTAAATTTAAAAAACTTAAAAATAGAGAGCAACCAAACCAATAAACAAATCTACCAATGATAACAAGCACTAAAAACTAGACTAAGATAAACATAAAAATCGGAAACAAATCAGCCATAGACAGGAAACTCCAAGTCTACAGTTGCTCCCAGTGTCCACCGCCTCAACTTTGGGAACAGTCCTTGTTTGTTCAGGTATTCCACAGATCAGCGTTCATCAAGTTGTTTGCGGGGATTTAATCCACTGCTCCTGAGGCTGCATGCAGACATTTTCCTTTCTCTTGTTTGTTCACACAGCTTCTGGGGTTCAGCTTTGGTTTGGGCCCCGCCTCTGTGTGTCGGTTGCCCTCAGGTGTCTCTTCCCCACCCAGATAGGAGGGGGTTAAAGCGGCGGCTGATGATGGCTCTCTTGCGCTCTCAGGCCAGGGAGAGGGAAGGGTGCGGTTGTCATAATTGGAATGCGGGGCGAGACTGTGGTGACATAGGCTGGCCTGACATTGCAAGAGCCTGAGGCACACCGTGTGTTCTCCTGGGGAAGTTGTCCCTGGATCTCGGGACCCTGGCAGTGGCGGGCTGCACAGGCTCCTGGGAGGTGTGGATAGTGACCTGTGGTTGCACACAGGCTTGGTGGCAGCGGCAGCAGCCTTAGCGTTTAATGGCCATCTCTGGGGTCCGAGCTGATAGCCATGGCTCATGCCCATTTCTGGAGCTCGCTTAGTTGGTGCTCTAACTTCTGTGGGCACACAGGGAGGGAATCCCCTCTCCTATCACACCCCCAAAACAATGGTCTCTTGCGTCTTTGGCAGGTCCAGACCCTTTCCCAGACTCCCTTCGGGCTAGCTGTGGCGCACCAGCCCCCTTCAGACTGTGTTCACGCAGCCAACCCCAGTCCTCTCCCTGGGATCCGACTGAAGCCTGAGCCTCACTTCCCAGCCCCCGCCCGCCCCGGCAGGTGAGCAGACAAGCCTCTTGGGCTGGTGAGTGCTGGTCGGCACCGATCTTCTGTGTGGGAATCTCTCCGCTTTGCCCTCCACACCCCTGTTGCTGTGCTCTCTTCCGCGGCTCCGAAGCTTACCCCCTCTGCCACCCGCAGTCTCTGCCCGCGAAGGGGCTCCTAGTGTGTGGAAATCTTTCCTCCTTCACAGCTCCCTCCCACTGGTGCAGGTCCTGTAGCTATCCTTTTGTCTCTGTTTATTCTTTTTTCTTTTGCCCTACCCAGGTACGTGGGGAGTTTCTTGCCTTTTGGGAGGTCTGAGGTCTTCTGCCAGCGTTTAGTAGGTGTTCTGTAGGAGTTGTTCCACATGTAGATGTATTTCTGATGTATTTGTGGGGAGGAAGGTGATCTCCACGTCTTACTCCTCCCCCATCTTGAAGGTACCCGTAACCCAGCTCTTCATACCAGAAAAGAAACTGTCCTACCCAACTTCAAAGCTGGAATTCATAGCTGATCTGCCTCTAGATTCCAGTGAATGTTCTATTATTTTCCTTTAATGCTGCATTCCACCCACCATAATTGTTTGACAGTTTTTACTGATAAATCCACATGTCCTTCCTGTAAGGGTCAATTAAAACCAAAAATCTACAAGAAGTTATCATGAATAGTGTTTCCTCAAGCACACCTAGTTAAAACTTAATGTTCATACTCTTCACAAGTTGTAGAGATACAGAGTTTCCCACTTGAAATTTGAGACTGTGATGTGTTTTCACCTTTCGTGGCCTTGCATTCCTTTTAAATCACAAGATGCAGGAATTTATTAGAGTTTGATGTGCAAGTGATGGCATGATTAATATGTTATATGAGTGTGGTATCCTGTAATGCTCCCTGGACCAACATAAAAACAAAAAGTTGCATCTCATTGGAGACGTTGAAACACAAATACTTTTAGTAAATAAGAATTATGGTACAATAAAATTCATCATTCTGTGAGGAATTGGTATAGCACTAAATGTCTTTGGA
Source organism: Delphinus delphis (assembly GCF_949987515.2). NCBI lineage: Eukaryota > Metazoa > Chordata > Mammalia > Artiodactyla > Delphinidae > Delphinus > Delphinus delphis. The sequence goes on from NC_082683.1 coordinate 170,934,435, forward strand.
AACTCATATCATTCTTTTGCTCTTCTTGTTTCTATTCCATTCTACCACTGTAATGAATTCTTTAGGTATTTCTTAGGGGGATTTTAAAATCCCAACTACCCTCAAATCCCCTTTTCTCTAAAATGACTCCAGGATTGAATTTTAAGATTATTTTGCTCTTTCACAGTAGGACACCTACACATTCTATGTAGACTTCACACTGTAGAGAAATTTACAAATGCTCTTCTGGTTCTGATTTTGCTCCTTTCTTTGTGTACTCTGTAGTGGTTGCTGCCAGTGCCCTGTCCATAGCTCCTTGGCAGTTAGCATTTTCATGCACGCTGGTGCTATTTCCAGCTGCTAGTGTCTGTGACTCTGTCTGACGATACTCTTGGCCATGTGAGCCTCTTCTTTCCTGATACAGGCTGGAAGTACCAAGGAATTTCTAAGAATTTAGCCAATGACCATTGGATACTGGTGGATAAATGCTCCTGCTTCCCTACTCCTTAGACGGGATAGCTGAGGTGTGTGTTTTCCACTGGCTCCCAGATTTCACCAGTGGGATTAAGCTGTGCTTGTCCATGGTGGTAACTTCCTTGATAATGGACTTATTATTGGCTTTCTTGTCTCCCTTTTTTCACTTTTCTACTCCCCCCCCTGAAGTTTCCTGGGATCACTTCCAAATAAATGATACATACCTAAATCCTTGGAGTAAGGTCCAGTTCTGGGGGAACCAAATAAAGAGTCACCCCTTGCTCTTCCCTCAAACCACATTACCATGGAAAAGGCGCTGATTGAAAAACTGCAATTTAATGCTGGATTTGTCTTTAGCGTTCCTGAATCATTAGAGAGTTCACAAATATTCAAAGTTACATATTTTTATAAGAAATCTTAATGGAAAATAAGTTTACTAAATGCTTGTCTAACTTTTTTAAATTTATAGAATAGACTGGCAGTAGCAGCTGTTACTAAAAAGATAAGAAATAATGCTATGGAATTCTTACAAAATATATATTTCATATATATTATACCTCACAATATCCCTATTTGAATGGAGCTATTATTATAAACATTTTCCAATGAAGAAACAGGGAACCAGTAGTTAATGACTTGTCTGCACTTGAGGTCTGTCCCTGTTAGAGATGGGTGCCAAGCAGACCCACCCCAGAGGCTGCAGTCCTACACTCTGTGCTGTGGATTATTAAAGCACAGTTTTATTTACAAGCAGGGGCTGAAGGTAAACCATACATGCTTTAGAAGTTTCTATAAACATTCTTTAAATCTGTGATCAAATACAAGTGAGTCTGAGAACACATTACTGTTTTCATAGGCAATCCGGAGGAAAAGTAAATCATATTAATGGTGAATCAGACTGTACTCTTGTCTGTTTACAAAGGTATAAGTTGCTGGGAAACTGAAGTTGGTGTGAGGATTCTTAGACTCTTGCTCTACTAGTCTCTTTCTTTTTTTTTCTTTTTTTGGGGGGACCATCTGTTCGTGTGGCATGCAAGATCTTCGTTCCCTGACCAGGGATCAAACCCGTGCCCCCTGCAGTGGAAGCACGGAGTCTTAACCACTGGACCGCCACGGAAGTCCCCCAGTAGTCTCTTTCTTGAGACTTGGAAATATTCCCTCCAAGCCTTTAATTTGATTTGATCAATCAGTACATCCAGGGTCATTAATCATCTAAAACATGCATATACAAGTGTTGCCCCATTTCTTATCCAAAATGGAAATGACCCTCAGGCATTCATGTTGCCTCCAGTTCAATAGCATCAATAATATAACTTGGTATGTTCTTCTTTTGGGTCTGGTGGATATTGGAATCCTATTTATTCATGACATTTTAACTTCAAGATCACAGATTTTAAAAGCAAACATATGCATTCCCCTAAGCTTTATGTATTAAACTTTTTATGGATATGTGATTCTCCTTCTATGTGGTGGAATATCATTTATGAGAAACATTTTTTAAAAATTTCTTTCATTTTTATCTTCATCTTTTAGGTTTTATCTTTTTAATTTTATTCAAGTATAGTTGATTTACAGTGTTACGTTTGTGCTGTACAGCAAAGTGATTCAGTTATACATTTATATATACATACATTTTCATATTCTCTTCCATTATGGTTTATCACAGGATATTGAATATAGTTCCCGGTGCTATACAGTAGGACCTTATTGTTTATCCATTCTCTGTATAATAGTTTGCATCTGCTAATCCCAAATTCCCACTCCATCCCTCCCCAATGCCCCTCCCCCTTGGCAACCACAAGTCTATGTCAGTGAGTCTGGAGAAATGTATCTTTATAAACATGACTAATTCATTAAATATAGGCTGCTAGCTATTACACATGTAAAGCCCCCAAATTAAGAGAAGATCTGACAAAACAGAATTGAAGCCACTACTTTAAATTATGTATAAAATGCCAAAGAACAGAAAACAACATTAAAATGGAAGTTAGAATCCATGCGTTTTTGCTTGGCTAGAATTAAAAAAAAAAACCCTTCTAGTAGAAGTTAGAATCCATAGAATTCATGAGGTTTTGCTTGGGGATATTGCAAAGGAGTGAAATGTTATACTTTGATAGGGTCTTGAGGGTCATAGTAAGAACTTAGCAGTTTCTTTGGGCAAGATGGGGACCGCTGAAGGAAAATGAGCGAAAGTATGACATGAGCTTACTTGCTTTTTAACAGAATGACTCTGGGTGTTAGTTTGGGGTGTAGACTACAGGCAAGACCAAGTCGGAAGGCCATTTGGGCGACTGTACAGTAAGCCACATGAGGTATAAGGGGGCTTGGATCAGGGTAGCAGCAGTAGGGGTGGTGAGAGGAGTAGATTTCTGTTCATATTTTATACTTAGATCTAGCAGGACTTGCTGACAGTGGAGCTATAGGGTGTGGAAGAAAGAGGCATCAAGGGTAACACCAAGGTTTGGGGCCTGAGCAAGCTGGGAAGTGGAGCTGCCACGAACAGAGATAAAGGCTCCAAGAAAGAGTTAACTTAGGGGCGGCAAGAGAGAGAGAAACTCGGGTTTTGATTATGTTGAATTTGAGATGCTTGCCATAGAGCACTGAGAAATTCTAGGAAATTGTTCTGAAAAACCCCCACGAACTGGCTCTTACAGACTATATGACCCTGGTGCCAGTGTTTTTTGGTTTGTTTGCACATTTGTTTTTTTTAAGCTAAACCCTTTTCTCTTGTGTTGTGTCGAAGAGTTTTGAGTGAAAAGTCCAACGTTGTCCAACAGACTATTTTCTGAGTTGTTCTTCATGTTGTTTTTGGTGAAGATGAGTCAAATGAAATATGAAAATCCCTCCACTCCCTCTGTGAGATAATCGAATGCATTTTTCCATCCGCCTCTCTAACACCACCAGCAACAGCAAAGTTATGTTTATTTGAATCTCCTTGGCCAGCATTTATTCTACAACCATCACTTGATCTAAAAAAAATCGATGTTCATGTCTCTAGTCACCTGCTCAGAGATGCTATGCTATTCATTAATTTTTAACAGGTGAAATCTAACTTGTTCTCATTACCAATGGATGAGGGTGGGCTTACATCGCTGTTCCATTTTTTACCCCCTTTCTCTTGTAGAGAGCTGTCCTGGCATGTTTAAGAAAAAAACAGGCCAAGTGAAACTTAGGCTTCTCATTTCTGGCATGCTTAAAGCCCAGCATGTAAATGTGGCTCCTGAGAGAAGCCAAGACAAGTTTATAAACAGATGTTTTCACAGGTAAACCATTGATTTTTAACCTTGAGGAGATAATAAAGCTATGTCTGTATCTATTTATCAGTGTGAGAGGGAAGTCGTCTATCACCCCCAGGGGCTTACGATGCTCATAAATAATAGTGGTGCAATGTCAGTGTGACACTTCTGATACTGTAAAGCCTTAGATCTCTTTGAGGTTGGGATCTTATACTGAGAGACCCAAGTAGAAGCAGTGTATTTATTGAGTGTTCCTACATCTTCTACAGCTGATCATAGATCTTTGTGCGTTTCCTCACACCATCTTCCAGACTGACATCAGCCAGGGTAACCCTTCTAGCTTTCAAATCACAGTGCCTGTTTCAAACTTTTCCAAAAGTACTTAAAATGCACACGTTTTAAAACAAATGTTTTCCCTGTGAAAATATTTTCTTTAAAAATTATCAGGAAATACGAATAAACAAACAAAAACCAATAATAAAGTGAAAGCACCTCTAATTCCACACCCAGAAGCAAGTATTATCCATTATTTGTGCACATTCCTCTCGGCTGAGATCCTGGTATGTGTTCGTGCCTTTACAAAATACTCAGTTGTCATGTCCTCTTTAACCTCCTTCATTTAAGATTATGTTATTTGCGTCTTTCCATACAAATAAATATTCTTTTATAAGCTCATTCTGCGGTTGCATAGGAGTCCGCTGTGTGGGTAAATTATAATTTGTTTAACCAAGTCTCTTGTTGGACAGTTAGATTTATTCTGACTTTTATCTATTTTATATGATGCTATGGTGAATATATCCTTGAATTTATGCATATACCTGTTAATTATTGTGGAGATTTATTGATTTTTTTCTAAATTTTATTAAAGGAGAAATACAACTTAGACACAGAAAACTGTACATGACTGTAAGTGTACAGCAAGAAAGAAGGAACTAGCCCAACCCCAGGAGCTCTGGACCCTTTCCAGTGGCTCCTCACCGTCCAAGGGAAATAGTAGCCTAACTTCTGACATCATAGATGCTTTTGAACTTTTTTGAAAGGAGTCGTACTTTATATTCTCTTTTTTTTTTTAACATCTTTATTGGAGTATCATTGCTTTACAATGGTGTGTTAGTTTCTGCTTTATAACAAAGTGAATCAGTTATACACATACATATGTTCCCATATCTCTTCCCTCTTGCGTCTCCCTGCCTCTCACCCTCCCTATCCCACCCCTCTAGGCGGTCACAAAGCACCGAGCTGATCTCCCTGTGCTATGCGGCTGCTTCCCACTAGCTATCTACCTTACGTTTGGTAGTGTATCTATGTCCATGCCTCTCTCTCGCTTTGTCACTATATTCTCTCTTATGTCTGGCACCTTCCTCCCAACAATATGTCTTAGGTTATTCGTCCACGCTGTTTTGTGTAGTTGTTGCTGTTTATTCTCACTGATATATAACAGGGGCCAATAGATATTTTCTTTAAAGGAGCAGATAGAAAATATTTTAGGCTTTGCAGGACATGTGTAGAACTGTGGCATGTTCTTCTGTGTGTGTGTTACCAATCCTTTAAAAATATAGAAACTAGTCTTAGTTTGCAAGCCACACAAAAATAGGCCTCACACTACAGTTAGCTCATAGACTATAGTGGGCCAATCCCTGCTGTATAGTATTTGATGATATGAATATATCACCCTTCATTGATCCATTCTGCTCTGGATAGATATTTGCTTCTGGTTTTCACTTTTTAAGAATAGTGTAAATAATGAACATTCTCATACGTGTCTTTGATATTCATATCTGTGGGGAAGATACATGAGTAGAATTTCTAGTCATAAGGTACGTGTATATTCTACTTACTGGATTCTGCCCGATGTTTTCTAAAGTAATTATACCAAGTTACACTTTTACATGCAGTGCTTGGTAATTCCAGTTATTCCACATTCCTGCTAGCAGTTGAGAATGTGCATCATTTTCTTTCTAAATTTTAACCAATCTAGTATGTGTGCAGTGGTATTTTATGTGGTTTTAGTGTTTATTCCATAATGACTTATAAAGTTGAGTGCTTTTTCTTATATCAGTTGTCCATTTTGGCTTGTTCCGTTACGAAGGTCCTGTATAAGACTTTTGCCAATTCTTTTTTGGTTTCTGTGACATTTTAATATTGACTCATAGGAGTTATTTATATGTCATAGGTTTATTGGACATATATATCAACCATTTCCCCTCATTCTGTGGCTTGCCTTTTCTCTTAATGGTGTCTGTTTTTTTTTTGGCTGCATCAGGTCTTAGTTATGGCATGTGGGCTGTTTGTTACGGCACATGGGCTCCTCTTTGCAGTGCGCGGGCTTCTCTCTAGTTGTGGTGTAGGTTTTCTCCCTCTAGTTGTGGTCTGCGGGCTCCAGGGCATGTAGGCTCTGTAGTTTGCAGCACACAGGCTCTCTCATTGAGGCGCACAAGCTCAGAAGTTGTGGAGCATGGGTATAGTTGCCCCGTGGCATGTGAGATCTTAGTTCCGCGACCAGGGATCGAACCCGCATCTCCTGCATTGGAAGGCGGATTCTTTACCACTGGACCACCAGGGAAGTCCCTTAATGGTGTCTTTGGATGAACAGAATTTTTACAATTTTCATGCAGTCTTTTAATCAATACTTTTATTTGCATTTAGCGCTTTTTCTTTCTTGCTTAAGAAATCTTTGCCCTTTTGCTCACCTCCCCCAAAAGCTTTGTTGTTTTACCATTCACATTTATCTACGATACATTTAGAATTGGTTTTTGTATATGGTGCAAGGTATAGGAATCAAGGTACCTTTTTCTCCTGTATGGCTGGCCTATCAACCCAGGTCTATTAAGTGAAAAGACCGTCTTCCTCCCTGCTGTACTTCAGTATCACCTTGGTTGTAAATTAGCTAACCACATATAACTAGGTCACTTGATGGATTCTCTATCCATTGGTCTATTTGTCTGGGATAATTTTTTTTTTAATCTGAATTTTATTTATTTATTTTTATACAGCAGATTCTTATTAGTTATCTATTTTATACATATTAGTGTATCTATGTCAATTCCAATCTGCCTTGTCTGGGATAATTTTAAAGATCTTTTTTAAAAGCTCAAAATCCATTGAAGAAATAAAAACTTCCAGTTTCATCTTGTTCACCTTTAAGATGGCCAGTTAATAGATTTTCTTAACTTCATATAGCCTGGCATTGTATAAAAGTGCTCATATACAGGAGAGGATATTTCTGGACTGATACCAATTCAAAGAATGTGCAAGTTTTGTTTGTATTCTTAATCAACAGGGAGAAAACTAGCTGCTGTAGAGATAGTAAGAATGATAGAAGAGAAAATGATAAAGATATGAATGGGGCATACTTATTTGAGAAGGGCATCAAGTTAATTTTCTAGCCAAGTTGAGCTCTACTTCTTCAATGCTACCTCTCCAGAAAGGTTTTCCGTGATTCAGTCAATTGCTGTTGTATCACCCTAATTTATCTGATTACGATTTGTCAGTACTAGTATTTTTCATATTGATTTATTAAGTTTTCTGTCTCTGTACTCTAGAACGTAAATCCCCTGAGAGCAGAAATTCTTTATAACTTCAATACATTTTCCCCAGTGCTTAAACAGATACCTCCTTGTTGTAAGTGCTCAGTAAGTATTTATGGAATGAGTGGACCTGAGACCAACAAAGAACAGTTTTGCAACAATTAGCAAAATTAAATAACTGAAATCAACCATTCCAGGGCTGTGTTGTAGAGACAACATGTCTTGTCAAAACAGCCTTTGAAGACAATTAAAAATAAAAAAAATTTAATAAGTCAAGATCTCGCCTTTGTGTCTCACGGCTCATGTGAGACTTTATTACATGATTCAGTGATTTTTTTCAGAATGAGCTTATATAATGCAAGATTTAACGTTTTCCTCTGCTGAAAAGAATACACTTCTTTCATGACACACCATCATCACTGTTTAGTCAGTCGTTAAATTCGGTTCCTCTTTATGCATTAGTGGGAATTTGCTTCTTAGCTGTGGCATAACACAGTGATTCTCAAAAAGGACAGGAAACATGGTTATAGGGCAGTTTGAGTGTTCATGGAAGTGACTTTAGAGGTAGAAAAGGAGAGTCTAGCTGAAGATACATAGCATAGATATGGCAGTTTGAATCGTATACAGAGATCATTAGCAATCAGTTACAGGGCATTGTAGAAATTTTATTTTAAAGAATTTAACATATATTAACATAAACCAAATGCTCCCAACCTCAACAGGCTGTCCAAGTTTCACTAGCTCAGGGACCACAAATGCTGACACAGAAGGAAGTGGCGGGATGAGACATTTTCAAATTGATGGAAGTGTTATGCTGATAAGTTAAAGAACTGCCGAGCTGGTACACTCTGTCCTGGTGTGCCTGGGACACTCTAAACTTACATCTAGTGTCCTGATGTAATTGTTAATCAGCCCTCTTTCATTCTCAGAAGTGTCCAGTACGATAAGTTCCATTTTATCCCAGTCTCAGACTGTGTGGACAGCCCTCCTGGCCATGGTGAGGCCCCTTTTGGCAGAAGTCGCAGTGAGAGTCAAACCCCCAGGAAGAGTTTAAACCACAAAAAAAGGCTGTTCAGTGGTTGCTGCTGCTGTTGTTTTCCCCCTTGGCATTTAGCAAAAGATGCAGGATTTTTACGTGTTACAGGCAAAGGCTGTAAGGCAGGTCAATATTAGAGTTCACCAAACCACATAGGATAGTTGGTATTTGGAGAAATCCTCTCTGGGTTGCTTTCTCAGCTCTGGTGGGAGCTTAACAACTGCCAGTGTTATTTTGGCAGCCAGCTCAATCGAGCTGCTGCTCACGGGCCAATATTTAAAAGCTCCAGGAAAAAAAAAAGTCCATTTCCTCTCTCTACCGCATACCACACTTCTGGGAGTCTGAAATATCTTACTGAGCACTTTATTCAATCTAAATTTGAGCAGAACTTTTCCCCACTTCCCAAGAGAGGAACAACAGTGAACTAGAGGAGAATGAGAGGAACTGGAAGAGGTAATGCTCCATATCATTTGGTTAATCTATCTTGTTTATTAATTTATTACATGGAACAGTAAGTTTAATGGCTTTAACTTTGAAGTGGAAAAGAAGCCCCTGAAGTATACTTTCAAAAACTGCAATAATGACTTTAGAAAGATCTAGGACAAGGAATGCATTTAATGTTTTCAGTTATTTTCCAAGAACTGCTTTAACCCTAGCCTTCAGATTTATCATTTTACATCAGCCCAAATATTACCGCCATAAGAAACCGTGTATTATTAAAAATCAGGACAGTTTCCTATATTTATTAGTTTTAGTCATAAAATTGCTATTAGAAATAGCATACAGATGAGTTTGATATCCATAAAATCACTGACACATACCATGATATTTACTACCTGTGGTACATAACTATACTCACAGGCTCTTAGATGCATTTATTTCTGTCACAGAATAATTATTTTCAGCAAGTTGTGCTGCCCTTGCAGAAGTTGAATTTTAATTTCCTCATTCCTTTTCTACTTCCAAATTTGAAAAGGTGTCATTTCAAGAAAGATTCTTCATGGAGAGATGTCTTCTTAGAGTACACATCATTTTTTATTATTTTTGACTTTTCAGTAATTTTACTTATTTTTCGGTTTATGCTGTGAAATTGACCAAACTGTACAACAGGGATTAATTATAGATGAGTTGACCTATTGATATATTTGCTATTGTACCCTAACTTTTAAAATAAATGTTATAAACCTTAAAGTCACATGTGTTGAAAACAAATGTTTAAAAATAGTACTTTTATGATTTGTGTCTGTCTTTTGCATTCTTTTTATTTTATTTATTTATTTATTTAGTGGTAGCGGGCCTCTCACTGTCGTGGCCTCTCCCGTTGCGGGGCACGGGCTCCGGACGCGCAGGCTCAGCGGCCATGGCTCACGGGCCCAGCCGCTCCGCGGCATGTGGGATCTTCCCGGACCGGGGCACGAACCCGTGTCCCCTGCATCGGCAGGCGGACTCTCAACCACTGCGCCACCAGGGAAGCCCTTGCATTATTTTTTAAAATGTATTTATTTTATTTATTTATTTTTTGGTGGCATTGGGTCTTCGTTGCTGCCCACGGGCTTTCTCCAATTGTGGCGAGCGGGGGCTACTCTTCGTTGCGGTGCGCGGGCTTCTCATTGCGGTGGCTTCTCTTTGTTGCAGAGCATGGGCTCTAGGTGTGCAGGCTTCAGTAGTTGTGGCTCGCTGGCTCTAGAGTGCAGGCTCAGTAGTTGTGGTGCACGGGCTTAGTTGCTCCATGCATGTGGGACCTTCCTAGATCAGGGATCAAACCCATGTCCCTTGCATTGGCAGGTGGATTCTTAACCACTGTGCCACCAGGGAAGTCCCTACATTATTTTTAATTTTGTCTCCTCACTCACCATTTAGACATAATACATCCTTTTTTTAACTAATTTTTGTTGGAGTATATAGTTGGTTTACAGTGTTGTGTTAGTTTCAAGTGTACAGCAAAGTGAATCAGTTACAGCCTACATATATCCACTGTTTTTTAGATTCTTTTCCCATATAGGCCATTGCAGAGTATGGAGTAGAGTTCCCTGTGCCATACAGTAGGTCCTTATTAGTTATCTATTTTATATATAGTAGTGTGTATATGTCAACCCATTAACAGTTTCAAGTCTCTTACATGCACAGGGTAAATACTTAGATGTCAGTTTGCTGAACTATAGTTTTGAATAGAGCTTTGAGGGTGGTGTAAGTGGGTGAACCTGTAAGCTAGTGTGAGCGCCTCGCCAGCTACTCAGTGCCCACATCAGATGCGGCTTCGTGACTCTCCCCTTCTCATCCACTATATATTTTAATGGGAAAATTATATACTACAATTTGGAAATTCAAGAAATTCTTAAAACTCTCCACCCATGAAAAGTCCCTTGTGTTTTATAACATTCAAAAGTCTCCGTGGTTGAGGACCTCAAGCAGAAGGAGGTAGACTTAATGCAAGCAAACATTTATAAATGAACATCCAAGTCAGAGTAGCCTTCTCCTGCGTAATTTGTGTTGTGGAATATTGCTTTCTAGGCAAAAACTTCTCCATCTATGAAAGGCTGGAGAATATTTGAATATGGAATGTGTCTTACTAAAGTCTGTGCCTCACAATTGTCAGACACAAATTTATTGAAAAGAAAATGACCTGTAGCAAATAGTCAGGAAAAGGACCTATAGGAATAAAAAAATCCCTGGGGGGGCTTCCCTGGTGGCGCAGTGGTTGAGAGCCCGCCTGCTGATGCAGGGGACACGGGTTCGTGGCCCGGTCCGGGAAGATCCCACATGCCGCGGAGCGGCTGGGCCCGTGAGCCATGGCCGCTGAGCCTGCGCGTCCGGAGCCTGTGCTCTGCAACGGGAGAGGCCATGACAGTGAGAGGCCCGCATACCGCAAAAAAAAAAGGAAAAAAAAATTCCCTGGGAGAAATTCTAGTTTCTTAGGTGCCCTCCACATGTATAAGAGCAGTTGCAGTGGAAGGGAATCTTTCTGGGTAGACGTTCTCACTGTCTCCATTTCATGCCCTCCAAAGCATCTTTTCATGTTCTCCAGTTTTTTGGTAACATTTTTTATTTGAATTATGACAGAATGTTTTGAAGTATTAAGTGGTGTGCAGATTTAAGTTTTACCCTGTAAAACTGATGAGGGTGGCAAAGGCTGGGGAAAGAGAAGGAGAGTCCCACAGGGACAGGAGGATGAAAGGGGGAAAGTACAGTTCCAGGGTCCTTTTACAGGGCCAGCTAGAGACCCACACAGCCTTCCTCCTGCCATCCGGTGAAGTAAACTGCCCAAACATTTTCCAGGAGGAGTGATGCTTGATTTGTCTAAAATTTTATCCACCCCTCACCCCTTACCTCCTTTTCTTGAATGGCCTTGGATATACCTTTGACTCTATAGGGACAGAAAGCCCTAAATACTAATAAGGTTCTGGTAGAACGAAGGGGAAGTTGCTACACCAGATCAATGTGGGACTAAGTTAAATCAACTCAAAGCTCAAACTCCACCAAGATAAGACAGGGGTGGGGCGTGGGGTGCGAGTATTGACTGTTGTTTTCATACCAAACCACACTCTACACATAAATATTATTTAAGGCCAAGCCAGCCGATGTCAGCCTTCTTGTGAAGATCATTTCACTTTGTTTGTTATGTAGTAGCATATTCCCTGTCCCTTTTTGCCAATATTGACTTTCAAACATTGGACACTTCTCTTATTTGCCACTGAATGATCACCTTTCTGAATCATCGGGAAGAACTGCCTCAGTGATAACATTTTCAGAATCCCATCTGCATAGATGACACAATCTAGTCTTTAAAATGTATGATATAATTTAAGAATTTCTCTGTATCAAAAGAGTAAGCACACAGCACTAAAATTCAAACACATCTTGAGTGAAAAGTAAAAATCAAGTGCTTTGGACATGTTTTCAGGAAAAACTGCAGAGATTGTATAGCTTTAATATTTAATGAACTCATAAGTCAATAAGAAACATACTAAAATTATAATAGGTGATCACTGAACAGGGTTGTCCAGAGAAATGGAACAAATAGCATATAGATATGGATATATGTACATATATGTGTATGTGTGTGTGTGTGTATATATATATATATATAGAGAGAGAGAGAGAGAGAGAGACACAGAGAGAGAGAGAGTTATTTTAAGGAATTGGCTTATGCAATTATGGAAGCCAAGAAATCCCATGATCTGCTGTCTTCAAGCTGGAGACCCAGGAAAGCCAGTGGTGTAATTCAGTCTGAGTCCAAAGGCCTGAGAACTAGGAATGTTGATGTCCCAAGACAGAGTAGATGTCCCAGTTCCAGCAAACAGCAAATTTGCTCTTTCCTCACCTTTTTTTTTTTTTTTTTTAATGGTACGCAGGCCTCTCACTGTTGTGGCCTCTCTCGTTGCGGAGCACAGGCTCTGGACGCGCAGGCTCAGCGGCCATGGCTCACGGGCCCAGCCGCTCCGCGGCGTGTGGGATCTTCCCGGACCGGGGCACGAACCCGTGTCCTTTGCATCGGCAGGCGGACTCCCAACCACTGCGCCACCAGGGAAGCCCTTCCCTCACCTTTTTGTTCTATTCAGGACCTCGACAGATTGGGTGATGCCCATCTGCATTGATGAGAGTCGTCGTCTTTATTCCGTCTACAGGTTCAAATGCTAATCTCCTTTGGAAGTACCCTCACAAACATACCCAGATAGGATGTTTCACCAGCTATCTGGGCACCCCTTACCCCAGCCAAGATGATACATAAAATTAACCATGACTAACACTTATTAGGTCTTAAATTATTATTTATATATCATTATACATTTATAATTTATTATATTATAAATATGTTGTTTAAAACTATGAGCTACCTTTATAAAACTATATATACCGTTTTAAACTATGAACTACATATACACATATAATATAAACAATAATATAGTTTAAAACAATATTGTTTATTTAGCAAACAATTATAAAGATGATAAAATACAGCTATTTTTATAGCATAGACAGGGTTATATTAATATAGTATTATATCACACGCTACTGTTTTAAATAATGAGCTACTTGTTTTACTATGTATTACTGTAAAAACAAATGATGTGATCACCTTTATAATGATTTTGATTCTTGCTCTCGTATCTGCAAGCACCTTTTTACTCTAACATTTAACTTCCAACTTCTCCTCTAGAATACAGGAATTGATGTGCTTCTTTATTTGCAGAAAGTGAATATTTCTCTCTAGCTATTCACCCTTGTTTCTCACACTTACCTCTGTATGAAGGAAAACTTTATGTATTTTGTAAAGTGTGATGATGAAATTTGAGAAGCTGAATCTAGCAGTGCAGGTATAAATTGTGCCATCAGAAGATTAGAATGAAAAGTGAGATGTCCTGAAATTGTGAGTGGCATCAGTAATAGAGGTAAATGCAAGTGAAGACCTGTTTGAACTGTCCCATTCCATTCATTTTATTATGTTCTCCCTGAGTCACAAAAAAAGGGTTCCCATTTTTCTTAAGCTGATGGGAATAAAGATTATAGTAGGTATTTTGAAGATTTTTCAGGGAGTGTATGTGCCTGTTTGTATGTCTTTCCTTGATCTTTGACTGGTATATTAAATGTATAATTTTCTCTGATTTTCTCTTAAGAAAATCCTTTTCTTACAGCTCAGATTAAAACAATTAGTCTAATGACTTAAGGGAACTTAAAAGATGTCCTTGTGCTCTACCCAAGTTAAAGCTCAAAGTATACCTTACTGCACTTGAACAGCAACAGAATATACATCCAAATGAAATGCTGGATATGATTTCTAAATGACTTGCCCTTATTGAAAGCACCTTCATCCAGTATAAAAGTATTGCTTCAGTCTGTCAGGATTTGGGGATGAGTTAAAGCTATAACAATGGCCCTTTGTAGCCTTGGGAATCTTAGCTCTGCTACGTGTAGTCATTAATTAGAAGGAGGGCAAAATTCTGGCTTAGACTCTGCCTGAGAAGAGCTTGAAATCTGATGGCTGATGAAGTGAAATTTATCAATACACCTCCACCAGGCACAACAAGGATTTACTGAATGCTTACTGTGTGATAGACACTGCGCTTCTGTCATGCGTAAAAGCTGGTTTTCACCTGGAGAAGCATAGGCAGATAATTTTAGCTGAGATTTTCTAATATAGAAGCTTATTCAGCAAGCCTGGAGAGCAAGCCCTGCCTGACAAAAAAAGAGCCCCAGAGACAACCCTGGCACTTTGACACGAAGGCAGTAGGGAGGGACCTTCACCTAAAGGGTGAGTCATATAGATATGTCCTCTGCCTACTATGACCTAATTCCAAAACTGATTGAAATACCTTTCTTCCTGTTGTGCGCCTTCCTGATTAAAGGCTTTATTTTGAGTGATATGATATGACACAACCAGAGTTTCTTATCCTCTTTAGAGACTCTTTATCTTTTACTGGAATTAAGTGAGAGTTGTCATGTAACTGTCACTGTAAGTGTCTGAGGGATTTCAAAATTCTTATGTGAAAGTGGAAGTGGTCGTCCAGAATATATACAAGGAGGCCAAGAAAAGCTCTCTCTCCCTCATTATACAGAGGAGGTAGAGATGATCTCCAGGTCTCTAACTGTTATTGAGACAATGTAAAGACGGTTCTCACTTCAGATTATATAGTTTTCTAACCTTTCAGATGGTCGTAACACCTCATTGTTCCCGATGGAGTTGGAGATTTCTAATTAACTTTTGCTACCACCTTGACAATTTAAAGTCAGTCCTGAAAATGGTGTTTACCACAATGATCTGTTGCTCCATGCCATTTAGAAATATGAACCAGCTAAGTCCTTTTATTTTTAATCAATTGGAATTTTACTCTGCAGAAGGGAGAAATTTTTCAGTGTACACAAAGCATGTGCAGCAAAACAAAAATGCTTTCAGACGAGGCTCCAAGGATTATTTCTCATTATTTTTGGCATCCCTCTTTCCATTGAAACAAGTCACAGGCGTATCTGCAGTTGATCAGTTGACAGATCAGCAATTCTATTAAGATGAAAACTAACCTTGGAAATGTTTAGAAGGAAAAGGGTATCCTTTGATTTATTATGCCATTTCATGCCTGTGCTATTATTTCCCTTTCAGCTATTCAGGCTGTGTTAAGTAGAAACGTCCACCATTTTTAATAAAGTGCTTCCTTCCAACCAAATATTAACCAGCAGCATTTTAGAAGAGCCTTCTGATTAAAGTAAATGAAATAAAGATCGTCCGGTTCTGTTTAATCATAGTGAGGCATAATGAACAGAATACAGCCACATTCTTGTGATGACAAACTGTGCTGTCATTTCTTTTCAGTGCCAGCTGAGGTCCGGGTGTTTTCCTCAGGAATTATAGGGACATTTGCCTTTTAGTAGGTGGCAATGCATTCTCGTTATCTTGCATCTTGATACAAGTTATTATGAGTGATGTGTGGTTGATTTGTATATTTAGGTAAAGTTATTTTGGAAGTGATCATTTGTTTTTGCCCAAAGTCAGGGCTGAGAGCTATCTTATATAATTGAAACTTTGAAGTTTAGTCAGAAGTTAAACATTCAGATTTCCTTGAATTTCAAAATCTCCTCGTTAGTTTCTCTCTTTATTGCATCTCTGCGGTCTTGTTATCCACTTTCCTCACTGTATTCGTTTATAGCATCTAAATAACTATTCCTAAATTCTTTTGGAACTTATATTTTGCTAAAGAAAGATGTAAGATTTTTGAAAAGGGGTTTCTCAGGCAGGAAGAAATAGAAGTTGAAAGGAAAAACTGAGAATATGCATCCACTTTAGCAGAGAATAATCTTAAAATTCCAACAGTTCTCCATTAAATTTTAATTTTGGATGTTCTGTTGACTAACTCAAGACTAAATCAAAAAGCATTTAGATTATTCTGTAAACCTTGGCATTTTCATTAAAGTTCAACTTTTCATTATTTTGCACC
This sequence comes from Delphinus delphis, assembly GCF_949987515.2. Lineage (NCBI taxonomy): Eukaryota > Metazoa > Chordata > Mammalia > Artiodactyla > Delphinidae > Delphinus > Delphinus delphis. Next base: position 170,950,612 of record NC_082683.1, read on the forward strand.
CTACAAATAGGAAAAAGAAAGACAAATTCTAAAATATTCAAATTTTCAATAAATGAAAAGACAATATCACAAAGATTACTAGGATAGATTGCTCAAGAAATATCCATTAGTGTGATTGAAGGTGGTAAAAAATATTGCAATACTGACGACTATAAACTTATATCAGCTTTTTTTCACCCATAGATGAATATTTTTATTTCTGTGTTCTGTAGAACATAAAACAGGAGAAGTATTCTGTGAATTTTGTAATTGAAATTAACTTTTGTTTAAAATAAAAGAGAAAAGGTAATTGATAAGATAAAATGAGCATCTCTTTGGGGAGCGGGGAGGGACGGATTGGGAGTTTGGGATTAGCAGATGTAAACTATTATGAATAGAATGGATAAACAATAAGGTCCTACTGTATAGCACAGGGAACTATATTCAACATCCTTTGATAAACTATAGTGGAAAAGAATATGAAGAAGAATGTATATATGTATATAACTGAAGCTCTTTGCTGTACAGTAGAAATTAACACATTGTAAATCAACTATATGTCAATAAAATAAATTTTAAAAAACTATTACACTTCTCTGTAAGTCTATATTACCTACCTATATCATCTAAATCTATATAGCTAGCTAGTCAGCCAGTTATCTACCTATCTACGTTAAAAATCTATATCCATATCTATATTGTAAATAAAATACTTTTCCAAGAAACTATGTGTGTATGCACACATTATTTTTGATGTATTATAGCCTTTATATTTTTGCCTAATTCACTCTTATTTTCATAGCAGACATGAGACAAAATATCTCATTTTCACATAACTATAATTAGCAATAAACTTTTCCACTTGCATTTATTTTTCAGTATTAGCATCTCTTAACATCCGTAAAATAATGCAGCTTATTTTCAGAAGGCAGTGCCAGATTAAGAATGGAAAAATCTAGAGCCAAATGAAAGGTGCCAAGAAAACAGGTTCATTGCAATTTAAAATGTTGGAGGCTATTGATAAATTTTCCTAATGCTATAGTACAGAATGCTAAATATAAAAAACTCATTTATTCCACACATACCATCAAATACAAAATTCAGAAACAATTGAAAAGTTACCTCCTATCAGGCAAATCCTTAAATACACCTCTGAATGGAATTTGGAAAAATTTAAACACCAATTCCTCACCTAGGTAATAGTTTATAGTCTCCTAAAGTTCTCATTATTTGGTTTTTAAAGTTACGCTTCTTTCTTTTTTAAATACAACTCAATGTGGATTTTTTCTTCTGAAAGAAAAATCATTTGGCACAAGCAGAATTGTCAAGGACTGTCAAATATTGAGAAACGCGGTGAGAAATGGGAAAGGGCTGAGTCACTTAGAAAGTACACTTATGTGCAGACAGCCCAGCGTAACAAGTACTAAATTGAAGAAGAGAGTGGTTGGTGGAAATAGGTCAAAACAGCCCAATGAAGCATAGTCATTACATGGCAAAATGACCTGTAGATGAATTCACATTCTTGGTAGGTGATCTGTTTATTATCAAAGTCTTGATATTGATGGTCCTCAAATGAGGTACCTTAACATTGTCAGATGCTTTGGTTTTGTGATACTTACTTCTGCTTAATTTCATCTGAAAGGCAGGGAATATTCTGATAACTCTTAAAGCTTAGACCAGGACTGCCTTTCCTTCTAAGCCCTGTGAAACAATCTGGGCTTGACATTTTCTTTGTTGAAAGGTATTTTACTATGAATTAAATTTCTTTAAAAGGCTTTGGACTATTCAGGTTATCTACTCTTGAGTGTGATTTGGCTGTTTGTATCTTTCATGGGATTTGTCCATTTCATCTAAAATTTTGAGTTAGTGGGCATAGGATAAATAACATTCCTTTCTTAATTTTTTAATGCCTGTGTGTCTGTAGTGATGCTCCCTCTTCCCTTCCTCTTGATATTGGTACTTTATGTCTTCTCTCTCACTCGCTTTCTGTCACTGATTGACCAGCCAAAATAGAGGTATATTAATTATATTGTCCTTTCCAAACACCAGATTTACACTTCATTGATGTTCTTTACACATTTTCTTTTTATAAATTTATTTATTATTAAAAAAATTTTTTTTGGTTGCATTGGGTCTTCGTTGCTGCGTGCAAACTTCTCTCTAGATGCGGTGAGCAGGGGCTACTCTTCACTGCGGTGTGTGGGCTTCTCATTGTGGTGGCTTCTCGTGTTGCAGAGCATGGGCTCTAGGTGCATGGGCTTCAATAGTTGTGGCATGTGGGCTCAGTAGTTGTGGCGCATGGGCTTAGTTGCTCCATGGCATTTGGGATCTTCCCAGACCAGGGCTCGAACCCATGTCCTCTGCATTGGCAGGCAGATTCTTAACCACTGTGTCACCAGGGAATTCCCTCTCTACACATTTTCTATTTTTAATTTCATCAATTTCTGCTCTTTCTTATTTCCTTCTTTCTGCTTGAGTTGGCTTCATTTTACTCTTCTTTTCCTACTTTTTTAAAGGAGAAGCTTAAGTTTCTTATTGATACCTTTATTTATTTTCAATATAATCATTAATGGTATAAAGTTTCCTCTCAGTGCTTCTTTAGCTCCATCCCTCAACTTTGATATATTACATTTTCAGTTCCATTTAGTTCAAAATATATTAAACTTCCACTGAAACTTACTTTCTGACTGACTTCTTTGACTAAATATTTGAATATTTTCCAGATATCTTTCTATTGTTGATTTCTGGTTTAATTTTGTTACTGTCATAAACATTGTATGACTATGTGAACATAACATTGTATGGTCATAAACATTGTATGGTCAAAACACATTGTATGAGATCATTTACATTTAATATTTTAATGTACAAAATATGGTATAACTTAATGAGTACTCCATTTGCACTTGAAAATTGTGCATTCTTGTTACTGTTGAGTGAAGGGTTCTCTAAACATCAGTTAGGTCATATTGGTTGACAGTGTCATTCAGGTCTTCTATATCCTTATTGATTAAGTCTACCTGTGCTACCAATTTCTGACAGAGGAGTGATGACGTCTCCTACTGTAAATATGAATTTGTCTGTTTCTTCTTGCAGTCCTCTAAGTTTTTGGTTCAGATATTTTGAAGCTCTGTTGTTAGGTGAATATACATTTAGAATTGTTATTATTGCTTGAAAAATTGGGCCTTTTATCATTATCCAAATCCCCTTTTTTAATACTCCTCATTTTAAAATCTACATTGTCAAATAGAAATATAACTACTTATAGCTTTATTTTGGATAGTCTTTGTACTGTATACCTTTTTCTATCCTTTTAACCTATCTATGTCTTTATATTTAAATGGATACCTTATTGACATTATATAGTTAGTCTTTGAGTTTTTTAAAATAAATCTGGCAATCTGTCTTTTAGTTGATTTCTCTATGTCACATGTCTTTTTTTCTCTAGCTGTTTTCAAGTTTTTCTTTCTGTTTTTGATCTTATGCAGTTTGAATATGATATACCTAGCTATTTTTGTTTTTTTTGTTATTGTTGACCCTGATTAGTATCCTCTGGGCTTCTTTGATCTCTGGTTTATTGTTAGTAATTTTGGAAAATTCTCAGCCATTGTTTTTTCAGATATTTATTCTGTTCTTTTTAGTTCTCTTCTTCCCTTTCATAATTGGGGTTCCAATTATGCATGACTTAGACCATTTGATATTATCCCACATTTCTTGTTTATGTATTTTTTCACTTTTTTTCTTTTTGTGTTTCAGTTTCGTTAATTTGTATTGACCTATTTTGAGTTCACTGCTTCTTACCTTGGCTGTGTTGAACCTACTAATGAGCCAGTCCAAGACTTTTTGTTGTTTCTCATTTTTAGAATTTTCACTCAAGTCTTTCTTATAGTTTCCATCTCTGTTGAAATTTCCCATCTGCTCTTGCATGTTTTCTACTTTTTCTATTACAGTCTTTAACATATTAATCAGAGTTATTTTTAAATCCTTGTTTTATACTTCAAACATCTACCATATGTAAGTCTGGTTCTATCATTTGCTTTGCTCTATACAGTTTATTGCTTTTCTTTACTTTGGAAATAACTTTTAAATTTTGTTGTTGTTGAAAGGCATAAGTTTTTCATGAGATTTTCTGTAAGACAGATGGAGCTATAGCTTTTATGCCTGGAAGTGGGCATGCAGTTCCCTCTGCTAGGCCTTTGGTGTGAGGGTGTGGGTCAGCCTAGAAAATCTAGACAGGTATGAACTAGGCTTAAGATTGTTGTTGCTCTGGTTCTCCTTTGTGAATCATAGGCTAAAACTGCCTCTTGTGTTACCTTGTGTTAAGGTTGAGACTGGTTTGCCATATGGTTTTGCTAAGTATTTACTTCACCTTCAGTTTTAGATCAGTCACTTGCACTGCTCTTTTGGGAGGGTCTCTTTCCACACTCTTATCCCTTTTCTAACACTATTCCAACATTACTTAGCACTCAACATGTTGGCCTGATGGTGAGATCGGGAGGGAGCAGATATTCCTTGCTTTTCTCATTATGCCTCAGTCCTAGGCAGACACTGTGTCCCTGGATCTTAGAGCCATGGCATCCTCAGAATCCCTGCTTCTCACCAGTTCCAGTCCTAGGACCAGCATGTATTCCTGCCCTGTCCCTGGACAGAGAATATTTTTCTGTTTTCTTCCAACTGAAATATGTTTTCACCAATGACCTAAAAGTGGCAGTATTTGTTGCCTTTTTCCCAGGAGTTGGAGGCTTTCCTTCCCTAGAGAGGGATGAAGGATCAATTTGAGGTTTCATGTCTTCCCCGTGGTTGGCATTTGTGTTCCATGGGCCCTTACCAAGAAGTACCATTCCTCAGGACCTTTACAGTCTTATTTGTGAGTATCTTTGAGGTCTTGGAGAAGATCCTGCAAGTGGGTCAATTTCCCCTTTTATCAACAGCCCCTCCCCTACAAGTTCCATTTTCTCTTGGTAGTCCACGTTTAGTCTTTGTCAAGTTTTAACCATTTTACCTGAATTCTTTTGGATGTGTTCAGCAGAATCAGTCTCAGTTAACCTGCTGGCTTGCTATCTCTCTCCACAGGTTGCCTGTTTTTCCTTCAATCCAGGATTAGATAGTTGATCTCTAATGGATTCGAAAAACGTTGTGCATTTTCAGATTTTCTGGTGTTTTCTTATTGTAAGTGTAAATGCTCTTTCCAACTTTGTACATCCTAAGTCGAAGCCTGAAGTAAATCAGTTCCCTTCTGAGTGTTTACCCACAAACAGGGTTTTAAAATCCTTCTATAAGGGTAAGAATTAATAAACAATTCATTCACTCAGCAAATGTTTACTGAGCACTTCTATGCAGGAGGTACTTTTTAGGAGGCAGTAGGGAATGAAACAATATCATTAGGATCTTGGAGCTCATATTCTCAATGGGGAGGGGAGAACAGAAAATAAACAATAAACATAATATGGATGTAAATTTTATAATATTTTATAAGTTGTTAAATGCTATGGGAAAAAAAAGAGACAAAATGGAGGCAAGTAAGAGATCAGAAGTACCATTAGGGCTTGCCTTCCATTTTTGTTTTTGTTTGTTTTTCTTGCGGTACGCGGGCCTCTCACTGTTGTGGCCTCGCCCGCCGCGGAGCAACAGGCTCCGGATGCGCAGGCTCAGCGGCCATGGCTTACGGGCCCAGCCGCCCCGCTTGCCTTCCATTTTTAATAAAGTAGTCAGGAGGTGTCTCACTGAGAAGTTATAATTAGGTTAGAGACTTGAAGGAGAAGTAGTTCACCCAGTGGATATTTGGGAGGGAGAAACAGCATTTCCAGGAGGTAAAAATAGCCAGTGTAGAAAGCCCTGAAGCAGGTGCAAGCTTGGCATATGTGCAGGTTCAAGGAGGTCAGTGTGTCTGCAGCAGAGCCGGCAGGGGAAGAGGAAGAGGGTGTGGTATCAGAGACGTGGGTGATGGGGAACAGATCATGTATGTTCCGGGAGGCTCTGGACCAGACTTGGATTTTATTCAGAGGGATATGAGGAGGCACAGTAGGGTGTTGAGTAGAGGAGTAATATGATAAGACTTTCATTTTTAAAAAGCATCTCTCCAGCCACTGTGTTGGGAATAGACTGGGGTGTTGAGTATGAATGGCATAATCAAATTGTCATGCTATTTAATAAGGGTGACCTTAAAGAAGATTGCTCCTTTGAGTCCAATTCAGAGTTCTTTCTCCCTTCCAGTAAAATTATATTTAATTGTCAAAAATGAATCATGTCTTCATTCTACAATTAATGGGACTTAATGCTAAACTGCAAATCATAATGGCTTAAACTATACACCAGTAAAATTTGAAAACTATTCTGATATATTCATATAATCAACTTCTTTGTGATGTCCCTGCTTTGTCATTAATAACATACATTTGGAATGTCCTGAAAGCAATAGATAGTAAATTTATAACATTTTTCATCCTTTTAAAATTTCTTTAACTTATATTTGCTATATTTCTCACAATCAGATTGTAGAATAGTTAAGGTTAGTATTCTGTAGTTTGAAGAAAAAAAGCCACAGAAATGACTTTTTAAACATTCTGCTGCCCATTTTCCCACCTCAGCCCTCAAAGTAGACTCATTGCGTATAAAATTTACTATAACTCATATTTTCCATCACCCTTATTTGCATAATTTTTCCACATGGTGGCACAATTAGCAGAAGGCTAGCCTCACTGTGCTTGTTGCAGGGACAGACTGAAAGATACAGCTACTGAAATTTTGAAAATAATACTGATAAACAGTATGTATATGTTCCTATTATTATATTTTAACGTGTTCAGTGATACTGTTTTTTAAAGAAAATCCCATCTCAGTAACTAATAACACATTTTTTGAAATAGTCAAACATCAAATTTAATTCTGGTTGAATCCTTGTGAATGTTTTTATTTTTTAGGGTTTTTTTTTTTTCTGACTGCCAATCACTCCTATCCCCAAATAAAACCCCAAATGCAGGTATATTGACCACCTTGTTCACTTCTCAATCCTGAATTGCAAAATAGTGGCTAGAATAACAGGCTCTCAGTTTTGTTATTGTTGAATGAAGTGTGATAACACAGTGTTTGAAATATTCTCGTCTGATCTCCTGTATGTACAACCGTTTGCTGTTTCTTTGAATTCTCTACCTAGATTATTTACACATACCTCATATTCAATGTCTATAACTGAACACTTTTCTCCCAATTTCAAATTCAGTCTCTCTTTAGTGCTTTAGTGCACTCACCATCCTTTAGGCTCTTCAAGCCAGAAATCTGGGCATTGTCTTTGACTCATTCTTTTCCTTTACTCCCTACATGCAATCATTCACCAAACGGCATAACTTCTACCTCTTGATTATCTTTCAAATCTTTTAAATTTTTTGCATCTCCACCATGGCCAACACAGTTGAAACCTCCTACTCTCTCTCTCCTAGATGAGTGTAGTAACCTTTTTTTTTTTTCTTTGCTGCGTTGGGTCTTTGTTGCTGCGCGTGGTCTTTCTTTAGTTGTAGTGAGCAGGGGCTACTCTTCAATGCATTGTGCAGGCTTCTCCATGCAGTTGCTTCTCTTGTTGCAGAGCACGGGCTCTAGGCATGCAGGCTTCAGTAGTTGCAGCACGCAGGCTCAGTAGTTGCGGCACACGGGTCCTAGAGCGTGCAGGCTTCAGTAGTTGTGTGACATGGGCTCAGTAGTTGTGGCTCATTGGCTCTAGAGCACAGGCTCAGTAGTTGTGGCTCACGGGCTTAGTTGCTCCATGGCATGTGGGATCTTCCCAGACCAGGGATCGAACCTGTGTCCCCTACATTGGCAGGCAGATTCTTAACCACTGTGCCACCAGGGAAGTCCCTGCATTAACCTTTTGAAACCCTTCCTCTGACTGCAATCTCCATCCTCCACAGTCTGAAAGATCACTCCTAAATTCAGATCTGTCCTCTCACTTCCTTGGTTAAAACATTTTGGTACTTGTCCATTGCTCTTAAGATAAGGGCAAAATTTCACATGCTGGCCTGTGAAGTTGTACCTGATCTGACCTCACACCGAATCCTCTCATGCTGTATTTGGTTTCAGTTTTATCTTCCAACCATGTTCCTTCTTCCAGTGCCTGGAATGGATCATGAATTTTCCCCCGTTCGGGGCCTTTTACAGTTCCTAGAGTGACCCCACATTCCTCTTATTCCACCCTCCACCCCACTTTACTCTCATCCCTCCCGCAACTCTCTTTTTGAGCTGAGTTATATTTGCTTTTCAGATCTTAGCTTAAACAGCTTTTTGTTTGTTCGTGTGGGTTTTTTTTTCTTATTTTTGTTTTACTTTACAAAACAGATTTATTTTTACCTATCCTCACTTTCAGAGTCCTATGTATTCTCTTTTGCCTTTTTCTTTGTGTTTTACTTCTGAGTATTTTATTTTTAGTATATGTTTCCCTCCTACTACATTGTAAGCATCCAGAGGTTATTGACATTGTCTGTCCTGTGTAATGATTTAGCCCCACTTTCAGTACACTGTTTTGGACACAGTGTATAATTAGTAGTGAGGTGGATGGACCTAGAGTCTGTCATACAGAGCGAAGTAAGTCAGAAAGAGAAAAACAAATACCGTATGCTAACGCATATATATGGAATCTAAAAAAAAAAAGGTTCTGAAGAACCTGGGGCAGGACAGCAATAAAGACACAGATGTAGAGAATGGACTTGAGGACACGGGGAGGGGGAAGGGTAAGCTGGGACGAAGTGAGAGAGTGGCATGGACATATATACACTACCAAATGTAAAATAGATAGCTAGTGGGAAGCAGCCACATAGCACAGGGAGATCAGCTCGGTGCTTTGTGACCACCTAGAGGGGTGGGATTCGGAGGATGGGAGGGAGACGCAAGAGGGAGGGGATATGGGGATATATGTATACGTATAGCTGATTCACTTTGTTATACAGCAGAAACTAACACACCATAGTAAAGCAATTATACTCCAATAAAGATGTTAAAAAAATGTGTTAGTATGAATGAACAAAGATAAATTCCAAATGAACTTTTTGAATAGAATGTAATTTTTATCATGTAAACTGTGAATATTATAAACCCTACTCATTCTATAAAGATGATTCAAATTACTTCTAAATATCGTAGTTTTCTGATGATACATTTTCATAGTGAATTTGACTGTGTTTTCAAAGAATTGGTTTTAATATTTTACATAAAATTCCTAACCAGAATTAACATTACAATAGTGTAATTACATTCTGTTTAAAAGAGATTTGAATTACTCTCTAAGTAGATACCTTTTGTTTTTAGAGAAAAAGTGTATCATCCTTGTGAAATATTCAATTTGTACTTAGATAATAGGACTCTTCAAATATAAGAATATTTCTAAGGATCTTTTACCGATGTTTCGGGGTTTACATTGTTTTAAAGTGTCTTTTTTCAACATTTAATATTTAAGCGTTATTTAGGTTTTGGTATTGAAAATTCTGGCACACGTATGTATTTAGATTTCTAATTATAACTTAAGGCACTAAGGCAGAAGTACATTGGTAGTGGCAGAGAAAAACTGTAAAAAATTGAAGAAAATAATGGCAAATAAACATACTTAAGTAATTAAAAATATTTAATAGCTATCCCCAAGGCAAAACATCGTATTTAAATGTTTGTATCATAAACAGGGTTTATAGTGTGCATTTATATTCTTTTCTTTTCGTTAAGATGCCACCGGTGTTTATAATGTGGAATAGATACCTAAGTTCCAATATCATTAATATATGCCAAGTACTACTCCTTTATCTGACACTATTCATCACATTCTAATTAATCATCAAGGAAGAACCCAACTATTCTTTTTCAGATATGGACCAATAACTCTTGGGAAAATTAAATCATCTTTCAGAAACATTTCATTCCTTGGTGCTAATAATTCAGTACAAATGAATTTCCAGAATAACAGTCAGATCGTATTATATAATTTTCTTTAAGATTCTCCATCTTCTGTTTAAAGCTTTCATTCTGCATTTGAAATCTGCTTTTTCTCAAAAGTCATTTGCAGTATTGTGATAAGTAGCAAAAGGCTATTCACAAAGTATAATACGAGCTTCATTTGCAGCTAGAAAATGTTAAAGAGTACTTTTTCTTTGTGAAGACAAATCTGAGTGGTTGGGTCACTGTGAACAAGAGGGAAAATGTGGGGTATTCTCATCCTTTTAGTAATATTTAATCTCATTTTAGTCTTTGTCTTTTCACTATTGTTCTTGATAGCGTAGCAATGACCCAGTTTTCTGGGGTAATTTGCAATTCAATCCTGTGCTCGTCACAGTACATAAACAGAAAAATATAAAGAAAAATGTCCTTCAGGGACTTCCCTGGTGGCGCAGTGGTTAAGAATCCACCTGCCAATGCAGGGGACACGGGTTTGAGCCCTGGTCCGGGAAGATCCCACATGCCGCGGAGCAACTAAGCCCATGCACCACAACTCCTGAGCCTGTGCGCCTAGAGCCCATGCTCTGCAGCAAGAGAAGCCACCGCAATGAGAAGCCCGCGCACAGCAACGAAGACCCAATGCAGCCATAAATAAATAAATGAATGAATGAATGAATGAAATTAAAAGTCCTTCAGCCTCCATTTACATGTATTATTTTTTTGCATCCATGGTCTCTCTTTGATGAGAGTTGCTATAGGTAGATGAGAATTTCTGCATCCATTTAGTGACCTTCTTTGCCATATTTAAAACGTGAATCATCAAGGCAATTAGCCATAGATTTCATGTGGTTCTCATTCCCTTAATACCCAACAACCGTTGCCATGCTCCTGGATCTCCCAGTTTATATCCTTGAACTGTGGGATGGTACAGAAAGAATGAAGGCACTACTTTAATGATTCTGCCTCTTACCACAGCAATTCGGAGGCCCCTACTTCATTTTATATTTGCAACAGAGACGGTAATCTTTGTTGTTGCTGTTGGTATTATTTCAGAAATCATTGGTGACGTTTTTGAGTGCTTCACTCCAATTATAGATAATGGGGCTTTCCTGCATATAAGTACAAATAAGATAACATTAATATACCAACTAATTCTTAATGCTTTAAGAAAGATAGACTTGTTGCAAAGATAGACTTCAGATTCCCCAACTCTACCCTCTTTAGCAGTTCTCCTCTGTCTTCATTACTAGCACATTATAAAATAAAATAGTAATTCTTCAGCTACGTTTCCCTGTTTATATGATCTGTGTCATATAATGATATCTTTTTACTTTCTGAAATTTTAATGGTTAATGTTAGTATGTGCCAAGTGTTAGTGGAGCTTTAACTAGTCACTGTCATTTCAGTGATTCAGAATGTTTTATATCAGTACAGTAGAAGAAAACAATCCTCTTTCATAAAAATAACAGAAGTATTAAAAAATTTTGTATAATTTGGGTATATGAAGAATGGGAAAATCAATTATATAAATTTTATGCTAGCCTGATTATGTGCATTAAAGATGTTCTGTGTGTCAAAGTTCTTTCTGGGGAAAGAATAAAGACACACTGGAGACAGAATCTTCATCAAGTGAATAATGATAGAAGAATTGGCTAATGGCTGTTATCTTCAGGCACTGCCATAAAGAATCAGTACATTCCTTCTACATATTTAGTTTTAGTTTCTGGCGGGACCGGTGTTGAAGCACTAGGTGCCCCAGGTGAAACAGAGCCCATACCTCAAAGGCATGGGTGTCTTCTGACCAATCAGTAGACCCAACTCTCAAGATGGATGCTACTTCACAACTGAGAGGTACCAAATGAGATCTAAGCCTGGCCTAGAGGCTTTCTTGAGATAGAAGTTGAGATTTGGCAATGCCCAACACGTGGGATCAATCCGGATAAGAGTGCCCACCTCTGCCTCCACTGTTTTTGCATTAATGGATTTACAAGCCCTAGATAGCATCACATGAACATTATCCTTTTCTTGGACTGAGTTGCTTCATTTGTTTCACTTACCAACCTATCCTCAAATGAAATGACTCTTATTTTAAGAAACTTAGTGTTATAAGGACTTAATTTAAAAGATTCAAATGGTCAGTAATGAAGACTAGAATAAACTTGGGCCTGTTCATCTCTTTCAAGATGAAGATTAAGCCTGCAGTTTATCCCTGGGTGAAGGCGATCCAAGGAACTCCTACTAAAAGGCTGACACTATAGGGAAGGCCACACTTCAAAGAAACCAAAATTAGTACATAAAACTTAGGTCATAGGTGGATGTTATACACAAAGACTTTGACATCGTTTTTGAGAAGGGATCTCTAAAACCATCGTTCTTGATTTGATTTAAAAGACAATATGAACAAGACATGGGGAAGAATGCCCCAACCTATTTATAGTCACTGATTCACAAAATTTGCAATTTCTTAGAATGATTTGCATTTGGAAGTGTCCACATCCTTTAGAGAAGAACCAACATCCACGAGTGTCGCTCCTACACTGATTGTAGTGGGTGACATCAGAAAACAATAATATCTCAACATTGGTGTGTTTTCCGAAGTCGAGGTATTTCATGCTTGGATACCATCATTGTGACAGATTGCCTTGTTGACTTCACTGTAGGTACAGTGTCCTCATCTCTTCACTTTATGCTTGGCCATCTGGCTTGCTTGACCAATGATGTGTGGGCAGAAGTGACAGTATGCCAGTTCAGAGCCGAAATGTAAGCAGTTTGTCCCCTTGCACCTTTGCAGTTGCTGGGGGAAAACTGTGGTCAGCTAGCCCACCTGTCCAAGGAGAGTGAGTGGCATGTGAGCTAACATTGCTCTAAGTGATTGATAGACCTGCAGTGAGAAGTAGCAGTGTCCCAGCTGCTTCTTCCTGAAGCAGAGACCTCCAGAGGATCCCAGCCACACTTAGCCAACTTCCAGCTCGTCTGCTGATTTGTGAACCTTAATAAATTAGTGTTGCTGGAAGCCACCGGATTTTGGCTTGATGTGCAACTCGACAATAGATTATGGATACAATCATCAATAACAGCCCAGTACAGAATGAGCTTTACCTGGACCACTGTTGATGTCCCTCTCCCACAGTGTCACATGAAGGTCAGGTCCACAAATCCTTCTTCAAGCTGTTTTGTCTCAGCTTTGCCTCTCCTGCAAATAACTACTGAAAAAAGAAGACAGTATCACGAAAATAAGGAAAAAAATGCAACACAGAACCATCAAACTCCATATTTAGAACAAGAAGCATAAATCTTAAAAGCCCCAATTTCTGCAGAGGCAAATATCTCATGAAAACACAACAAATAAAATGTATTCCACGTAGAACATTTGACTTCTGTCTCTAAAATATTTGCATTCAAGTGAATGGTTTCTTCTCAGTTTTTCCTTCTAACTAAGGAGTATATACTTGCTTCTTATGTGAGTAATTGAAGGGCTGGTTAAAGACGTTTCCTGAGATAGAAGGAAAATTAAGCAAAGGGTAATTTAAGTCCTCACCATAGAAAAATATTTTTTTTGTATTTTAAAATGTTTTTTAGAGCTTCAATTCAGATAATATAGCACATCAAAAAAATAAGAAATAATGAAATGAGAGGAGCCTATTTTATATACAGTTATATATTTCACTTTTCCCACTTAATGTTTTATGAGTATTTCTTCTTTTTTTAAATTTTAATTTTTTTAAAATTTTTGGCTGTATTGGGCCTTCGTTGCTGCACACGGGCTTTCTCTAGTTGTGGCGAGCGGGGGCTACTCTCTGTTGCAGTGCACGGGCTTCTCATTGCAGTGGCTTCCCTTGTTGCAGAGCACGGGCTCTAGGTGCATGGGCTTCAGTAGTTGTGGCTTGTGGGCTCTAGAGTGCAGGCTCAGTAGTTGTGGCGCACGGGCTTAGTTGCTCCGCGGCATGTGGGATCTTCCCGGACCAGCCCTCGAACCCGTGTCCCCTGCATTGGCAGGCGGACTCTTAACCACTGTGCCACCAGGGAAGCCCCTATGAGCATTTCTTCTTGACATTCGAATTTTGTAAAACCCAAGATCAATTGCTGCATAATATATCATCAAGTCAATATACTGCAATATATTTAACCAGGCCTCTATTTCCTTACATTAAAGTTTCCCAGTTTTTCCCGTTATAAATAAAGCTGCACAGAAACATTCATATGCATAATTGTTTATTGTTTCTTTGATTACTTCTTCATGTTAATCTTAGAATTTGAATTACTTGGTCAAATCATTAGAATGGTTTTAAAGTTTCTGATTTACTTTTTTCAACAAAAGCTTTTCCTTAAATAATATTCTTGGAAATACATTAACTGATTCTAAATATCTAGTTATTAATTTTCAATAGTTGTGACCTCCACTAAATGCCATATAATTTTAATACATAATACATACAATATGTATAGAGACAAAGAACTATTATTGTTTAGCGTAAATGCCTCTATTAAAATATAACCTCCATGAGAACAAGGACTATTTCCTCACCACTGTATCCCAGCACCTAGGATAATATCTAGAAAAAAAATAATGCTGTAGCACAGGGAGATCAGCTTGGTGCTTTGTGACCACTTGGAGGGGTGGGATAGGGAGGGTGGGAGGGAGGGAGACACAAGAGGGAAGAGATATGGGAACATATGTATATGTATAACTGTTTCACTTTGTTATAAAGCAGAAACTGACACACCATTGTAAAGCAATTATACTCCAATAAAGATGTAAAAAAAATGCTGTATTAATATTTGTTTAATGAGTGAACAAAACTCAAATTTAGATTTCCAGCAACTTCCAAGACTAAGGTTTATTTTCCACTTGTATGGTACTTAAATAATTCTTAGTCATTTTGATTTCTGCCTTTGTGAATTAATTGTTCATGTCCTTTGCCTTCTTCTGAGGGTTTTGACCAACTTTGAAAATCTCCCTGGGGTGTTGTTCAGTACAATTCAAAGGGATATCAAGTCTCTTTGGGGTCCACTAGACCTAACACCAGTCCAAAAAGGTAACTTAAAAATGATAAAAAATCCTAGACTCAATCTTAAAATGAATATCTAGAGTGAACTTCAGTGGATCAACAAAACAACCAGATTGTGAGCATATGTGTGTAATACCCCCAACTACAGGGAACATTCAGTAATGTTGATGATGTAATGTGTGAAAGGAGCTAGCAGCTCACTCTCAACTACATTTTTCTGAGAGTTTTCTTTGATTAGCCCAATATAAATACTTCAAGTCTACTTTGAGATGATTTAATATACACTGTGAAAGGATTCCTCCTGTCTGGTGAATCAACACATCCATCACCTCACATATTTTTATTTTTTTTAAACATCTTTATTGGAGTATAATTGTTTCACAATACTGTGTTAGTTTCTGTTCCACAACAAAGCACATCAGGCATATGCATACACATGTCCCCATATCACCTCCTCTTGAGCCTCCCTTCAAACCTCCCTATCCCACCCCTCTAGGTCATCGCAAAGCACCGAGCCAATCTCCCTGTGTTTTGCTGCTGCTTCGCACCAGCCAGCTGTTTTACATTCCGTAGTATATGTATGTCGATGCTACTCTCACTTCGCCCCAGCTCTGCCCTCCCACCCTATGTCCTCAAGTCCATTCTGTATGTCCACCTCTTTATTCCTACCCTGCAACTAGGTTCATCGGTACCATTTTTTTCTTTAGATTCCACATATATGTGTTAGCATACGGTATTTGTTTTTCTCTTTCTGACTTACTTCACTCTGTATGACAGACTCTATGTCCATCCACCTCACTAACTCAATTTCGGGTTTTTTATGGCTGAGTAATATTCCATTGTATATATGTGCCACATCTTCTTTATCCATTCATCTGTCAATAGACATTTAGGTTGATTCCATGACCTGGCTATTGTAAGTAGTGCTGCAGTGAACATTATGGTACATGTCTCTTCTTGATTATGGTTTTCTCAGGGTAAGTGCCCAGCATTGGGATTGCTAGGTCATATGATAGTTCTATTTTTAGTTTTTTAAGGAACCTCCATACTGTTTTCCTTAGTGGTTGTATCAATTAACATTCTCACCAGTAGTGCAGGAGGGTTCCCTTTTCACCACACCCTTTCCAGCATTTATTGTTTCTAGATTTTTTGATAAGGACCATTCTAACTGGTGTGAGGTGATATCTCATTGTAGTTTTGATTTGCATTTCTCTAATAATTAGTGATGTTGAGCATCTTTTCATGTGCCACTTTTCCATCTGTATGTCTTCTTTGGTGAAATGTATATTTAGGTCTTCTGCCCATTTTTTAACTGGGTTGTTTGTTTTTTTTTGCTATTGAGCTCCATGAGCTGTTTGTATATTTTGGAGATTAATCCTTTGTTGTTTCATTTGCAAATATTTTCTCCCATTCTGAGGGTTGTCTTTTTGTCTTGCTTATGGTTTCCTTTGCTGTGCAAAAACTTTTAAGTTTAATTAAGTCCCATTTGTTTATTCTTGTTTTTATTTCCATTACTTTAGGAGGTGGATCAAAAAAGATCTTGCTGTGGTTTATGTCAAAGAGTGTTTTTCCTATGTTTTCCTCTAAGAGTTTTATAGTTTCTGGTCTTACATTTAAGTCTTTAATCCATTTGGAGTTTATTTTTATGTATGGGGTTAGGGAATGTTCTAATTTCATTCTTTTACGTGTAGCTGTCCAGTTTTCCAAGCACCACTTACTGAAGAGGCTGTCTTTTCTCCATTGTATGTTCTTGCCTTCTTTGTCATAAATAAGTACCTATGTGTGTGTGGGTTTATCTCTGGGCATTCTATTCTGTACCATTGATCTATATTTCTGGTTTTGTGCCAGTACCATACTGTCTTGATTACTGTAGCTTTGTGGTATAGTCTGAAGTCAGGAAGCCTGATTTCTCCAGCTCCATTTTTCTTTCTCAAGATTGCTTTGGCTATTTGGGGTCTTTTGTGTTTCCATATGAACTGTAAAATTTTTTGTTCTAATTCTGTGAAGAATGCCATTGGCTGTTTGATAGGCATTGCAATGAATCTGTATATTGCTTTGGGTAGTACAGTCATTTTCGCAATATTGATTCTTCCAATCAAGAACATGGTATATTTGTCCATCTGTTTATGTCATCTTTGGTTTCTTTCATCAGTGTTTTATTGTTTTCTGAGTACAAGTCTTTCTCCTCCTTATGCAGGTTTATTCCTAGTTATTTTATTCTTTTTTTTTTTTTTGGCAGTGGTAAGTGGTAGTTTTTCCTTAATTTCTCTTTCTGATTTTTCATTGTTGGTGTATAGGAATGCCAGAGACTTCTGTGCATTAATTTTGTATCCTGCAACCTTATCAAATTCATTGATTAATTCTAGTAGTTTTCCGGTGGAAACTTTAGGATTTTCTATGTATAGTATCATGTCATTGGCAGTGACAGTTTTACTTCTTCTTTTCCAATTTGTATTCCTTTTATTTCTTTTTCTTCTCTGACTGCTGTGGCTAGGACCTCCAAGACTATGTTGAATAAGAGTGGCAAGAGTGGACATCCTTTTCTTGTTCCTGATCTTAGTTGAAATGTTTTCAGTTTTTCACCAATGTGCATGATGCTTGCTGTGGGTTTGTCATATATGGCCTTTATTATGTTGAGGTAGGTTCCCTTTAGACCCATTTTCTGGAGAGGTTTTTTTTTTATCATAAATGGGTGTTAAATTTTGTCAAAAGCTTTTTCTGGGCTTCCTGGTAGCGCAGTGGTTGAGAGTCCACCTGCCGATGCAGGGTACACGGGTTCGTGCCCCGGTCCGGGAAGATCCCACATGCTGTGGAGCGGCTAGGCCCGTGAGCCATGGCCGCTGAGCCTGTGCGTCCGGAGCCTGTGCTCCACAATGGGAGAGGCCACAGCAGTGAGAGGCCCACGTACCGCAGAAAATTTTAAAAAAAGCTTTTTCCACATCTACTGAGATGATCATTTATTTTTTATTCCATAATTTGTTAATGTGGTGTATCACATTGATTGATTTGCATATATTGAAGAATCCTTGCATTCCTGGGATAAATCCCACTTGATCATGGGGTATGATCCTTTTAATGTGCTGTTGGATTCTGTTTGCTAGTATTTTGTTCAGGATTTTTGCATCTATGTTCATCAGTGATATTGGTCTATAATTTTCTTTTTTTCTATATCTTTTTCTGGTTTTGGTATCAGGGTGATGGTGGCTTCATAGAAAGAAGTTGGGAATGTTTCTCCCTCTGCAATTTTTTGGAAGAATTTGAGAAGGATGGGTGTCAGCTCTTCTATAAATGTTTGATCGAATTCATTTGTGAAGCCATCTGGTCCTAGACTTTTGCTTGTTGGAAGATTTTAAATTATGGTTTCAATTTCGTTAATTGTGATAGGTCTGTGTGTATTTTCTAATTCTTCCTGGTTCAGTCTTGGAAAATTGTACCTTTCCAAGAATTTGTCCATTTCCTCCAGGTTGTCTATTTTATTGGCATATAGTTGCTTGTAGTAACCTCTCATGATCCTTTGTATTTCTGCAGTGTCAGTTGTTACTTCTCCTTTTTCATTTCTAACTCTATTGATTTGAATCTTCTCCCTTTTTTTCTTGATGAGTCTGGCTAAGGGTTTATCAGTTTTGTTTATCTTCTCAAAGAACCAGCTTTTAGTTTTATTGATCTTTGCTATTGTTTTCTTCATTTTTATTTCTTTTATTTCTGCTCTGAGCTTTATGATTTCTTTCCTTCTACTGACTTTGGGTTTTCTTTGTTCTTCTTTCTCTAGTTGTTTTAAGTGTAGGGTTAGATTGTCTATTTGAGGTTTTTCTTGTTTCTTGAGGTGAGATTGAACTGCTGTAAACTTCCTTCTTAGAACTACTTTTGCTGTGTCCCATAGGTTTTGGGTCATCGTGTTTTTGTTGTCATTTGTTTCTATGTATTTTTAAAATTTTTTATTTGATTTCTTCAGTGATCTCTTGGTTATTTAGTAGCCCACTGTTTAGCCTCCATGTATTTGTGTTTTTTACAGTTTTTTTTCCTGTAATTGATTTACAATCTCATAGCGTTGTGGTCAGAAAATATGCTTCGTACGATTTCAGTTTTCTTAAATGTACCAAGGCTTGATTTGTGACCCAAGATGTGATCTATCCTAGAGAATTTTCTGTGTGCACTTGAGAAGAAAGTGTATTTTGACACTTTTGGTTGGAGCATTTAATCCATTTACATTTAAGTTGATTCTCAATATGTATGTTCCTATTACCATTTTCTTAATTGTTTTGAGTTTGTTATTGTAGGTCTTTTCCTTCTCTTGTGTTTCCTGCCTAGAGAGGTTTCTTTAGCATTTGTTGTAGAGCTGGTTTGGTGGTGCTGAACTCTCTTAGCTTTTTCTTGCCTGAAATGCTTTTGAATTCTCTGTCAAATCTGAATTAGATCTTTGCTGTGTAGAGTAATCTTGGTTGTAGGTTTTTCTCTTTCATCACTTTACGTATATACTGCCACTCCCTTCTGGCCTGCAGAGTTTCTGCTGAGAAATCAGCTGATAATCTTATTGGGGTTCCTTTGTATGTTATTTTTTTTCCCTTGCTGCTTTTAATATTTTTTCTTTGAATTTAATTTTTGTCAGTTTGATTACTGTGTGTCTTTGTATGTTTTTCCTAGGGTGTATCCCATATCGGATCTCTGTGCTTCCTGGACTTGGGTGACTATTTCCTTTCCCATGTTAGGGAAGTTTTCCACTATAATCTCTTCAGATATCTTCTTAGATCCTTTGTTTTTCTGTTCTTCTTCTGGGACCCTTATAATTTGAATGTTGGTGCATTTAGTGTTGTCCCAGAGATCTCTGAGATTGTCTTCAATTCTTTTCATTCCTTTTTTTATTCTGCTCCTCCGCCGTTATTTCCACCATTTTGTCTTCCAGCTCACTTATTCGTTCTTCTGCCTCAGTTATTCTGTTATTGATTCCTTCTAGTGTATTTTCCATTTCAGTTATTGGTTGTTCATCTCTGTTTGTTTGTTCTTTAGTTCTTCTAGATCTTTTTAAAGAATTTCTTGTGTTTTCTCAATCTGTGCCTCCATTCTATTTCCAAGATTCTGGATCATCTTTACTATCATTACTCTGAATTCTTTTTCAGGTAGATTGCCTATTTCCTCTTCACTTATTTGGTCTTGTAGGTTTTTACCTTGCTCCTTCATCTGTGACGTATTTTTTTGCTGTCTCTTTTTTTTTTTTTTTTTTTTTTTAATGAACAGGACTGTGTTCCTGTCTTACTGGTTGTTTGGTCTGAGGCTTCCCACACTGGAGTTTGTAGGCTATTGGGTAGAGCTGGGTCTTGGTGCTGAGATGAGGAACTCCGTGAAACCTCACTCTGATGAATATTTCCTGGAGTCTGAGGTTCTCTGTTAGTCCAGTGGTGTGGCCTCGGAGCTCCCACTGCAGGAACTTTGGCCTGACCCTGGGCTTGTGAACCAAGATCCCACAAGCCACATGGGGTTGCAAAAAGAAAAAGAAAAAAAGGAAAAAAGAACAATAATATAGTAAAAAATAAAATTAGACTAGGAAACTAACAGATATGTTAGAAAGAATATAAAAATAAAAATATAGATGAATCAACAACCGGAATGTACATCAGTACCACAATAGTAAAAAAGAGGAGGAGGGAAAAGAAAGAAAAAAAAAAAATCCAAAGGGGAGGGAAAGACTTTGGTTGTGGAGGGTGGGGCCTAAGCAAGGGTGAGGTTTGGGTGGTGGGTGGTGCCTATGCTCAGGACCCACAGGGCTGGAAAAGCCCTGGGGGCTGTGGGGGGTGGGGCTTAGGCTCAAGGAATAGAAGGGACCCAGGAATGCCCCCCACCCCTGGTCTCAGAGGACAGAGGACCTCACCGGGGAGCCCAGCAGGCTTCCTGGGCTCAAGTGGGCAGAACAAAAACCCTCCTATCCTCTCCTGCTCCTCCCAGATGGCTCCTCCCACCTGCCTCTCCTGATATCCCCAGCCTCCCTTGCACCCTGGATGGAGCTTTGGAGGGGAGGGAATTGGCCTGCCAATTGGAGCTCAGCCGGCTCCCTGTGCCCAAGTGGGCAGGGCAGTCACCCTCCGCTCCTCTCCTGCTCCTCCCAGGTGGTTCCTCCTGCTTTTGTCTCCTGATCTCCATGGCCTCCCTCCTATGCCCTCAAGGACCCACATGGCCTGGAGGGGGCCTTGGAGGGCAGGGGACTGGCTTGGGAGCTCAGCAGGCTCCCTGTGCCTGAGTGGTTCCTCTCCCGCTCCTTCCAGAGGGCCCCTCCCATCCGCCTCTCCTGTTCTCCCCTTGGGCTTCTTCCTATGCCCCCAGGACCCACGTGGCCTGGAGGGGGCTTTGGAGAGGGTGTACCGGCTTGGGAGCTCAGCAGGCTTCCTGGCCTGAGTGGGCCACGCGATCACCCTCTGCTCCTCTCAGCTCTTCTGGGAGGGTCCCTCCTGCCTGCCTCTCCTGATCTCCCCAGCTTCAAGGGCGCTGATCCTGTCTGGCCTCCACTTCTCCTCCCCACTCAGTCCCCGTACATCCTATCGGTTCACTTTGGGGTTCCTCCCGTTTCCTTGGATATCAGAGTCCCCCACCATCAGCCGGCAGGTGCCCTAGTTGTGGGGAGACACTAACTCCACATCTTTCCACACCGCCATCTTCATCTCACATATTTTTATATGGATACATATATTTGGTGAGAACATTAAGTTCTGTATTACATGTTTTTATCTTGTCTTTCCAGAAGATTCTACGGTCAGGAAGTATATCACCTAAGTCGCCTTTGGCTGGTATAACTACCTAGTCTAGAGCTAGATAGTTATAGGGATATTAGAATTTAAAAATAATCATTGGTTTTATAAATTAAAGTTGATTTTAGAACAAATGTTTTGTATGCTATTTACAAACGTTTAGTCTAACAAGTTAAATGAAGTCCTTGCTTAAAGTAAAAAGAAAGTAGTAACTAGAACCATGAGTATCTAATAATGGTTTTGCTTACAATAATAGAGTACGGAGTTAGCTCGAACATATAACTGAATACCTGACTGCTTATTGTAGATATAAAAGGAGTTGAAAATATTTGTAGCACATGCTTTGTTCAAACAAAACTTCCTAATAGAAGAACCACTATACAGTCTAAACAAATGTCAGTTTTCAAAATGTGGTGAAAACTTTGGATCCTAGAAGATTAGAAAAACTGGCTGCAAGAGAAAATTTGCCAAAGGGCATGGTATGTTTAAAATATCCCAGAGAGACTGTGTTTTGAAAAATATTTCATATAGAAATAAAGCCACAAGCAACCCACAAATATCTGATTTAATTTTGGTTAATCTGATATTCAGTTAGATGAAAAGCAAGACTTGCTCTCTGAGAATACCTGAGTATATAGTGTATACATGCATAGGAAAAAGACCCATATATAAGCTATCTATTGCCACAATAATACTGCTTAACAACCAGAAAACCTTAGTGGTATGTAATTAAGCATTTGTCAAGGTTATAAAATCAGCTGATCTTGGCTGGACTCATCAGGTTCAGTTTGTCTCTTCAACAGAGGGTCTCATTCTGTTCTGAAAACAGTGGGCTAGTGGGCTAGTGCTTTCTCTTGGTGATGGCAACATTACAAGTCAAAATTCAAAAACATGCAGAAGCACATATAGTTTCTTGCAACCTAGGATCAGAACTGACAAACCATAACTTCTGCATTTGATGAAATCAGTTTAAATGATTGAGTTCAGATTGAAGGAGTGGAGAATAGACCCTCTGTCTTTCTTTAATAGGTTAGTTGCAACATCCAATGGCAAAGAATGCGGAAGGATGGGTGACACATTGGGCCTAATAACACAGTCTACCACAGCCAATATCTTTCTTAAACTTTGGCTCTCCAGGTTTACAACCACTGACCCAGAGTACCAGGCATCTGTATGCCAAATACTATGATATATATGAGAGTTAATTATATGATCTTAGAATAACTGTTCTTTTAACTTGCATTTCCCTGATGATATATAATGTGGAACATCTTTTCATATGCTTATTTGCTATTGGTATATCTTCTTTGAAGAGGTGTCTTTTAAGGACTTTGGCCTGTTTTAAAATTGAGTTATTTGTTTTCTTATTGTTGAATTCTAAGTGTTCTTTGTATAATATATTTTTGTATAATAATCCTTCAATAGGTATGTCCTTTGCAAATATTTCCTCCCAGTCTGTGGCTAGTCTTTTCATTCTCTTTACTGTGTTTTCTGTAGATCAGAAGTTTTTAATTTTAATGTCGTGTTTATTAATTGTTCTTTCATGGATAGTGCCTCTGGTGTTACATCTAAATAAAAAACATTGCCAAACCCAAGGTCATCGAGATTTTTCTACTATATTATGTTCTAGGAGTTTTATAGTTTTGTGTTTTACATTTGGACCTGTGAACCATCTTGAGTTAATTTTTCTGAAGAGTGTAAGGTCTGTGTCTAGATTCTTTTTTTTGCTTGTGGGTGTCCAGTTGTGCCAACACCATTTGTTGAAAAGAATATGTTTCTCCATTGAATTGCCTTTTCTCCTTTGTCTGAAATCATTTCACAGTATTTATGTAGATCTATTTCTGGGTTCTCTAATCTGTTCTATTGATCTATTTGTCTATTCTTTAACCAATATGACAGTGTCTTGATTATTGTTATTTTATAGTTTTATACTAAGCCTTGAAATCAGGTAGTGTCAGTCCTCCATCTTTCCATGTCTTTGAATATTGGGTTGGTTATTCTGGATCTTTTGCTTCTCCGTATAAGCTTTAGAATCAGTTTGTCAGTATCCATAAAATAAGTTGCTGGGGATTGACAGGGATTGCGTTGAATCTATAGATCAAGTTAAGGAGAACAGACATCTTTATAATATTGAGTCTTCCTATCCATGAACATGACATATTTCTCCATTTGTTTAGTTCTTCTTTGAATTCTTTAATCAGAATTTTGTAATTTTTCTTGATAGCTTCTGTACATATTTTGTTAGATTTTTACATAAGAATTTTATTTTTTAGGGTGTTGATGTAAATGGTATTTTTAAAAATTTTAAATTCCACCTGTTCATTGTTCGTATATAGGAAGGCAATTTATTTTAGTACGTTAACCTTGTATATTCCACTTTTGCTATCATTACTTACCTGTTCCAGGAGCGTTTTTGTTGATATTTTCAAATTTACTACATATATGATCATGTCATCTGTTAACAAAGATACTTTTATGTTTTTATTCCCAATCTGTATACCTCTTGTTTCCTTTTCCTGTATTACTGCATTAGGTAGGACTTCCAGTATGATGTTAAAAGCAATGGTGAGTGGAGATAGAATTGCTTTATCCCTGATCTTAGTGGGAAAGCTTTGATTTTTTACAATTAAATATAATCTTAGCTGTAGGTTTTTTAAAAAATAATCCTATTACGTTGAGGAGGTTCCTTTCTCTTCCTAGTTTTCTGAGAGCTTTTATCACAGATGCATTTTAGATTTGGCAAATGCTTTGCCTGTAATCTACTGATATGATCATTTTTCTCCTTTAGTTTGTTGATATGATGAATTACATTAATTGATTTTCAAATGTTGAACCCGACTTGCATACCTGAGATAAATCCCACCTGGTCATGGTGAAAATTATTTTTTTGTACATTCAATTTGCTAATGTTTTGTTGAGTATTTTTGCATCTATGTTCATGACAGATATTGCTCTTTTTTTTTTTTCTTCCAATGTCTTTGTCTGCTTTTGGTATTATGGTAATGCTGGCCTCATAGATGAGTTAAGAAGTATTCTCTCTACTTCTGTCTTCTGAAATAGATTGTAGAGAATTAGCATAATTTCTTCCTTAAATGTTTGGTAGAGTTCACTAGTGAACCCGTCTGGGCCTGGTGATTTCTGTTTTAGAAGATTATTAATTATTAATTCAGTTTCTTTGTAGATGTAGGCCTATTCAGATTGTCTGTTTCTTCTTGTGTGAATTTTGGCAGCTGTGTCTTTCAAGGAATTTGTTCATTTCACCTAGGTTATCAAATTTGTGGCTATAGAGTTGTTCATAGTATTCCTTTATTATCCTTTTAATGTGTATGGGATCTGAATTGATGTCCCTTCTTTTGTTTCTAATGTTAATAATTTGTGTCCTTTCTTTTTTCTTCTTAGTCTGGTTAGAGGCTTATTGATATCATTGATTATTTCAAAGCATGAGCTTTTGGTTTTGTTGATTTTCTATGTCAGTTTTCTGTTTTCAGTTTTATTGATTTGTGCTCTATTTTTTATCATTTCTTTTCTTCTGCTCATGTTGGACTTAATTTGCTCTTCTCTGTCTAGTTTCCTAAGGAGGAAGCTTAGATAATTGATTTTAGATCCTTCTTCTTTTCTTATATATGCATTCAGTACTGTAAATTTCTTTGTAAACCCTGCTTTATCTGCATTTCCACAAATTTTAATTAGTTTTGTCTTCATTTTCATTTTACTCTAAATATTTTAAATTTCAGATCTCTTCTTTAACCCATGTGTAATTTAGAAATATACTGTTTAATCTCTGAATAATTTGGGATATTCCAGCTACCTTTATGTTATTGATTTCTAATTAATTACCTCATGGTCTGAGAGCAGATATTGTGTGGTTTCCATTCTATTAAAATTGTTAATTGGACTTTGTGGTCCACAGCGTGGTCTGTCCTGGTGAATATTCTATGTGAGCTTGAGAAGAATGTGTATTCTACTGTTGTTGGATGAAATAGTCCATAGATGCCCATTATATCCACTTGATTAATGACATTGTTGAATTCAACTACTACTGATATTCTGTCTGCTGGATCTCTCCATTTCCGACAAATAGGCGTTGAATGCTCCAATGATTTTAGTAGATTCATCTATTTCTTCTTGCTGTTCTATTAATTTCTGCTTCATATATTTTGGCAACCTGTTATTTGGCACATTTATGATAAGAATTGGTATGTCTTCATATAGAATTGACCCCTTTATTATTATGTAGTGCCCCTCTTTATTCCTGATAACTTTCCTTGCTCTGAAGTCTACTCTGTTTCAAATTAATATAGTGACTCCTACTTCCTTTTTTTAGTGTTAGCATAGTATATCTTTTCTGTATCCATTTACTTGTTTTTTTGGGTTTTTTGGTTTTTTGTTTTGTTTTTACACGGGCCTCTCACTGTTGTGGCCTCTCCCGTTGTGGAGCACAGGCTCCGGACATGCAGGTTCAGCGGCCATGGCTCACGGGTCCAGCCGCTCCGCGGCATGTGGGATCTTCCCTGACTGGGGCACGAACCTGTGTCCCCAGCATCAGCAGGCAGACTCTCAACCACTGCACCACGAGGGAAGCCCTCCGTTTGCTTTTAATATTTATGTGCCTTTATATTTAAAATGCATTTTTCATAGATGATATATAGTCGGTCTGTTTTTTGGGGATCCGCTCTGCCAATCACTCTTTTAATTGGTGCATTTAGACCATTGATTTTCAGTGTGATTATTGATATTGTTGGTTTAATATCTACCATATTTGTTACCATTTTCTATTTGATGCCCTGTTCTTTGTTCCCACTATTTTTGTCCTCCACACTTTTTCTGCCTTTTGTGGTTTTAGTTGAGCATTTTATATGATTTGATTTTCTCTCTTTTCTTAACACATCAGTTATACTTCTCTTTTCCTTTTTTTCATGGTACCATAGAGTTTTTAATATACACTTATGACTAACCTAAGTCCACTTTCAAATACTGCTGTATCACTTCATGGGTAGTGCACATACCTTATAACAAAATAATTCATAAATCCTCCCTCCCTCCCATCCGTTGAATTAATATCATTGCTGTCATTAATTTCACTTATACATAAGCATTCATAAAGACATGCACCCTCTTTCTCTGTCACACACACACACACACACACACACACACAAGCATACAGTCAGCCCTCCATGTCTGCAGGTTTTGCATCCACAGATAGAGAGGACTGACTATACTATGGCATTTTATATAAGGTACTTGAGCACCCACATATTTTGATATGTGTATCATACTGGGAATACTGGAACCAATGCCATGAGGATACTGAGGGACAACTGTATAATTGAAGTACACAGTTGTTATTAATTTGAATAATCTGTTATCTGTTAAGTCAATTAAGAGTAAGAAAAATCAGTTTTTATTTTACCTTCAGTTATATCTTCTATGGTTCTCTTCCTTTCTTTATGTAGGTCTGAGCTTCTGAGCTGTATCATTTTCCTTTTTTTCTGAAGAATTTTTTTACATTTCTTGTGAGGTAGGTCTACTGACAGATTCCCTCAATTTTTGTTTTTCTGAGGAAGTTTTTATTTCTTCTTCATTTTTTTTTTCTTCTTCTTCATTTTTGAAAGATTATTTCCCAGGGTAGAGAATTCTAGGTTGGAGATATTTTTGTTTCAACACTTTCAATATTTCACTTCACTCTCTTCTTGCGCACATGGTTTCTGTGATGTCTGATTTATTCCTCTATAGATAAGGTTGGTTCCATCACCTCTACTCCCAGCTTCTTGCAGAATTTTTTCTTTATTTTCTCTAGCTTGAAAATGATATGCCTAGGTGTAGTAGGTTTTTTGTTTTGTTATATTTTTTTGTTTTTTTGCATTTATCTTGTTAGTATTCTCTCTGAACTTCCTGGATCTGTGGTTTGGTGTCTGACATTAATTTGGGGAAATTCTCAGTCGTTATTTTTTCAACTATTTTATCTGTTCCTTTCTCTCTTTTTCTTCTGGTATTCACATTATGCCTATGTTATACCTTTTATCGTTGTCCCACAGTCCTTGGATATTCTTTCTTTCTTTTTCCAATCTTTTTTCTCTTGCTTTTCAGTTTTGGCACTTTCTATTGAGATATTCTCAAGGTCAGAGATTCTTTTACAGTAGTATCCAGTATTAATAAGCCCATCAAATGAATGCTTAATTTCTGATATAGTATTTTTTTTATCTGTAGCATATCTTTTTATCTTTCTTAGAATTTCCTTCTCTCTGCTTTCATTACATATCTATTTTTGCATGCCGTTTACTTTACCCATTAGAATCCTTAGCATATTAACCGTAGTTATTTTGAACTTCCAGTGTGATAATTCCAATATCCCTGCAAGTCTGACTCTGATGCTTGCTCTGAATCTTCAAACTGTTTTTTGTTTTTTTCTTGCTTTTCAGTATGTTTTGTAACTTGATAGGCAGACACGACGTGCTCAATAAAAGGAACTGCTGTGAATAGATCTTTAATAATATGGCAGTGAGATGTGGGGTGAGAGGAAGTGTTCTTTAGCCTTATGATTAGACCTGTCTTTTAGTGAGCCTGTGCCCCTGGACTGTGAACTTCACATGTGATTCCCAGTATTTTTTCTCCCTCATCTGAGGTAGAACAGGGTGGCTAGAAGAGGCTGGATTGGGGTGTTTTCCTATACCCAATTCAGTCACTTAAGCTCTGATAAAACCCCAATAGGTTAAGC
This sequence comes from Delphinus delphis, assembly GCF_949987515.2. Lineage (NCBI taxonomy): Eukaryota > Metazoa > Chordata > Mammalia > Artiodactyla > Delphinidae > Delphinus > Delphinus delphis. Next base: position 170,978,955 of record NC_082683.1, read on the forward strand.
TCTGTTTAAAGAGTTTCTCCTGAAGGCAGACATTGTTAGAAGAACAGAAGGCTTTGGCTTATTTCAAAGTGTTTCTTTTCTCCCTCCTGCTGTGGGAAGCATAAGGAGATTTTTCTCCAGAATTTGCTTTGAGCACCTGGTCGAGCTCCTGGAGGTAAACCTCACAAAAGTGTGCAGGCTCCCTAATGACTACTGTTTCCCTTAGAGATTTTAACCTCTCAGACTAGTCCCCTTTGGGCCTCCAGCAGCCCATCAATTACAGTTCAGGTTTCCCTACTCTGGCACTAGTTCCTGGAGGTTTCTGCTCTGGTAAACTGTGATTCTTTGTATTATCCTGTAGGTATGTCTAATTTAGGGGGCAGCCACTTGCCCTGTGACCTCACTTCTCTTATGGATTTAGGAAAAGTTGTTAATGTTTCAGTTGGGTCAGCTTTTTAAAAAAATTTATTTTATTTATTTTTGGCTGTGTTGGGTCTTTGTTGCTGCATGTGGACTTTCTCTAGTTGCAGCACGTGGGGGCTGCTCTTCGTTGTGGTGTGCGGGCTTCTCACTGCAGTGGCTTCTCTTGTTGTGGAGCATGGGCTCTAGGCACACGGGCTTCAGGAGTTCCGGCAGATGAGCTCAGTAGTTGTGGCTCGTGGGCTCTAGGGCACAGGCTTAGTAGGTGTGGCACGTGGGCTCAGTAGTTGTGGTTCATGGGCTCTAGAGCACAGGCTCAGTAGTTGTGGCACGTGGGCTCAGTAGTTGTGGCTCAGCTCTGGAGTGCAGGCTCGGTAGTTGTTGTGCACGGGCTTAGTTGCTCCATGGCATGTGGGATCTTCCCGGACCAGGACTGGAACCCATGTTCCCTGCATTGGCAGGTGGATTCTTAACCACTGTGCCACCAGGGAAGCCCAGCTTTTAATTTTTTTATGATGGCGGGGTGACTTTCAAGCTTACATGCTGGGCTGGAAACTGGTATCTCAGTGTTCAGGTTTTTAAATAATTAAATAAAAATATTCAAGATGACGACTAGAATAGTTGTCATGGATTAGTTTTACAATGCAAATTGTATAATTCAGTCAACAAATGAAAATGTAAAAATAAATGTGTTTACATAGAAAACTATACATTGTTTAGAAAAGTGTTCTGGGTTACCTAGTTATAGTCATGTCTATTTTATACCTTATGGGACTCATGATTTTAACTTTCTTTAAAAATTATTCTTTAATAGTACTATTTTTGAATAGTTCAGTTTCCTGATATTGAGTCCTATGATTACTATTCTTAAGTAGCACTTAGATACTGCAGGAACCAACACTGAGTATCAGCCCTAGCATAATTCTTTTCATAAAGAACACTATTTTCATAGAGTCTTTTTAAGGGTTACTGATGGAATATAGAAAAGAAATTGTGCTCTACAAGAGTATTTTTGACTTCAGGCTAGATGATAAAGTGGTTTTGTGTTTGCTTGAACAGTGATCTTCCTGTATTTTATTCTAGTCAAATCTGACTTTTTATACTCTAACTACTGGTGTCTGAAATAATCTAAAGGTTGCTGACATTTAAAAATTATTATTAGAGATAAAATCAAAAGAAAATAGAAATTATAAAACATCTGCTGTTTTAGTGTCTTCTATGTTCTAAGTTTCTCTCCCTGGATGTCAGTCAATGAATATTTCCTGATTATCCCTTTTTCAACATTACATAATTTCATTTATTTGTTGTATGACTCTTTTGAACTTTTTTCCCTTCTATGTTTATGCCAATTCCTTTTGTATTTACAAAATGCCCTAGCCACATATCTATTTTTATATGGGGTTTTAGAATTCTGGGGTTTTAGGATTCTGTAGAGTTTAAATTTAATAACTGGGTCCCTAAAGCTAAATTATGTTTCTCCATGTTAGCATTAGAAAAGTATTTTCTGATGATGGGCAAGTAGTAATAAAACAGAGAAATAAGTACACATTTATGATGGATCCTGAAAAATTTTTGATTAATTGGGATTTTCTGAGTGTTACAGAAAAAGTATCATATTATCTACAAAAACCCTATAGCTAAAATCATATTAAATGGTGATTAAACTGGATACTTTCTACCTGAAGTAAGGAACAATGCAAAGAAGTCCTCTCTCACCACTGCTATTCAACATTGTACTGGAAGTCATAGCTCATTGAATAAGAAAAGAAAAGAAAAGGAAATTAAAGATATAGATTGGAATGGAAGCACTAAAACTGCCTTCACTCATAGGTGACTTGATTGTCCATGCAGAAAATTGAAAAGAATCAACAAAAAACTCCAGAAACTCAAAGTTGAGTCTAGCAAGGACACAGGAATAATAGAAGACTTTTTTTAAAAATCCATATAACAGTAATAAACAATTGGAATTTGAAATTTTTAAAATACTGCCATTTAAAAAAAATCACCAAAAAGTACTTAGCTATAACACTAACAAAATATTATTTTTAGGAAGTATAAGCAATATACTCTAAAACTTTGATGAAACAAATCAGTTTTAAATAAATGGAGAAATGTTCCATGTTCATGGTTAGGAACACTCAGTATTGTTAAGATTTCAATTCTTCCAAATTTGATAAACAGATTCAACACAATTCCATTCAAGATTCCAATAAACTACTTTGTAGATATTAACAGACAAGTTCTAAAGTTTATGTGAAAAACTACAAGGCCTAGGATTGCCAATCCACTACTGAAGAAGAAAAAAATTGGAGGATTCACACTACACAATTTCAAGAGTTAAAGTAAAGCCACAGGAATCAAGATAGTGTTGTATTAGCAAAAGAATAGACACATGGATCAGAGGAACAGAACGGACAACTAGATAGGACCGTATATATATAGTCAGTGCATCTTTGACAATGGTAAGATAGCAGTACAATGGAAAAGTATAGCCTTTTTAACAGTGGTGGTGGAACATATGTCCATAGGCAAAACAACAACAGCAACCACCATCACCACCACCACCTAAGACTAGCTTAACATAGGCATTATATCTTTCACAGAAATTAATTTAAAAAGGATCATAAAACTAAATGTAAAATGCAATAAAATTTCTACAGGAAATCATCTGACCCAAATTATCTTGGATTTGGTTATGAGTTTTTAGATGGAACACCAAAAGCACAATCAAAGAAAGGAAAAATTCACAAGCTGAACTTACTAAAATTAAGAAAACACAAGTCAGAGACTGGGAGAAAATATTTACAAAACAATATCTGATAAAGGATTTCTATCCAAAACCTACGAAGAACGCTTAATATTCAACAATAAGAAAACAACCCCGTTGTAAGTAGGCAAAAACCTCCTAACAAACAAAAGCCCAAGACCAGGTGGCTTCACTGATGAATTCCACCAAACATTTAAAGAAGAACTATAATAATAACAACCCTTCTCAGTCTCTTACAAATAATATAATAGAAGAGGAGGAAAGATGTCTTAATTAATTTTATGAGGCCAAAACCAGACAAGGGTAATAAAATAAATAAAATAGCATTGTATTGTAGTAACAGTGGATTATAAGTCAAAGTATGAAATAAATAGCCATGAGTCTGTACTAACAGACATAAATGACTGAATAAATAAATAAATAGATGTGGGAGAATAAATCTCATACATAAGAATTCCAGATAATTTACATAGATTTATACTCCACCCTCAAGGAGATGAAGCACACTGTACACTATTAAGTGTTGACGGCGCATAGAAACACCTTCCTGAGAGTACTTATGGTAAGGGGGGAAGAAGAACTTGGAGTAAAGAAACTTGACAAACACTGCCAGATCAAGGTTAATATCAACAGTCATGTCTTGTTAATAGTATGTACCCTAGATACAGTGTGATGAGAAATGTACTTTACCTCCTTCAAACCCAGTCTAATCATGAGAAAAATATCAGACAAATCCCAAATGAGAGCCACTTTACAAAGTACTAATGCATACTCCTCCAAACTATCAAGTTCATCAGAAACAAGTCCGAGAAACTGTCACAACCAAACGGAGCTTAAGGAGACATGATAATGGAATGTAATATGGGATATCCTGGATGGGGTCATGAACTAGAAACAGGTCATTAGGTAAAAGTTAAAAGAATCCGAATAGAATATGAACTGTAGTTAATAATACTGTATTGATACTGGTTCACTGATTATGACAAATGTACTATATTAATATAAGAAGTTAATAATAGAGGAAACAAGATGGAGTATGTAGAGTGTAGAGTATCCTAGCAATGTTTCTGTGAATTTAAAACTGTTGTAAATTAATTTTTTTTAAATGTACTTTGACTCTATAGTCATATAACCACAAAAATTGTGGATTTCTTTTTAGCTGAAAACTACCCCAAGGCCAATAGCAGAAGCATTAATGTGCGTAGACATAGCCTAGTGTTTCTAAGTCTTCAAAACATTTTCCTCATAGGTGCCTTTGATATTTTTCTCTCAAGCATTTCTAGGGGCAATGTTTTTAAAAATTTAAAGTTCTTACTGTATCCCACTAATTTTGATTCCAATAGCTCCTGTAGTAAATTCTTTTAAAGCATTTAAAAAATATGGCATAACACATTATAATTTTCGTCTGTAGAGAAAAGAAAGCCCAAGCTTTTTCAGTTGTCTGTATGGAATCAGTTTTGACATCATGTTTACACAGCAAACAATAGGGCAAAACACTTATGACTCTTTTCTGAATGGTCTAAGCCAAGATGTAATTTAATCCATATGTTTTTCACAAATGGTTCATCAATTATTGATTAGGCTTAATGAGTAGGCTAATAAGCACAACTCAAGTGGCTTCTTTAGCCCTTCTGTGCTTTCCAGGTCCTCATAAATTTTTGAAATGGTGGCTGCTAGAAATAGACTGTGGATTGGTGCCAAGAAGCCATAATGCAGCCCACATGTGGTGTTCAAGGGCTGATGATTGTCCTTTCAGGATAGTATCAGAAATGTACTTTACACGACATTTGTTCTCAATGTAAATTAATTTATAAAGTTTCCCCTGTATGCTTGCTATACATACTGCCTCATGTTCACAGGAGATATTAAAATACAGATTTTGCTTATTTTAAAGTTTAAGTTGTGAAGGTTCACCTTCAAGTCATGGTGTCTGTAGAGATATAGTAGTGAAAGCCTAGATATCAAACTGAAACTTCTAGACTTGGCTTCACTGGTAGAGGTCTTACTATTATCAAAATCCTAGAAAATTAGAAAATGATTTTCTAAACCTGACTCACTTATTTCCATTCTCTGAATGACATTGCGCTTAATGATCTATCCTTTTAAACATGTTAATGAATTCTGATTATTATTTCATCAGAAAGAGAGAGTTAAAGTGTAATTGCTTTCTTGCTCTAGTAAAGAGTAACATGAAATATGTTTAGAACATAATTGAAGTATAATTTTTGCTTGAGCCAACAAGCTCCTAACTGTTGTATTTACATATAACCAACCTTGGATAACATGATCTGGAAATAATATGAACGAAAAGCCATTACGATAGTTTACTTGAAACAGTTACTTGAATTTTGGTTCAGATATTTAAAATTAACATTGTAGTTACTTATCTCTGAATGGCTATTATAATAATGGTTTATTAAAATTATTGCAAATATCTTGAAAAACTCTCATTCAACACTGTAGATGCTATTGTTGTATTACAAAAGATATAGAATACTTCCTTTTATAACTTCACTTCTTTCTTAAAACTTTGTTGCTCAAAAATATCCAGGGAACTAAGTGAGATGTATAATGACACAATGATATTGTTCATCAGAATATTGCATTCTTGGTTTTAGGTATTCAGAGTAGGCAGCATTGCATAAATATCACTGTTAACTGTAACCCGAACAACCTACGTAAAGAAAACAATGCAGTAAAATATGGTGTTGCCGAGTGCTGAAATAAATACAATTGTTTTTGTTTTGCTGCTTTGCTTTTTTTCTCCTGTGATTGTAATCCATTACAAGAAATAGAATATATTATTTCTTCTAAATAACTTTAATTCAGGTAACACCTTTTATGCTTTCATTTGGAATTTAGTAAATGATAAAATGCCTAATTATTTATTTATCTTGTTTCATAAAGTTCAGATTGTCAATCTTGACGTAAGTATCATATCTAAGCTGTGATAAAAGAATAAAACCATCAGAATCAAATTAAAGAATAGAAACACTTAAAAGAAACTAACGGTGGTGACCTAAGAACAGTAGTTTAGAATGACGAGTGAAATGTGGGTCAATTACTTTGGTATTTCCTAATAAAAGGATAAAAATTTATACAAACCCCTGAAACAAAGTGTTTATCCAGATATTTTGTTCCTTTGGCAATGCAGCTTAAACTAGATAGTCTTTACTAACTTATACTACTGTTATTCCTTTTACTACCTTCTTTTGTTGAATAAACTGAAAAATCATTAAACCAGTATTCCGACTCTCTTCAAAAAATTACAGCCACCAGAATATCATTTTTCTCAAAATTGTATTCAATGTAGTTACTTAATATAGCAGATATGGCTCCTAAAGAAAGAGATTTAATGATTAAATTATGACATGATTAAAATCGTGACTGAGAGCTAGCATGTGTTTTTTAACTTCAAATGCTGTTTGTGATGATATGGCACTCCCTTCAAGTCAACTGATTTCTGGAAGTTATCAATTTTAGTTTAAAGATATTTTACTTTCAAAAACATTAATTCCTTCACCCTCAGAAAAATAAAACTTTACCAGAAAACCGTAAATAATCATAGAAATATATAACAGGATCCTAATTTACATTTAACCTTTGTTTTAAATGATTAATGGATACTATTTATGTAAACTATTTCTACAGTGCAGCATGAAATTAAATTTAAATTGCAGATTTTACAGTGGTATATTTTAGTTAGTGACCCTATCCCTATGAAGAAAAATAAAAGAAAACCAATTACGTTTGTAATAAAGATGCTAATGCATTTCTTGTTTTTTAAAGTTGTGATTGTGTAAGAAAGTTTTATTTCTAATGAACTAGGAAATGATGCTCTTCTTTGTGGAACTGTATAAGGGAAAAATGACTTGGTTTCTGCTCTGCTATCAAGTGCAACAAATTTTCCTCTCTGGACCAGCTACTGCTGGGGTCAGCAAGTAGATCAGTACGAATCAGGCCTGGGATATTCTGTGCATCCAAACTGAGGGGGAAGTATGGGATTTCTCTTGGGTGAATCAGTCCGTGGAGAGGCTGGACATGTGGTCAGCTTCCTGTAATGTGGGGATGAGAACATAGGGCACTCAGGGAAGATCTCAGTTCACAGAGATCTGTAGACCTTTCAGTAGGAAGGTTGACATCAGCCCCTTTGAAAGTACCTGGTCCCTCTGGTCCCAAGCATCCAGGAGGAGCTAAAAAGGTGAGCTGTTTTCTCTACTTTCAAAATTTAGAGACTGGGCAAACAGCCTACCTCTGCTGGTATGGGAGAATGAATGCTGGTCAGCTACTTTAAGCCACGCACACTGCAGAGAATGCTTTTCCTAATATCACTCACAGATCTATTAGAACTTACCACTTACACCTAGACCCTGACCTCAAACAACAGACAAAGAAATAATAGAACACCTGAAGTGAGACAGGAAGAAAAATAGAATAAAAGAGAATTCAACCCAACAGAGCCAATGGAGGAGACAGAGCTACCTAAACATAAAAAAAAAAAAAAAAAGATACAATAAGAGCAGTTTAATAAAATGAGACAAAATGCAAGACAGGACAGTCACTGGAAAGTTGGTAGTTTGGGAAAATGAGAAAAAACTTTATCCAAACAAACAAAACTATGAAAATCAGGAGAGCCTTAGGGTAGATCCTATTGAATGATAGGAGTTCCAGAAGAAGAAAAAAATTAGATGGTAGAGAGGAAACAATAAATAATAGAAGAAGGATATTTATTTGAGTTGAGGAAAGACTAAATCGGTACCTGTTTTATATTTACCCCAGATGTCATTCATTGCTATAGATAACTGAAAGATATTTATGAATATGGCAGGAGTGAGCTAGAATATCACTCTATATCTTATCTGAGGAAAGTACTGACGTAAAGACTCAAACCAAATAATCACTCAGTCAATCAGAAAAAGACCACAGAATGAGAAAAAATTAGGTTGAGAAGCAAGTAAAAATATACATGTGTGTATATAGGAAAATGATAAAATGACAAAATAAATGAGACAAATATTCAATTGCATAAAATCAGAATTTGCATTACTGTTACATTAATGAAAAACAATATTTTTCAGTCAGTCTGCTAGTTTTGTAAGCAAAAATGTGCAACTAGAAAATGGGATAAATATAAATCTGCTAAGGGACTTCAATAAATCTCAGATTTGGAGAAAATCAATAGAAAAGATAAGGGCAGCACATTTAATTAGATATAGATATATTTCAAAATGAGGTATACATTACTTTATGATAATGAAGTTTCTACCAAAATCAATTATATACTTGACCACAAAGATAATTAAACCAATTCAAAAAGTCAAGATATTGAAAGCCCGCAGCCCATGATCATAATCCAATAAAGATCAGAAAAATAAAATTGGAAAGTTAGCCAAAAATTAAATTTTATTTGGAAATCAGAAAGAAAATCCCTGGGCAATATTGCATCAAAGAAAAAACCTAGAGTCGAATTGTATAATCTCTAAATAAAGTGTGTATATAAAATCTGTGAGACACAGAAGAACCAAGAGACGCTAAAGCTACATATCTTCATTATTAAGAAAGAAAATTCTTTAGTGCGCCTCTCAAGAAATGTAACCTGATGTTCATTTTAGGATGGAGAATTTAAAAAGTAGCCAAAAGAATGTAGGAAAAGGAAGTTAATAAACATAGAAGCTGAAATAAATAAAGCAGAAAATTAAGAAATGGTAGGAAGAAGGCATATATCCAAAATAGTTTCTTTAAAAATTCCAAATTAATAGTTAAATAATTTTTTGGTCTGCCACTAAAGGAGAGTCCAGGTATAAAGATTAGTCATAACAATATGTATAGTCACAGATATAAAAGAAATTAAACAAATATTAGGTATGACTCTATGACAATTAAAGTTGAAGACCTTGAAGGGCTAATAAGATTTCCCCCGAACAGTAACTTCAGCCCCTTCTCACCACAAGTGTCCTGATTTCATCGTGGGAGATGGTGTTGCAGTTCAGTTTGGATAGGTTTACCTTTCAAAGTCTGGGGGTGAAGAGGCGGGTAAGGAGATGGGAGGAAGTCTCCAGGTTACTGTCCTCATGGTGGGAGGTGACAGGACAATCATTTTCAGATATTATAACTTCTTTCGGAGGAAGGGATGCTCCAAAAGATGTTCTTTTATGTTCGTAAACATAACAATAAAATTAGCTACCAGAGGTATATGCCCCTTTTACCCCATACCAATGTTTATGTGTTGTCACTATGGTCCTAGCTTTTCTTTTCTTTTGTTTTAAATTTTTATTGTAGTGTAGTTGCTTTACAATGTTGTGTTAGTTTCTACTGTACAGGAAAGTGACTCAGCTATGTGTATACATTTATCCCCTCTTTTTTGGATTTCTTTCCCATTTAGGTTACCACAGAGCACTGAGTAGAGTTCTCTGTGCTTTACAGTAGGTTCTCATTAGTTACCTATTTTATATATAGCCTCAATAGTGTATATATGTCAACCCCAATCTCCCAATTCATCCCACCACCCCCTTTCCCCCTTGGTATCCATACATATGTTCTCTACATCTGTGTCTCTATTTCTGCTTTGTAAATAAGATCGTCTATACCAATTTTTTCAGATTCCACATATATGCGTTAGTATACGATACTTGTTTTTCTCTTTCTGACTTACTTCACTCCGTATAACAGTCTCTAGGTACATCCACATCTCTACAAGTGACCTAGTTTCATTCCTTTTTATACGTACCATAACTTCTTTATTCGTTCCTCAATTGATGGACTTTTAGGTTGTTTCCATGTCCTGGCTATTGTAAATAGTGCTGCAGTGAACATTGGGGTGCATGTGTCTTTTTGAATTATGGGTTTCTCTGCGTATATGCCTAATAGTGGGATTGCTGGGTCATATGGTAATTCTACTTTTAGTGTTTTAAAGAACCTCCATATTGTTCTCGATAGTGGCTGTATCAGTTTGCATTCCCACCAATAGTGCAAGAGGGTTCCCTTTTCTCCACACCCTCTCCAGCATTTGTAGTTTGTAGATTTTCTGATGATGTCTATTCTAACTGGTGTGAGGTGATACCTCATTGTAGTTTTGATTTACATTTCTCTGATACTTAGTGATGCTGAGCAGCTTTTTCATGTGCCTCTTCGCCATCTGTATGTCTTCTTTGGAGAAATGTCTATTTAGGTCTTCTGCCCATTTTTGGATTGGGTTTATTTTTTTTTTAACATTGAGCTTCATGAACTGTTTGTATATTTTGGAGATTAATCCTTTGTCAGTTGCTTCATTTTCAAATACTTTCTCCCATTTCGAGTTTTGTCTTTTCATCTTTTTTATGGTTTCCTTTGCTATGCAAAAGCTTTTAAATTTAATTAGGTCCCATTTGTTTATTTTTATTCTCATTACTCTATGAGGTGGGTCAAAAAAGATCTTGCTGTGATTTATGTCAAAGAGTGTGTTCTGCCTATGTTTTCCTCTAAGAGTTTTATAGTGTCTGGCCTTACATTTAGGCCTTTAATCCATTTTGAGTTTATTATTGTGTATGGTGTTAGGGAGTGTTCTAATTTCATTCTTTTACATGTAGCTGTCCAGTTTTCCCAGCACCACTTATTGAAGAGGCTGTCGTTTCTCCACTGTATAGTCTTGTCTCCTTTGTCATAGATTAGGTGACCATATGTGCACGGGTTTATCTCTGGGCTTTCTATCCCGTTCCACTGATCTATATTTCTGTTTTTGTGCCTATACCATACCGTCTTGATTACTGTAGCTTTGTAGTATAGTCTGAAGTCCGGGAGCCTGATTGCTCCAGCTCCGTTTTTCTTTTTCAAGATTGCTCTGGCTATTCGGGCTCTTTGTGTCCCCACACAAATTTTGAGTTTTTTTGTTCTAGTTCTGTGAAAAATGCCATTGGTAATTTGATAGGGATTGCATTGAATCTGTAGACTGCTTTGGGTAGTATAATCATTTTCACAATATTGATTCTTCCAATCCAAGAACATGGTATATCTCTCCATCTGTTTGTGTCATCTTTGATTTCTTTCATCAGTATCTTATAGTTCTCTGAGTACAGTTCTTTTACCTCCATAGGTAGATTTATTCCTAGGTATTTTATTCTTTTTGTTGCAATGGTGAATGGGATTGTTTGCATAATTGCTCTTCCTAATCTTTCATTGTTAGTGTATAGGAATGCAAGAGATTTCTGTGCATTTATTTTGCATCCTGCAACTTTACCATATACATTGATTAGCTCTAGTAGTTTTCTGGTGGCATCTTTAGGCTTTTCTATGTAGAGTATCATGTCATCTTCAAACAGTGACAGTTTTACTTCTTCTTTGCCAGTTTGGATTACTTTTATTTCTTTTTCTTCTCTGATTGCTGTGGCTAGGACTTTCAAAACTGCATTGAATAGCGGCGAGTATGATCACCCTTGTGTTGCTCCTGATTTTAGAGGAAATTCTTTCAGTTTTTCACCATTGAGAATAATATTTTCTGTAGGTTTGTTATATATGACCTTTATTATGTTGAGGTAAGTTCCCTCTATGCTCACTTTCTGGAGAGTTTTTATTGTAACTGGGTGTTGAATTTGGTCAAAAGCTTTTTCTGCATCTACTGAGATGATCATATGGTTATTATTCTTCAGTTTGTTAATATGGTGTATCATATTGATTGATTTGCATATACTGAAGAATCCTGGCATCCCTGGGATAAATCCCACTTGACCATGGTGCATGATCCATGGTACTGTTGGATTGGGTTTGCTAGTATTTTTTTGAGGATTTTGGGGTCTATGTTCATCATTGATATTGGCCTGTAATTTTCTTTTCTTGTGTTTGATATCTTCATCTGGTTTTGCTATCAGGGTGATGGTGGCCTCATAGAGTAAGTTTGAGAGTGTTGCTTCCTCTGCAATTTTTCGGAAGAGTTTGAGATGGATAGGCGTTAAGCTCTTCTCTAAATGTTTGATAGAATTCACCTGTAAAGCCATCTGGTCCTGGGCTTTTGTTTGTTGGAAGACTTTTAATCACAGTTTCAATTTCATTACTTGTGATTGGTCTGTTCATATTTTCTGCTTCTTCCTGTTTCAGTCTTGGAAGGTTGTACCTTTCTAAGAATTTGTCCATTTCGTCCAGGTTGTCCATTTTATTGGCACAGAGTTGCTTGTAGTAGTCTCTTATGATCCTTTGTATATCTGCAGTATCATTTATCACTTCTCCTTTTCCATTTCTAATTTTATTGATTTGAGTCCTCTCCCTTTTTTCTTGATGAGTCTGGCTAAATTTTTATCAATTTTGTTTATCTTCTCAAAGAACCAGCTTTTAGTTTCATTGATCTTTGCTATTGTTTCCTTTGTTTCTATTTCATTTATTTCTGCTCTGATCTTTATGATTGCTTTCCCTCTACTAACTTTGGGGTTTTTTTCTTCTTCTTTCGCTAGTTCCTTTAGGTATAAGTTTAGATTGTTTATTTGGGATTTTTCTTGTTTCTCGAGGTATGCTTGTATTTCTATAAACTTCTCTCTTAGAACTGATTTTGCTGCATCTCATAGGTTTTGGGTTGTTGTGTTTTTATTGTCAGTTGTCTCTAGGTATTTTTTGATTTCTTCAATGATCTCTTGTTTATTTAGTAATGTATTGTTTAGCCTCCATGTGTTTGTGGTTTTTACATTTTTTCTCCTGTAATTGATTTCTAATCTCATAGCATTGTGGTCAGAAAATATGCTTGTTGTGATTTCAGTTTTCTTAAATTTTCTGAGGCTTGATTTGTGAACCAGGGTGTGAGCTATCCTGGAGAATTTTTCATTTGCACTTGAGAAGAAAGTTTATTCTGCAGTTTTTGGATGGAATGTCCTGTAAATATCAATTTAGTCTACCTCGTCTAGTGTGTCATTCAAGTCTTTTGTTTCCTTATTAATTTCCTATCTGGATGATCTATCCATTGGTGTAAGTGGAGTGTTAAAGTCCCCCACTATTATTGTGTTACTGTCAATTTCCCCTTTTATAGCTGTTGGCATTTGCCTTATGTATTGAGGTGCCCCTTTGTTGGGTGCAGAAGTATTTACAGTTGTTAGATCTTCTTGGATTGATCCCTTGATCATTATGTAGTGTTCTTCCTTGTCTCTTGTGACAGTCATTATTTTAAAGACTATTTTGTCTGATATGAGGATTGCTACTCCAGCTTTCTTTCTACTTCCATTTGTGTGGGATATATTTTTCTATCCCCTCACTTTCAGTCTGTATGTGTGCCTAGGTCTGAAGTGGGTCTCTTGTAGACCACATATATACGGGTCTTGTTTTTTCTTCCATTCAGCCAGTCTGTGTCTTTTGGTTGGAGCATTTAGTCCATTTATGTTTAAGGTAATTATTGATATGTATGTTCCTATTACTATTTTCTGGTTCTAGCTTATTTTTAACCCTTCCCATTTCTACTATTTCATTCTTACTTTTCCTTTACTAAATCTGAATCCTGATGGGTATCAGCCAATCATATTTCAACTCCCACTGTGTGTCACATGCTACACTTAGTGAAAGTAGTCTTTACTGTAAATCTGATATTTGCATCTGTTATCTGTGATGTTATTTGTTAACACACATTGATAACAAAGATAATATGTTTAAATGACAAGCATGCCCCAGTGATAGCATAAGCTAAACTTCAAGATTTTATATATATAAGTAAAGTTTTTGTATATATGTTATATATGTATAATCATATCACTGTGGTTGGATATATATAATTGTACACACATAATATATATTTACATAGTATATATATGTACATAGTGTCTATTAAGTATGTGCTATATATATTGCCAATCTGAATTATAACAATTAGAGTGCTCCTGGGAGAATAATATATCACAAAGTTGTTTAGCAAGTTTAGCACTTTGTGGAAAGCCAATAGTTATATATTAAAATTAGTAAACTACCAACATCTATACATAAATATTTTTATTTAAAAATTATATTTACAATGTGAAATTGGAAACATATTCTTATAAACATTTTGTTTGGTATGATCATATACCACTAATAGTTTACTGAGGCTTGTATTAAATAGTGAATAAGGTCAGTTTACATTTCTCCGGCAACTACCACATTTTCTCAGTCCTTAGCAAGTTATCTGGTATAGAACAAGCATGAAATAAATCCTCACTACCTGCCATTTTCTGACTGACAACTTTGTGTCCCCCTGGACCCATTTTCACCCTTCCTGTGTTCCCTGCTGATGCTTCTGTTATATCACTAAATCACAGGTAACTTAAATTATCTTTTTCATATTCATATCTCTAGCAATTACACAAGTGTATGAGGTAAAAACAAGGACTTTCAGTGGGTGTGTGGTGAGTAAAGCAGTACTACTTGTAAGTGTCATCATATTAAGTGCACTCAGTGAATAATTCATCTAACAATCAATTTAACTTAAAAAAAATGGTGTGTGTCTTATTAACTGATGATATTTTACATTGAATTTTTCTAGAGGTGTTGTTCAAAAATTTCATTCAGTTTTACAGTCAAACTTTTGCAGCTGAAATAGAATGGAAGAAGAGAGTCATAGTATTATAGTTCCCTGCCCAGCAAAGCAAGGACCCTGATTTTACAGAAGGAAAGTGGGAATAAACTTTAATAAAGAATCAGATTGGACACAGATTAGCATTATGCCTTTTGTGAGCAGATGCAGAGTTTGATGAAACAGGGTCCAAACTGGATTTCTGACTTGTTCCTCAAGTTACAATTGGATTTTATGTAACAGGAGCCTTAAGTTGAGAAATTTATTATACTATAAATAAGGCAATAGTTCTTACATATTATAACTTCCTGGGAAGAAGAGAAGTTGCAAAATGTGTTCTTTTATATTAGTAAACATAACAATAAAATTAGTTATGAAAGTACGTACCAGATGATACATGCGCTCCTTTAATATCAGTGTTTATTTATTGTCACTGTTGTCCTAAGCTCATTTCAACTCTCCCATTTCTACTAAATTCACTCTTAATTTTCTTTTACCAAGCCAGGAAACCCTGGTTATCAGTCCTTTATGTCCAACACACACGCACGCACACACACACACACACATATTCACACACTCTTCACACACTTTACTCTCTGTTGGTGAAATGAACATTTATATATTTTCAAAATCTGTACATATTTCTAGGATGTTGATAATAAATAAGCTAGTAAAATTATTATAGGCAAATACATTTTGTTTTCATACCCACACTGGCACAAAATTTGAGAAATGGGACATTGTTTTGTCTACATTAAAGACTTCTTTTTTTTTTTTAAACATCTTTATTGGGGTATAATTGCTTTAGAGTGGTGTGTTAGTTCCTGCTTTATAACAAAGTGAATCAGTTATACATATACATATGTTCCCATATCTCTTCCCTCTTGTGTCTCCCTCCCTCCCACCCTCCCTATCCCACCCATCCAGGCGGTCACAAAGCACCGAGCTGATCTCTCTGTGCTATGCGGCTACTTTCCACTAGCTATCTACCTTACATTTGGTAGTGTATATATGTCCATGCCTCTCTCTCGCTTTGTCACAGCTCACCCTTCCCTCTCCCCATATCCTCAAGTCTGTTCTCTAGTAGGTCTGTGTCTTTATTCCTGTCTAACCCCTAGCTTCTTCATGACATTTTTTCCCTTAAATTCCATATATATGTGTTAGCATACGGTATTTGTCTTTCTCTTTCTGACTTACTTCACTATGTATGACAGACTCTAGGTCTATTCACCTCATTACAAAGAGCTCAATTTCGTTTCTTTTTATGGCTGACTAATATTCAATTGTATATATGTGCCACGTCTTCTTTATCCATCCATCCGATGATGGACACTTAGGTTGTTTCCATCTCCGGGCTATTGTAAATAGAGCTGCAATGAATATTTTGGTACATGACTCTTTTTCAATTATGGTTTTCTCAAGGTATATGCCCAGTAGTGGGATTGCTGGGTCATATGGTAGTTCTATTTGTAGTTTTTTAAGGAACCACCATACTGTTCTCCAATTGGCTGTACCAATTCACGTTCCCACCAGCAGTGCAGGAGTGTTCCCTTTTCTCCACACCCTCTCCAGCATTTATTGTTTCTAGATTTTTTGATAATGGCCATTCTGACTGGTGTGAGATGATATCTCATTGTAGTTTTGATTTGCATTTCTCTAATGATTAATGATGTTGAGCAATCTTTCATGTGTTTGTTGGCAGTTTGTATATCTTCTATGGAGAAATGTCTATTTAGGTCTTCTGCCCATTTTGGGATTGGGTTCTTTGATTTTTGTTATTGAGCTGCATGAGCTGCTTGTAAATTTTGGAAATTAATCCTTTGTCAGTCGCTTCATTTGCAAATATTTTCTCCCATTCTGAGGGTTGTCTTTTGGTCTTGTGTATAGTTTCCTTTGCTGTGCAAAAGCTTTGAAGTTTCATTAGGTCCCACTTGTTTATTTTTGTTTTTATTTCCATTTCTCTAGGAGGTGGGTCAAAAAGGATCTTGCTGTGATTTATGTCATAGAGTGTTCTGCCTGTTTTCCTCCAAGAGTTTGATAGTTTCTGGCCTTACATTTAGGTCTTTAATCCATTTTGAGCTTATTTTTGTGTATGGTGTTAGGGAGTGATCTAATCCAATTCTTTTACATGTACCTGTCCAGTTTTCCCAGCACCACTTATTGAAGAGGCTGCCCTTTCTCCACTGTACATTCCTGCCTCCTTTATCAAAGATAAGGTGACCATATGTCCGTGGGTTTATCTCTGGGCTTTCTATACTGTTCCATTGATCTATCTTTCTGTTTTTGTGCCAGTACCATAATGTCTTGATTACTGTAGCTTTGTCGTATAGTCTGAAGTCAGGGAGACTGATTCCTCCAGCTCCGTTTTGCGTTCTCAAGATTGCTTTGGCTATTTGGGGTCTTTCGTGTTTCCATACAAATTGTGAAATTTTTTGTTCTAGTTCTGTGAAAAATACCACTGGTAGTTTGATACGGATTGCATTGAATTTGTAGATTGCTATGGGTAGTAGAGTCATTTTCACAATGTTGATTCTTCCAATCCAAGAACATGGTATATCTCTCCATCTATTTGTATCATCTTTAATTTCTTTCATCAGTGTCTTATAATTTTCTGCATACAGGTCTTTCATCTCTTTAGGTAGGTTTATTCCTAGATATTTTATTCTTTTTGTCGCAATGCTAAATGGGAGTGTTTTCTTGATTTCACTTTCAGATATTTCATCATTAGTGTATAGGAATGCCAGAGATTTCTGTGCATTAATTTTGTATCCTGCTACTTTACCAAATTCATTGACTAGCTCTAGTTGTTTTCTAGTAGCATCTTTAGGATTCTCTATGTATAGTATCATGTCATCTGCAAACAGTGACAGCTTTACTTCTTCTTTTCCGATTTGGATTCCTTTTATTTCCTTTTCTTCTCTGATTGCTGTGGCTGAAACTTCCAAAACTATGTTGAATAAGAATGGTGAGAGTGGGCGACCTTGTTTTGTTCCTGATCTTAGTGGAAATTATTTCAGTTTTTCACCATTGAGGATGATGTTGGCTGTGGGTTTGTCATATATGGCCTTTATTATGTAGAGGAAAGTTCCCTCTATCCCCACTTACTGCAGGGTTTTTATCATAAATGGGTGTTGAACTTTGTCGAAAGCTTTCTCTGCATCTATTGAGATGATCATATGGTTTTTCTCCTTCAATTTGTTAATATGGTGTATCACATTGATTGCTTTGCGTATATTGAAGAATCCTTGCATTCCTGGAATAAACTCCACGTGATCATGGTGTATGATCCTTTTAATGTGCTGTTAGATTCTGTTTGCTAGTATTTTGTTGAGGATTTTTGCATGTGTTCATCAGTGATATTGGCCTGTAGTTTTCTTTCTTTGTGACATCCTTGTCTGGTTTTGGTATCAAGGTGATGGTGGCCTCGTAGAATGAATTTGGGAGTGTTCCTCCCTCTGCTATATTTTGGAAGAGTTTGAGAAGGATAGGTGTTAGCTTTTGTCTAAGTGTTTGATAGAATTCGCCTGTGAAGCCATCTGGTCCTGGGCTTTTGTTTGTTGGAAGACTTTTAATCACAGTTTCAATTTCAGTGCTTGTGATTGGTCTGTTCATATTTTCTATTTCTTCCTGATTCAGTCTTGGCAGGTTGTGCATTTCTAAGAATTTGTCCATTTCTTCCAGGTTGTCCATATTATTGGCATAGAGTTGCTTGTAGTAATCTCTCATGATCTTTTGTATTTCTGCAGTGTCAGTTGTTACTTCTCCTTTTTCATTTCTAACTCTATTGATTTGAGTCTTCTCCCTTTTTTTCTTGATGAGTCTGGCTAATGGTTTATCTATTTTGTTTATCTTCTCAAAGAACCAGCTTTTAGTTTTATTTATCTTTGCTATCGTTTTCTTCATTTCTCTTTCATTTATTTCTGATCTGATATTTATGATTTTTTTCCTTCTGCTAACTTTGGGGTTATTTTTTTCTTCTTTCTCTAATTGCTTTAGGTGCAAGGTTAGGTTGTTTATTCGAGATGTTTCCTGTTTCTTAAGGTGGGCTTGTATTGCTATAAGCTTCCTTCTTAGAACTGCTTTTGCTGCATCCCATAGGTTTTGGGTCATCGTGTCTCCATTGTCATATGTTTCTAGGTAGTTTTTTTTCCTCTTTGATTTCTTCAGTGATCACTTCGTTATTAAGTAGTGTATTGTTTAGCTTCCATGTGTTTGTATTTTTTACAGATCTTTTCCTGTAATTGATATCTAGTCTCATGGCATTGTGGTTGGAAAAGATACTTGATACAATTTCAATTTTCTTAAATTTACCAAGGCTTGATTTGTGACCCAAGATATGATCTATCCTGGAGAATGTTCCATGAGCACTTGAGAAAAATGGGTATTCTGTTGTTTTGGGGTGGAGTGTCCTATAAATATCAGTTAAGTCCATCTTGTTTAATGTATCATATAAAGCTTGTATTTCCTTATTTATTTTCATTTTGGATGATCTGTCCATTGGTGAAAGTGGGGTGTTAAAGTCCCCTACTGTGAATGTGTTACTGTCGATTTCCCCTTTTATGGCTGTTAGTATTTGCCTTATGTATTGAGGTGCTCCTATGTTGGGTGCATAAATATTTACAATTGTTATATCTTCTTCTTGGATCGATCCCTTGATCATTATGTAGTGTCCTTCTTTGTCTCTTTTAATAGTCCTTATTTTAAAGTCTATTTTATCTGATATGAGAATTGCTACTCCAGCTTTCTTTTGGTTTCCATTTGCATGGAATATCTTTTTCCATCCCCTTACTTTCAGTCTGTATGTGTCTCTAGGTCTGAAGTGGGTCTCTTGTAGACAGCATATATATGGATCTTGTTTTTGTATCCATTCTGCCAATCTGTGTCTTTTGTTGGGAGCATTTAGTCTATGTACATTTAAGGTAATTATTGATATGTATGTTCCTATTCCCATTTTCTAAATTGTTTTGGGTTTGTTATTGTAGGTCTTTTCCTTCTCTTGTGTTTCTTGCCTAGAGAAGTTCCTTTAGCATTTGTTGTAAAGCTGGTTTGGTGGTGCTGAACTCTCTCATCTTTTGCTTCTCTGTAAAGGTTTTAATTTCTCCATCAAATCTGAATGAGATCCTTGCTGGGTAGAGTAATCTTGGTTGCAGGTTTTTCTGCTTCATCACTTTAAATTGTCCTGCCACTCCCTTCTGGCCTGCAGAGTTTCTGCTGAAAAATCAGCTGCTAACCTTATGGGGATTCCCTTGTGTGTTATTTGTTGTTTTTCCCTTGCTGCTTTTAATATGCTTTCTTTGTATTTAGTTTTTGACAGTTTGATTAATATGTGTCTTGGTGTATTTTCCTTGGATTTATCCTGTATGGGACTCTCTGTGCTTCCTGGACTTGATTAACTATTTCCTTTCCCATATTAGGTAAGTTTTCAACTATAATCTCTTCAAATATTTTCTCAGTCCCTTTCTTTTTCTTTTCTTCTCCTGAAACCCCTATAATTCGAATATTGGTGCATTTAATGTTGTCCCAGAGGTCTCTGAGACTGTCCTCAGTTCTTTTCATTCTTTTTCTTTATTCTGCTCTGCAATAGTTATTTCCACTATTTTTATCTTCCAGGTCACTTATTCGTTCTTCTGCCTCAGTTATTCTGCTATTGATCCCATCTAGAGTATTTTTAATTTCATTTATTGTGTTGTTCATCATTGTTTGTTTCATCTTTAGAGCTTCTAGGTCTTTGTTAAATGTTTCTTGTATTTTGTCTATTCTATTTCCAAGATTTTGGATCATCTTTACTATCATTATTCTGAATTCTTTTTCAGCTAGACTGCCTATTTCCTCCTTATTTGTTAGGTCTGGCGGGTTTTTATCTTGCTCCTTCATCTGCGCTGTGTTTTTCTGTCT
This sequence comes from Delphinus delphis, assembly GCF_949987515.2. Lineage (NCBI taxonomy): Eukaryota > Metazoa > Chordata > Mammalia > Artiodactyla > Delphinidae > Delphinus > Delphinus delphis. Next base: position 170,999,504 of record NC_082683.1, read on the forward strand.
TCTCATTTTGCTTATCTTACTGTGTTTTGGGTCTCCTTTTTGCAGGCTGCAGGTTCGTAGTTCCCGTTGTTTTTGGTGTCTGTCCCCAGTGGCTAAGTTTGTTTCAGTGGGTTGTGTAGGCTTCCAGGTGGAGGGGACTAGGGCCTGTGTTCTGGTGGATGAGGCTGGATCTTGTCTTTCTGGTGGGCAGGTCCACGTCTGGTGGTGTTTTTTGGGGTGTCTGTGGACTTATTATGATTTTAGGCAGCCTGTTTGCTAATGGGTGGGGTTGTGTTCCTGTCTTGCTAGTTGTTTGGCATAGGGTGTCCAGCACTGTAGCTTGCTGGTCGTTGAGTGAAGCTGGGTGCTGGTGTTGAGATGGAGATCTCTGGGAGATTTTTGCCATTTGATATTATGTGGAGCTGGGAGGTCTCTTGTGGACCAGTGTCCTGAAGTTGGCTCTCCCACCTCAGAGGCACAGCACTGACTCCTGGCTGCAGCACCAAGAGCCCTTCATCCACACGGCTCAGCGTAAAAGGGAGAAAAAGTAGAAGGAAAGAATTAGTAGAAGTAGGAAGAAGAAGGAAGGAAAGAAAGAAAGAAAAGAAAGAAGGAAGGAAAGAAAGAAGGAAAGAAAGAAAGATGAAAGAAGGGAGGGAGGGAGGGATGGTGGGAGGATGGAAGGAAGGAGGGAAGGAAGGAAAAAAGAATGAAAGAAAGAAGATAAAGTAAAATAAAATAAAGTAAAATATAATAGTTATTAAATTAAAAAATAATTGTGAAGAAAAAAATTAAAAAAAAACAGACGGATAGAACCCTAGGACAAATGGTGGAAGCAAAGCTATACAGACAAAATCTCATACAGAAGCATACACATACACACTCACAAAAAGAGAAAAAGGGGAAAAAATCATAAATCTTGCTCTCCAAGTCCACCTCCTTAATTTGGGATGATTCCTTGTGTATTCAGGTATTCCACAGATGCAGGTACATCAAGTTGATTGTGGAGCTTTAATCCGCTGCTCCTGAGGCTGCTGGGAGAGATTTTCTTTTCTCTTCTTTGTTCTCACAGCTCCCAGGGGCTCAGCTTTGGATTTGGCCCCGCCTCTGCGTGTAGGTTGCAGGAGGGCGTCTGTTTTTCGCTCAGACAGGGAGGGGTTAAAGGAGCCGCTGATTCGGGGGCTCTGGCTCACTCAGGCAGGGGGTGGGGGGAGGGAGGGACGCGGAGTGCGGGGCGGGCCTGCGGCGGCAGACGCCGGCGTGACGTTGCACCAGCCTGAGGAGCGCCGTGCGTTCGGACCTGGCGGTGGCGGGCTGCACAGGCTACCCGGAAGGGAGGTGTGGAGAGTGACTTGTGCACTCAAACAGGCTTCTTGGTGGCGGCAGCAGCAGCCTTAGCGTCTCATGCCCGTCTCTGGGGTCCGCGCTTTTAGCCGCGGCTCGAGCCCATCTCTGGAGCTCCTTTAAGCAGCGCTCTTAATCCCCTCTCCTTGCTCACCAGGAAACAAAGAGGGAAGAAAAAGTCTCTTGCCTCTTCGGCAGGTCCAGACTTTTCCCAGGACTTCCTCCTAGCCAGCCGCGGCGCACCAACCCCCTTCAGGCTGGGTTCACGCCGCCAACCCCAGTCCTCTCCCGGCGCTCCAACCGAAGCCTGAGCCTCAGCTCCCAGCCCTGCCCGGCCTGGCAGGTGAGCAGACAAGCCTCTTGGGCTGGTGAGTGCCGGTCGGCACCGAACCTCTGTGCGGGAATCTCTCCGCTTTGCCCTCCGCACCCCTGTGGCTGCACTCTCCTCCGAGGCTCTGAAGCTTTCCCCCTCCGCCACTGGCAGTCTCCGCCTGCGAAGGGGCTTCCTAGTGTGTGGAAACTTTTCCTCTTTCATAGCTCCCTCCCACTGGTGCAGGTCCCGTCCCTATCCTTTTGTCTCTGTTTATTCTTTTTTCTTTTGCCCTACCCAGGTACGTGGGGATTTTCTTGCCTTTGGGAGGTCTGAGGTCTTCTGCCGGCGTTCAGTAGGTGTTCTGTAGGAGTTGTTCCACGTCTAGATGTATTTCTGGTATATCTGTTGGGAGGAAGGTGATCTCCGCGTCTTACTCTTCCTCCATCTTCCCCTCGTCCTCTAAAGACTTCTGAAAGTTGGTTCTAAGGAGACTCAAGAAAGTTTGTAAGTTTATACTTAGAATTATAGGCAATAAGTATTCATTGATTAAATTGCCATTTGTTCTCATTTCCACAATTTGATAAGGGTGAGGGAAATTTTCTACAACTATAAAAGAAGTGATTTCAAACAGAGAAGAGTGATTTTATATATATATGTCACAATTGATGTGTCTGGAGAGAAGAAAGAGGAAAAAAAGAAAGAAAATATTCCAAAGTATATAGGATCAAGATGACTTATGAGGGGCTTCCCTGGTGGTGCAGTGGTTGAGAGTCCGCCTGCCGATGCAGGGGACACCGGTTCATGCCCTGGTCTGGGAAGATCCCACATGCCGTGGAGCGGCTGGGCCCGTGAACCATGGCCGCTGAGCCTGCGCTCCGGAGCCTGTACTCCGCAACGGGAGAGGCCACAGCAGTGAGAGGCCCACACAACACACACACAAAAAAAGATTACTTATGAGTATGTAATAAATGTTTCCCTTTTATAAAATCTAGAATTGCTGGATAAATTACCACTATATTTTAAAATAAAAATCTATTTGTATTTACAAAATGAAAAGGAAATTCATGGGTGCAAAAAAAAAAAGAGAATGACAGCGAGAGGAAAGAAAGGAAGGAAGGAAGGAAGAAAAAAGAAAGAAAGAGAGAAAGAATAAAGGAAAGAAGGACAGAAGGCAAGAATAAAAGAGAAGGAGGGCGGGCAGGAGGGAGAGAGGGAGAAAAGAAGAGAATTTAAGTTTGCTAAAACTGAAGCTGTAAATGCTGTAAAATGCATAAATGACCTAGAGTATTGTGCAAATACCAGATTTTAACATCCATATACAGAATAGGAGATCCAGCCTTGGGCCTAAGTAAGGCAGCTCTTGGAGCTGAGATTTATCCCCCCACAGACACAGTGTCAAGACCTTCAACGAGCTATAACATCAGTGAAAGAGTGGGTTAGCAAATACCTTCTCCTATAGTAAAATTGCCAACAAGGAAAATGATGTATTGTGTATGTGTGGAAATTGGAAAAGAAGTTTCCTTCTCAGTCATTTTTAACCAAATTTGGGGAACTCCAAATAGAAACATTCAGAAAAGCCTGGAGCCAGTTTGATGGTGCCTAGTTCTCCAGGACACTTAGGAAAAGCTTATACAAATCATTTTCTGGAGAGTCACATTTGCAAACCAGGTCATTCATGGTCTCTACTGTTTAAAATCAGCCAGTTATAAGCTCACAATCTCAATTTAACTTAAAAAACAAAGAAAATGAGCTACCATGAGAACCAGAAGTAGCAACAAGAGGAGAATCAGATCTCCAAAGATTTCATAAAAATTAATTTTAAAATGAATTTGCTTATAAAGGGGAAAGAGGCAGCTGCCTTTTCTTTCTCTCTTGAGTCTTCTTGAAAACATAACCTTTTCAGAATGTAACTTGTTTTCTCTGGGTACTATGTAATAATCACAGTCTCCCATTTTTAATGATCATGGACCTCATAACCCCAGGAAATGTAAACACATACTTCCAGAGTCAACATAGAGGCCTATCTGCAATGTGATCATTTGTCTCTTGAGAAGATAAGAGTAATTTTGTTCATCTTTCTTCTTCTTTGGGGTATAAATAATGTGAAATGTCACTGTGACTCATAGACTCTTGAGGCTACCAACATGCATGTATTCTGTCGTGCTTAATCATAAAAGTGGGTGGGGAAAAGCATGTAGAATCAGAAAATGAGGATGTAGGTGGTGATTTCTCATATACTAGATATTACTTGGCCCAATCTCCCCTGATATGGCTGACAAACTGGACACCAAGTCCCTCAGAAACACAGAAATCCCCACAACCCTCCTGAAGCTGCCAGCCAGCTACAAGACCCAGTCATTTTTAAGCTAGGGTAGAAAATAACAGTAGACAATAGTAGACAAGATACTTATAAAAGGCCAGGTTGAAGCTGGACTTTTAAAAAAATCACCCCAGTATGGCCAGGTCTTTTCTACAGGCTGGTCTCTTCACGGGTATAGATATTTGGCCTCCTTGACCCAACTCTGGCAACTCTGAAGCCCAAGCCCAGCCTCAGAGCTCCCCTTGGGGTTGGCTGTCATCTTGCTGTGACTGCATTGCAGTCCAGCTTTTCCCTTTGTCTGATCCTATTTTCTTTCCTTCCCCCCACAGGTGTTAATCCTGAGAGCACTCCCAATTAAATGTAGATACTGCCTGAGAAATATTTAAAAAACAAATTTTAAACATTTGAAAAGTACTGCATGAAATAAGAAATTATGAATTCACATATATATGTATAAAATATAGTTAGACTCTTCCTTAGATAAAGTTTTAAAATTGAGAATGCATTAAAAGTGATGGTAGAGGGAACTCTTCTGTAACGACTTATATGGGAAAAGAATATGAAAAAGAATGCATATAATTATATGTAAAACTGAATCACTTTGCTGTACACCTGAAACTAACAACATTGTAAATCACCTCTGTAATAAAATTTTTTTTAAAAAGTGATGGTACAGGTTGACACAATGCAAAACAACAAAATTGTTATCTATTGCTGTGATAACAAATTACCATAAACGGAGTGGCTTAAAACAACCCAAATTTCCTATCTTAACAGTTTTTAAGATCAAAAATACAACACATACAGGTCTCACTGGACTAAAATCAGGGTGTTGGCAAGCTGCATTCCTTTCTGGAGGCTCTAGAAAGGAGGGAACCTGTTTCTAATAGAAGAGAATTCATTTTCTGCTCTTTTTGGTTATTGGCAGAATTCAGTCCCTTTATTTGTAGAATCAAGGTCCCTATTTTCTTGCTTGCTGCAAGATGAGGGCTATTCCACCTTCCAGTGGCCACCATTTCTCAGCTCATGGCCCCCTTCTTCCATCTTCAAAGCCAGCAATGCAGAGGGTCCTATGACATTGCGCCTCTATGACCCACCTTTCTGCCTGCCTTTTCCACTTGTAAGGATGTATGTGATTAGATTGAGCCAACGTAGATGATCCATGTACTCATCTTAATGTTCTTAAAAATATCTGCAAATTTAATTTGCATCATGATGTAATATACTCATTAATTCCAGGGATTAGGGAATGGCCATTTCAGGGTGAGGGGGTCATTATTCTTCCTACCACGTCATCATACATAAAATGGAACACTTCCATAAACTCCCATACTCTTTGGAAAAAAATACTGCATTTTTTTTCATTTCTTATTGCTATTGAGAAATCTGATGTCTGTATGAGTCCTACTTACATGCAGATGATCTTTCTTCGCTTTCTGAAAAAAATTAGCTGTTGTTTTCTCTTTAACATCTTTAAATTTTACCATGGTGTGTGTATGTATATATGTGTCTTGGTGTGTTTTCCTTTGTTGTCTTTGTGGTCATATTAAGTACACTTTCAATCCAGAATTTTATATCTTCTGTAATTCTAGTTGATTATGGTAATTTAAAAAGCATGTTCTTTCCTCAGTATATTCTTTTCTGTCCTTCTGGATTTATTCCTAGACCAGCATTGATATTTCTGTTTCTATCCTACAAATCGCCTAAATTTTCTCTTAATCTTTAGTTGTCTTTATTCCTATTTTATATCCGGTTCTAGAATTCAACATTTCAAATCTCCTGTTTACAAATGAGTCTATTTTTCTGCTATTCAAACCTAACAAATACTACTTCAACATTTATATATTCTACATCAAATATTGGTAGTTGTTCTTTCTATTACTACGTATTTCCGATTCATGTTTCAAATACACTTCCTCAGGACTTTGAGAATTTTTATTTTGCTTTATTTAAATTCTTATTCTGAGATCCCACTTCTAAGATATAAAAAGCTAGAAATATAATTTTATCTGTCCTAAGAAAGAGAGAAAACCAGATAAATTACAAGATACTAACTTTTCTCAAATCCATTAGAGAGCTTAGATTGCTGGGCAAACCATTAGCCAGAAACATAAGAAGGGACCCCCTTCTCCCAGAGGCAAGACAAGTAGAATTTCTCACCTGTAAGTGGTAATAGGAAGGATGTGTCTAACATACAAAGGTCAGGAATAGTCTTCCAACATCTTAAATAATTGTTCAAGTCAGTTGTGGGTTAGCATAGTAGCATAGAAGCCCTGGGAGACACAGACACAGTGAAATGTGTGCCTTTTAGCAAATTCTCTTCTACAAACTTCTATTAGGGTCCCCATGAGAAGGATGGGAGGCAGAAAGGAGGCTGAAGAGAGCTTCCCTCACTGTTGCAGGCATGGAAAAGTCAAAAGAGAAATTAGAAAATATTTTGAATTGAATGAAAATAAAAATACAACCTACTAGAACGTGTGGGATGCAGTGCTTAGAAAGAATTGACAGCATTCAATGCTTATGTTAGAAAAATAGGACTTAAATTGACGATCCATGATTCCATCTTAAGAAAAAAATAATAAAATTAAGCTAATTAAATTTTAAAATTAAACTAATTAAACCCAAAGATATTGAAGGAAAGAAATAATAAAAACGAAAATAGGAACCAGTCAAATTGAAAACAGAAAAATGATTGGGTAAATTCATGAAACCAAAAGCAGTTTCTTTGTAAAAAGCAATAAAATGGACAAATCTCTAATAAGACTGATCTAGATAAAAAGAGAAAAGATACAACCAGTATCAAGAATGGGAAAAGTTGTATAATTCAAATAAACACCATGAAAATCCCTCATGAAATTTTATCTTTTTATCTTTAAAAATAAACAGAACAGCATATAAATCATGAATTCGAGTAATGGCAAGGTAGGTCAAAAAAGGCAATACGAAGAGGACACTACAGGTCACCCTCTCTTCTTCTCCCAACCACCACTCCTTCTCATATCTCTAAATCTAACCACTAACATGATTAGTTTTGCCAGTGTTTCGAATTTGTGTAGATGAAATGATACAGAATGCACCCTTTTGTGTCTGGTTTCTTTCAGTCAGTATTACGCCCATATGACTTATTCAGGTTAACACATGAAGCAGTAGTTCATTTATTTTCACTTCTGCTTGGTATTCCATCGTGTGATTACCCAGAACCTATTTATTGAATATCCAGCTGGTGGACATTTGAGTTGTTCCCAAGTTGATAATATTATATATAACACAGTTGTGTACATTCTTTTTCTACTTTGGTATGTATATTTAGGAGTGGATTTACTGGATAATGCAGGGGTTATGTGTGTTTTCAACTTTAGCAGATACCATAAACTTTTTCAAAGTGATTGTACAAATTTATCTTCGCAACAGGAATGTGTAACAGATCTAAATTTTTATTTTCGTTTATTCTTGGCAATAATTGCTGTCAGCCCTTCTGACTTAGTCATTTTGTGTATTTGCTATATTATTTCATTGTTACAATAATTTGACTTTTTCTCCTGATATCTTATGTGATTGAACACCTTTTCATATGTTTACTGGCCATATGAATATCATCCATTTTAAGTGCCTGCCCATTTTAAGTTTGCCCATTTGTATCTCTTTCCGTTGTTAGTTTTTTTTTTTTGATGAGTGTTCTTTATATATATTCTGATTATTAAGCCTTTTGCAATAACATGTGCTGCAAATACCTCAAACTGTGCAGTTTGTTCATTCTTTTTAAGAACTTTTGATTAACAGAAATTGTTAATTTAATATGGACTGATTTATCCATCTTTTCTTTTTTTGGTTAGTGATTCCTATTTCCTGTTTAATAAATTTTCCTCAGAAAAAGGTAACAAATATTTTCATAAAGTATCGTCTACTGCAGAGGTTGCTGAACACATTCTGTAGAGATCCAGATAGTAAATGTTTTTGCTTTGCAGTCTACGTGGTCTCTCTAGCACCTCCCGTACATTACTGTTGTACCAAAAAAGCAGCCATAAAAAATACTTAAATTAACGAGTCGGGATATGTTCCAAAAAGTCATTACTTACAGAAACTGGAAATTTGAATTTAGTTTAATTTTCACATATCATAAAATGCTATTCATTTTTTAACGTCTTTATTGGAGTATAATTGCTTAACAATGATGTGTTACTTAATGCTTTATAACGAAGTGAATCAGCTATACATATACATAAATCCCCACATCTCCTCTCTCTTGCATCACCCTCCCACCCTCCATATCCCACCCCTCTAGGTGGTCACAAAGCAACGAGCTGATCTCCCTGTGCTATGTGGCTGCTTCCCACTAGCTATCTATTTTACATTTCTTAATGTATATATGTGCATGCCACTCTATCACTTCGTCCTAGCTTACCCTTCCCCCTCCCCATGTCCTCAAGTCCACTCTCTACTAGGTCTGTGTCTTCATTCCTGTCCTGCCCCTAGGTTCTTCAGAGCCATTTTTTTTTTTAGATTCCATATATATGTGTTAGCATACCATATTTGATTTTCTCTTTCTGACTTACTTCACTCTTCATAGCAGACTCCATCCACCTCACTACAAATAACTCAATTTTGTTTCTTTTTGGGGCTGAGTAATATTACATTGTATATATGTGCCACATCTTCTTTCTCCATTCATCTGTCAATGGACACTTAGGTTGCTTCCACGTCCTGGCTATTGTAAATAGAGCTGCAGTGAACATTGTGGTTCATGACTCTTTTTGAATTATGGTTTTCTCAGGGTATATGCCAAGTAGTGGGATTGCTGGGTCATATGGTAGTTCTATTTTTAATTTTTTGGGAAACCTCCATACTGTTCTCCATAGTGGCTGTATCAATTTACATTCCCACCCACAGTGCAAGAAGGTTCCCTTTTCTCCACACCATCTCCAGCATTTACTGTTTCCAGATTTTTTGATGATGGCCATTCTGACAGGTGTGAGGTGATAACCTCATTGTAGTTTTGATTTGCATTTATCTAATGATTAATGATGTTGAGCAATCTTTCATGTGTTTGTTGGCAGTCTGTATATCTTCTTTGGAGAAATGTCTATTTAGGTCTTCTGCCCATTTTTGGATTGGGTTGTTTGTTTTCTTGTTATTGAGCTGCATGAGCTGCTTGTAAATTTTGGAGATTAATCCTTTGTCGGTTGCTTCATTTGCAAATATTTTCTCCCATTCTGAGGGTTGTCTTTTGGTCTTGTTTATGGTTTCCTTTGCTGTGCAAAAGCCTTTAAGTTTCATTAGGTCCCATTTGTTTATTTTTGTTCTTATTTCCATTTCTCTAGGAGGTGGGTATAAAGGACCTTGCTGTGAATTACATCATAGAGTGTTCTGCCTATGTTTTCCTCTAAGAGTTTGATAGTTTCTGGCCTTACATTTAGGTCTTTAATCCATTTTGAGCTTATTTTTGTGTATGCTATTAGGGAGTGTTCTAATTTCATTCTTTTACATGTAGCTGTCCAGTTTTCCCAGCACCACTTATTGAAGAGGCTGTCTTTTCTCCACTGTATATCCCTTCCTCCTTTTTCAAAGATAAGGTGACCGTATGTGTGTGGGTTTATCTCTGGGCTTTATATCCTTTTCCATTGATCTATATTTCTGTTTTTGTGCCAGTACCATACTGTCTTGATTACTGTAGATTTGTAGTGTAGTCTGAATTCCAGGAGCCTGATTCTTCCAGCTCTGTTTTTCTTTCTCAAGATTGCTTTGGATATTCGGGGTCTTTTGTGTTTCCATACAAATTGTGATTTTTTTGTTCTAGTTCTGTGAAAAATGCCATTGTTAGTTCGATAGGGATTGTATTGAATTTGTAGATTGCTTTAGGTAGTATAGTCATTTTCACAATGTTGATTCTTCCAATCGAAGAACATGGTATATCTCTCCATCTGTTTGTATCATCTTTAATGTCTTTCATCAGTGTCTTATAGTTTTCTGAATACAGGTCTTTTGTCTCCTTAGGTAGGTTTATTCCTAAGTATTTTATTCTTTTAATTGCAATGGTAAATGGGAGTGTTTCCTTAATTTCTTTTTCAGATTTTTCATCATTAGTGTATAGGAATGTAAGAGATTTCTGTGCATTAATTTTGTATCCTGCTACTTTACCAAATTCATTGATTAGCTCTAGTAGTTTTCTGGTGGCATCTTTAGGATTCTCTATGTATAGTACCATTTCGTCTGCAAACAGTGACAGCTTTACTTCTTCTTTTCCGATTTAGATTACTTTTATTTTTCTTCTCTGATTGCTGTGGCTCTAACTTCCAAAACTATGTTTAATAATAGTGATGAGAGTGGGCAACCTTGTCATGTTCCTGATCTTAGAGGAAATGGTTTCAGTTTTTCACCATTGAGAACAATGTTGGCTGTCAATTTGTCGTATATGGCCTTTATCATGTTGAAATAAGTTCCCTCTATGCCTACTTTCTGGAAGGTTTTTATCATAAATAGGTGTTGAATTTTATCAAAATCTTTTTCTGCATTTATTGAGATGATAATATGGTGTTTATTCTTCAATTTGTTAATATGGTGTATCACACTGATTGATTTGCCTATATTGAAGAATCCTTGCATTCCTTGGATAAACCCAACTTGATCATGGTGTGTGATCCTTTTAATGTGCCGCTGGATTCTGTTTGCTAGTATTTTGTTGAGGATTTTTGCATCTGTGTTCATCAGGGATATTGGCCTGTAGTTTTCATTTTTTGCAACATCTTTGGTTTTAGTATCAGGGTGATGGTGGCCTCGTAGAATGCGTTTGGGAGTGCTCCTCCCTCTGCTATATTTTGGAAGAGTTTGAGAAGGATAGGTGTTAACGCTTCTCTAAATGTTTGATAGAATTGGCCTGTGAAGTCATCTGGTCCTAGGCTTTTGTTTGTTGTAAGATTTTTAATCAGTCTCAATGTCAGTGCTTGTGGTTGGTCTGTTTATGTTTTCTATTTCTTCCTGGTTCAGTCTCAGAAGGCTGTGCTTTTCTAAGAATTTGTTCATTTCTTCCAGGTTGTCCATATAATTGGCATACAGTTGCTTGTAGTAATCTCTCATGATCCTTTGTATTTCTGCAGTGTCAGTTGTTACTTCTCCTTTTTGATTTCTAATTCTATTGATTTGAGTCTTCTCCCTTTTTCTCTTGATGAGTCTGGCTAATGGTTTATAAATTTTGTTTTTCTTCTCAAAGAACCAGCTTTTATTTTTATTGATCTTTGCTATCGTTTTCTTTATTTCTCTTTCATTTATTTCTGATCTGATATTTATGATTTCTTTCCTTCTGCTAACTTTGGGTTTTTTTTGTTCTTCTTTCTCTAATTGCTTTATGTGTAAGTTTAGGTTGTTTTTTTGAGATGTTTCTTGTTTCTTGAGGTAGGATCGTGTTGCTATAAACTTCCCGCTTAGACCTGCTGTTGCTGCATCCCATGGGTTTTGGGTCATTGTGTTTTCATTGTCATTTGTTTCTAGGTATTTTTTGATTTCCTCTTTGATTTTTTTCACTTATCTCTTGGTTTTTATGTAGTGTATTGTTTAGTCTCCATGTGTTTATATTTTTTACAGATTTTTTTGTGTAATTGATATCTAGTCTCATAGCTTTCAGGTCGGAAAATATACTTGATACGATTCCAGTTTTCTTAAATTTACCCAAGATATGATCTATCCTGGAGAATGTTCCATGAGCACTTGAAAACAAAGTGTATTCCACTCTTTGGTATGTAATATCCTATAAATATCAGTTAAGTCCATTCTGTTTAATGTATCATTTAAAGCTTGTGTTTCCTTATTTATTTTCATTTTGGATGATCTGTCCATTGGTGAAAGTGGGGTCTTAAATTCCCCTACTGTGATTGTGTTACTGTCTATTTCCCCTTTTATGGCTTAGCATTTGTGTTATGTATTGAGGTGCTCCTATGTTGGGTGCATATATATTTACAATTGTTATATCTTCTTCTTGGATTGATCCCTTGATCATTATGCGGTGTCCTTGTTTGTCTCTTGTAATAGTCTTTGTTTTAAAGTCTGTTTTGTCTAATATGACAATTGCTACTCCAGCTTTCTTTTGATTTCCATTGGCATGGAATATCTTTTTCCATCCCCTCACTTTCAGTCTGTATGTGTCCCTATGTCTGAAGTGGGTCTCCTGTAGACAGCATATATATGGGTCTTGTTTTTGCATCCATTTAGCCAGTCTGTGTCCTTTGGTGGGAGCATTTAATCCATTTACAGTTAAGGTAATTATCGATATGTATGTTCCTATTACCAATTTCTTAATTTTGGGGGGTTTGTTATTGTAGGGCTTTTCCTTCTCTTGTGTTTCCTGCCTGAAGAAGTTCCTTTGGCATTTTTTGTGAAGGTGGTTTGGTGGTACTGAATTCTCTTAGCTTTTGCTTGTCTGTAAAGGTTTGAATTTCTCCGTTGAATCTGAATGAGATCCTTGCTGGGTAGAGTAATCTTGGTTGTAGGTTTTTCCCTTTCGTCACTTTAAATATGTCCTGATACTCCCTTCTGGCTTGCAGAGTTTCTACTGAAAGATCAGCTGTTAACCTTATGGGGATTCCCTTATATGTTATTCATTGTTTTTCCCTTGCTGCTTTTAATATTTTTTCTTTGTATTTAATTTTTGATAGCTTGATTAATATGTGTCTTGGCATGTTCCTCCTTGGATTATCCTGTATGGAACTCTCTGTGCTTCCTGGACTTGATTGACTCTTTCCTTTCCTATATTAGGGAAGTTTTCAACTGTAATCTCTTCAAATATTTTTTCAGTCCCTCTCTTTTTCTCTTGTTCTTCTAGGACCCCTATAATTTAAATGTTGTTGCATTTAATGTTTTTCCGAAGTCTTTGAGACTGTCCTCAACTCTTTCAATTCTTTTTTCTTTATTCTGCTCTGCAGTAGTTATTTCCACCATTTTATCTTCCAGGTCACTTATTCATTCTTCTGCCTCAGTTATTCCGCTATTGATTCCTTCTAGAGAATTTTTTATTTCATTTATTTTGTTGTTCATCATTGTTTGTTTGCTCTTTAGTTTTTCTAGGTCCTTGTTAAACGTTTCTTGTATCTTCTCCTTTCTATTTCCAAGATTTTGGATCATCTTTATCATTACTCTGAATTCTTTTTCAGGTAAACTGTCTATTTCCTCTTAGTTTGTTTGATCTGATGGGTTTTTATCTTGCTTCTTCATCTGCGGTGTGTATTTCTGTTTTCTCATTTTGCTTAACTTACTGTGTTTGGGGTCTCCTTTTCTCAGGCTGCTGGTTTGTAGTTCCCGCTGTTTTTTGGGGTCTGCCCCCAGTGGCTAAGGTTGGTTCAGTTGGTTGTGTAGGCTTCCTGGTGGAGGGGAGTAGTGCCTGTGTTCTGGTGGATGAGGCTGGATCTTGTCTTTCTGATGGGCAGGTCCACGTCTGGTGGTGTGCTTTGGGGTGTCTGTGGACTTATTATGATTTTAGGCAGCCTCTCTGCTAATGGGTGGGGTTGTGTTCCTGTCTTTCTAGTTGTTTGTCATAGGATGTCCAGCACTGTAGCTTGCTGGTCGTTGAGTGAAGCTGGGTGTTGGTGTTGAGATGGAGATCTCTGAGATTTTCACTGTTTGATATTACGTGGAGCTGGGAGGTCTCTTGTGGACCAGTGTCCTGAAGTTGGCTTTCCCACCTCAGAGGCACAGCACTGACTCCTGGCTGCAGCACCAAGAGCCTTTCATCCACATGGCTCAGAATAAAAGGGAGAAAAAGTAGAAGGAAAGAAGGAAAGAAAGAGGATAAAAGAAAATTAAGGTAAAATAAAGTTATTAAAGTTAGTATTAAGGGAAAAAAATTTTTTATGTTAAAAACAATCAAAAAACAGGTAGAACCCTAGGACGAATGGTGAAAGCAAAACTATACAGACAAAATCTCACACAGAAGCATACACATACACACTCACAAAAAGAGGAAAAGGGGAAAAAATCATAAATCTTGTTCTCCTCAATTTGGGATGATTCCTTGTGTATTCAGGTATTCCACAGATGCAGGTACATCAAGTTGATTGTGGAGCTTTAATCCGCTGCTCCTGAGGCTGCTGGGAGAGATTTCCCTTTCTCTTCTTTGTTCTCACAGCTCCTGGTGTTCAGCTTTGGATCTGGCCCCACCTCTGCGTGTAGGTCGACTGAGGGCGTCGCTGCTTCTCTCAGACAGGACGGGGTTAAAGGAGCAGCTGTTTCAGGGGCTCTGGCTCGCTCAGGCCAGGGGGAGAGAGGGGTACAGATACAGGGCGTGCCCACGGTGAGAGGCCAGCATTACGTTGCACCAGCCTGAGGCGTGCCGTGCGTTCTCTCGGAGAAGTTGTCCCTGGATCATGGGACCCTGGCAGTGGCGGGCTGCACAAGCTCCTGGGAGGGGAGGTGTGGACAGTGACCTGTGCTTGCACACAGGCTCCTTGGTGGCGGCAGCAGCAGCCTTAGCATCTCATGCCCGTCTCTGGGGTCTGTGCTGATGGCGCGGCTTGCGCCCATCTCTGGAGCCCCTTTAGGCGGTGCTCTGAATCCCCTCTCCTCGCGCACCACGAAACAATGGTCTCTTGCCTCTTCGGCAGCTCCAGGCGTTTTCCCGGACTCCCTCCCGGCTAGCAGTGGCGCACTAGCCCCCTTCAGGCTGTGTTCACACAGCCAACCCCAGTCCTCTCGCTGGGATCCGACCTCCGAAGCCCGAGCCTCAGCTCCCAGCCCCCGCCCGCCCAGGCGGGTGAGCAGACAAGCCTCTCGGGCTGGTGAGCGCTGGTCGGCCCCGATCCTCTGTGCGGGAATCTCTCCGCTTTGCCCTCCGCACCCCTGTTGCTGCGCTCTCCTCCGTGGCCCCGAAGCTCCCCTCCTCCGCCACCCGCAGTCTCTGCCTGTGAAGGGGCTTCTAGTGTGTTGAAACCTTTCTTCATTCACGGCTCCCTCCCACTGGTGCAGGTCCCGTCCCTATTCTTTTGTCTCTGTTATTTCTTTTTTCTTTTGCCCTACCCAGGTACGTGGGGGGTTTCTTGCCTTTTGGGAGGTCTGAGGTCTTCTGCCAGCGTTCAGTAGGCGTTCTGTAGGAGTTGTTATGCGTGTAGATGCATTTCTGATGTATTTGTGCGGAGGAAGGTGATCTCCGCATCTTACTCTTCTGCCATCTTGAAGGACTCCAAATGCTATTGTTTTATGTTTTGTTTTGTTTTCATTAAAAAACATAAAATCCATTCTTTGCTCACAGGCCATACAAAAACAAGTTGTGAGCTGGTTTTGGCCTGCAGGTCATAGCTTGGCCACCTTTGATGTAATGGCTTAAGTGACTTTCCTTTCACATTTATATTTACAATCTACTTGCAGTTGAGTTTTGTATGTTGTTTGAAGTAGTGGAGTCACATAAGAGTTGGAGAGGACATTTACATCCAGCAATCCTAGCTACACATAATCAATTTTCCACTGCTCTACTGGATCACCCTTATTCAAAATCAGTTGTCAGGGTATGTGTGGTTCTCTCCTTGATCCATTTTTCTGTGTGTCCATGCTTGCAATCAAACCACATCTTCTAAGTCTAAGCCTTAGCATCCAGTAATTTCTCCCTCCTTTTCCTTCTTCAAAGTTATCTTGGCTATTCCAAGCCTTTACCTTACCAGATACACTGTAGGAATTCAAAATTATCTTGGCTATTCCAAGCCTTTACCTTACCAGATACACTCTAGGAATTATCTGTTTCTGAAAATGTGTTCTGAGTTGATTGTTGGAATTATATTAACTCTAAAGCTCCATTTGGGGACTGAGCTTTCAAACCTACAAACGTAATACATACCTCCATCTATTTACGTTCTCTTCAGTTCCATTAATTATATTTATTATTTTTAGTATCAAGAGTTTATATAAGTTGTAAGATTTGGCCTTAGACATTTGATGTTTTAATGCTGTTATAAATTATATATTCAATATTCACTTTAGAAATGGTCCTGGTATATGAAATATTCATCTACCTACCTGTCTATTGAGTTTGATTTAATTATAAATCATGTCAGTTGTTTATTTTAGACTTGTTTATATACACAATTATGTCATCTACAAATGACAATTTTATTTCTTTCTTTCTAATACTTGAATCTTTTATTAAGTTTCTTGCCCTTTTACACTGACTACGATCTCTACTATAATGCTGCATTAGAAGCATGATAATAGACATCCTTGATCTCTTGGTAAAACATTAACCATTTTACAGTCATGTGCAGGGCTTGGTGGATACCCTTAATCAGATAAAGAAACTATGCTTCTACTCTTACTTTGCTTAAAAAATTTTATCCTAAGAAATTTGTGTTAAATTGTATCAACTGTCTTTTTACATGTATTGTGATGATTGCTTTATTTTTCTCCTTGCTCCTATTAATATGATGAATCACAACTGATCTTTGAATGATAACTAAGGTTTAATTCCTGGAATAAACCCAACTTGATTTCAGTGTCTTTTTTTTTTACTAATCTCACTAGATTCATTTTACTGATATTTTGTTTAGGATTTTGGCATCCATGTTCATGAAACACATTGGTTTGAAATTTTTCTTTGTTGAAATATCCTTGTCAAGTTTTGGTAGCAAGGTTGTGCCAATTTCATAAAAAGAGTTGTAAAGTGAGCCTAATGTTTAATTATCTGGATGAATATTTGCAACATTAGTGTTATTTGTTCCTTAAAAGTCTAGAATCATTTACCACTAAAGCCATCTAGGCCTGGTGTTTTCTTTGTAGGATGAGTTTAAATAACGACTTCACTTTTTGAAGTATACGTTGATATAGGATATTCTTTGATATGACATTCTTCACACTTCGTTTCTTCATGTTTTAGTTTTAGTAACTTGAGTCTTTGTAGATATTTGTCTCTTTCATATAAGATTTCAAATTCATAGACAATATTTATTTCACCATATCCTCTTGTAACCTTATGTCTGTTTTATACTGGTGTCCTCTTTTTCGTTCCTGATTTTGGAAATTTTTGTCTTTTTCCTATTTTCTTTATGGATATTGCCAGTGAATTATCAAGCTTATCAGAGTTTTCAAATCATCATCTTTGGCTTAGTTCATTTTCTTTATTTGTATTTTCTATTTTAATGTATTTATTTTTAGAATTGTTTTCTCTCCACTTTATTTCATTTTAATTTTCTATTATTTTGAAATGAATTCCTGGATTCCTGATTTTGAGCCTTTCTGTTTTTTTAATATATACTTTTAACACTGTAAAATACCCTCTAAGCTTGGTACACCTTCAACCAACAAAGCTTGTTATGTATATTAATCTTCCTTTTGTATTGTGCATCTTTATTTTTCCTCTGGTCACGCTAATATGTATGTTTTCTCTCTTTTCTTTTTTAAAATAATATTATTGACAATATATCCTTGTGACTTATTTTTTATAACTGGAATTTTGTACCTCTTAATCCCTTTCACCTATTTCACCCATTCCTCCACCCCCCTCCTCTTTGGCAAACCACTAGTTTGTGCTCTGTATTTGTGAGTCTATTTCTGTTTTGTAATGTTTGTTTATTTTGTTTTTTAGATTCCACATATAAGTGGAAAAAATACAGTATTTGTCTTTCTCTGTTTGACTTATTTCACCAAGCATAATGCCTTCCAGATCTGTCCATGTTCATGTAAATGGCAAGGTTTCATTCTTTGTAATGGCTGAGTAATATTCTGTGTTTTATATATAAATATAAATATAAATGTATGTATGTCACATCTTCTTTATCCATTCACCCATCAGTGGGCACTTAGGTTGCTTCCATATCTTGGCTACTGTGAATAATGGTGCTATGAACATTGGGGTGCATATATCTTTTTGAATTAATGTTTTTGTGTTCTTTGGATAAATACCCAGGAGTGAAATTGCCAGATCATATGGTTGTTCTATTTTTAAGTTTTTTGAGGAGCATCCATACTGTTTTCCACAGTGGCTGTGCCAATTTATATACCTACCAACAGTGTGAGAGGGTTTCCTTTTTTTCCACATACTCGCCAACACTTATTATTTGTTGTCTTTTTGATAATAGCCATTCTGACAGGTGTGAGATAATATCTCATGTAGTTTGGTTTACATTTCTGTGATGATTAGTGATGTTGAGCATGTTTTCATGTGACCATTGGCCATATGTATGTCTTCTTTGAAAAAAATAATTCTGTGCAGTTTCTCTGCCCATTTTTTGCTATTGAATCGTATGAATTCTTTATATATTTTGAATATTAACCCCTTGTCAGACATATCACTTGCAAGTGTCTTATCTCATTTAGTAGGTTGCCATTTTATTTCGTTGATGGTTTTCTTTACTGTGCAAAAGCTTTTCAGCTTGATGTGATCCCGTTTGTTTATTTTTAATTTCATTGCACTTGCCTGATGAGGCAGATCCAAAAAATATTGCTATGATTGATGTCAAAGAGTGGACTGCCTATGTTTCCTTCCAGGTGTTTTATGGTTTCAGGTCTTGCATTTAAGTCTTTAATCCATTTGGAGTTGATTTTTGTATATTGTGTGAGAAAATGGTCTAGGTCTGTTCTTTTACATATAGCTGTCAAGTATTCCCAACACCATTTACTGAGGAAGCTGTCTTTTTTCCATTGCATGTTCTTGCCTCCTTTGCCATAGAGTAATTGACCATGTGTGCATGGGTTTATTTCTAGGCTCTCTATTCTGTTCCATTGATCTGTGTTTATGTGCCAGTAATACTCTTTTGATTACTATAGCTTTGTAGCATAGTTTGAAGTCAGTGAGTGTGATACCTCTGGCTTTGTTCTTCTGTCTCAAGATTGCCCTAGATATTTGGGATCTTTTGTGCTTCCATACATGTTTTAGGATTATTGTTCTATTTCTGTGGAAAATGCCATGGGTATTTTGATAGAGATTGCATTGAATTTGTAGGTTGCTTTGGGTGGTATGGACAATTTGACAATATTAATTCTTCTGCCCATGAACACAGAATATCTTTGCATTTATTTGTGTCATCTTCAGTTTATTTTTATGAATGTCTTATAGTTTTCAGAGTACAGTTTTTTTCACTTCTTTGGCTAAAATTTATTCCTAGGTATTTTATTCTTTTTGATGCAGTTGTAAATGGGATTGTTCTCTTTATTTCTTTTTTTGATAGTTCATTATTTGTGTAAAAATGCAACGGAGTTCTGTAGATTAATTTTGTATCCTGCAACTTCACTTAATTCATTTACTAATTCTAATAATTGTTTGGTGGAGTCTATAGAATTGTGTGTATATAGGATCACGTCATTTGCAAATAATGACAGCTTTACTTCTTTCCTTCCAGTTTGGGTGTATTTTATTTTACTTTTTCTTGTATGATTGTTGTGGCTAGGATTTCCAGTACTGTGTTGAAAAAAATTGATGAGACTGGGCATTCTTCCTTGTCTCTGATCTTAGAGAAAAAGCTTTCCTCTTTTCACCATTGAGTATGAGGTTAGCTGTGGTTTGTCATAAATGGTCTTTATTATGTTGAGGCATTGTTTCCTCTATAACAACTTAGCTGAGAGTTTTTATCAAGAACAGATGTTGAATTTTGTGAAATGTTTTTTTCTGCATCTATTGAGATAGTCATGAGATTTTTATCCTTTGTTTTGTTAATGTTATATATCATGTTGATTGATTTGTGGATATTGAATCATCTTTGCATCCCTGGGGTAAAGCCCATTTGATAAAAAAGCCCATTTTGTGTTTTTTCCATTTTTCTTCCTATAATTGATCTCTAGTTTCATACAATTGTGGTTGGAAAAGATGCTTGTTATAATTTCAATTTTCTTAAATTTATTGAGTGTTTTTTTGCAGCCTAGCATCTGATCTATCCTGGAGAATGTTCCATGTGTATTTGAAAAGAATGTATATTCTACTGGTTGTGGTTGGAATGTTCTGTAAGTATTTATCTAGTTCATCTGGTCTAATGTGTCATTTAAGGCCAATGTTTTCTTATTGATTTTCTGTCTATCCATGATCTATCCATTGATGTAAGTAGACAATTTGTATATTTTTTATTGGCCTGTTTTCCATGTTACTAATCCCTGTTACAGCCAATAATATGTAGTGGTAAGACTTTCTAGCAAAATAGATGATATGCCTGATTAAAATGTGTGGATTTTCAAGCCCTTAAATTAATTAAATGTACTTTTTATGAGGCTGCTATAATGTCATAGATTTATATTAATACCTTCCTCGGAATTAGACTTGTGTTTTACTGTTGACATGTTCAAAATAAAAGTACCAAACTATAAAACTTTAACATTTTATGCAAATGTATGTTGCAGTGCTCAAACTGCATAACCAATATGAGGAGAAAATGTCATAAAATTTCATAATGGGTTTACTTTTAGTGAAAAATAAAATGAAATATGCAAGCAAGTATGATGTGGTACTTCAGAGCAAACTCAGAATACTTCTGCAAATTGTTTTCCCATTATAATTCTGACAGATATATATTTTTTCTAAGTGTAGTACTGCAGTTGCCAATAAAATTATGCACACATTGACTTAACTGAGTACTTAGTATGATGGGTAAAATCCATTTCAAATGCAGGTGCAATTTATGACTCAGATTTAAATAAAGCCTCCATAAGATTTCACAGAATAGGATTTGATTTTATAATCTTTGCACACAGGATTCTTTCATTATAATCAGAAGTGGTTTTGTGTATGAACAGGATACATGCTTAGTGAAGTTTTTAAAGCAGTATAATGACTTTTCTGGGTTTGTTGAAATCATAGCTTTGGCTTTCTCTATTTCTCAACCAGAAATATGCACGAAGGGTGGTTTCCAGTGTATATAAATTTGTTTGGATCCTAGTAATTTGCTTTTAGATCTTCTAGTGAAACAAATTTTAACCTGTCTAGATTATCTGTGTATTATATTTACATGACATATATTTAGAACAGCAAAAAGTCAGGCTGTTTGAGAAGATAAAAATTTATCCACAGATAATTCACACATACAAGAGAAATAAAACACATTGAACCAAGGGATCACACAATTTTTTAGTATTTTTCCTTTACCAAACAAAGATTAATGAAATACTGAAAAATTGACGTTCATAATATTTGAAAATCTAATGTTTTCCTATCATTACCATGTCACTTTCAAAATTCACATGAAGAAATATAATGCCATACATGACACAAAATTCTATATAATCCTTCAATTACCTGCATTTGGCATTTTTGCCCTGTAATTTTGATCTTCATTCCACTTTTCTAAATCAGGTTTTTAAAAAATATGTTTACATAGTGTATAGGAGTCATTGTATGAGATGTATTTCATTAATCATGCTTGTTATACTTGTTAAATTCATTTCTACCATGGGATGGAAGAATCCATCCAGATTCTGGTTTGGTTTTGCTCTTGTATTTTGGTTTGTTTGTTTTATTTTGTTTTTGTTTTCCTTTGTTTCCCTGCAAAAAAATTTTTTTAATTGAGTATTAGGATACAATTGAGTACATGTTGAAAAGTCGACACTCACTGTATAGAAGTATGGCTCAATTCATAAACAGTTTTGCTATTTCCATGTGGCCAGTACCATGTGGTTATGTAGAAGAATATTGCATGAAATCAAGACAGAGTGGATGAGTTTGGCTACTTAGGCTGTCAGTGTAAGTCAGAATACCTGCCAGGTTAGGGGAGGGGCTAGCTTGGATGGGCCTAGAAAGCTTACAACATCTTAACTATGAATAAAACCTAAAGCCTGATTCATACTATTTTCTATGTCAGGAAGGGGTTTCCCTGTATTTGCACTTTCAAGAAGATATATATTAAATCAAATGTAGAATAATATTTAAGCACCAGCATGTACTTTACTGTGGGACAGAGATGGTTCATAAGATCTCATCATAATATGGATAATAATTACAGTAACAATTAGTATTTCTTACACTCTTTATAAGGCCTAGAACTTTTCCTGGCCCTTTACACTTAATTGGATTAGTTACCAGCAAGTCAATGATATGGTTACCATTAATATCCTCATTTAATAGATGAGCAATATGGGATATATAGCAATTGAATAACTTGCCCCAGGTAAGTTATTACTTGCTCATCTAGTAAAACCAGGGTGACATGTCCCTCAAGACTGTAGATCTCCTTTGCCTGGCAGACCAAGAGCAGTACAGAAGCAGAATGTAGGATCTTATTTCCTCCCTACCCTCTTCCTCTCATCTCTCTCCTCATGACTACAAATGCCTTAGAAAAAAAATCTAGACTCACCCCACCCACACATTTCCATGGCTTTGAATCTCTAGTCTTAGTTTCCCTGATGTCTTCTGTCCTATTGCTTCCTACCTGCTTGCTTCCTCTCAGCCTAGACCTTTCTGCTTGATGTTTTGTTAGATGGTCTTGTAGCCTTATGCTTTAGATTCCACCACAGGCCTCGACTGTCAGTATCTTACCTTCACAAACTGCCTCCCTGTTGTCCAGGATAGATAGAGAATGAAAATAAGCCAAAAATGGGATAGAAAAAGAAATACTTTTTTCAACTAAATACCTTGCTAAAATTTAAGAAGGAGAAGGAGAAAGGAGGGAAGGAAAGGGGAAGAGGAAGAGGGGGGAGGGAGAAGAAAAAGAAGGGGAAGGAGATGGGGAGGAGGAGGAGAAATGGGGGTGAATAAATTGGAAGTGTAGGAGAAAGCATTGAGATATTCACATTTTTGAAATTTTTTTTGGATGATTGTATGTTATTTTATTTTTAACACCTTTATTGTAGTATAACTGCAATACAATGGTGTGTTAGTTTCTGCTTTATAACAAAGTGGATCAGGTATACATATACATATGTCCCAATATCTCCTCCCTCTTGTGTCTCCCTCCCATCCTCCCTATCCCACCCTTCTACATGGTCACAAAGATTCGAGCTGATCTCCCTCTGCTATGTGGCTGCTTCCCTCTAGCGATCTATTTTATATTTGGTAGTGTATACATCTCGATGCCACTCTCCCACTTCATCCCAGCTTACCCTTCCCCCTCCTCGTGTCCTTAAGTCAATTCTCTACATCTGCGTCTTTGTTCCTGTCCTGCCCCTAGGTTCTCCAGAACCTGTTTTTGTTTGTTTGTTTTTTAGATTCCATATATATGTGTTAGCATACGGTATTTGTTTTCCTCTTTCTGACTTACTTCACTCTGTATGACACACTCTAGGTGCATCCACCTCACTACAAATCACTCAATTTCGTTTCTTTTTATGGCTCCGTAATATACATTGTGTATACGTGCCACGTCTTCTTTATCCATTCATCTGTCGCTGGACACTTAGGTTGCTTCCATGTCATGGCTATTGTAAATAGAGCTGCAATGAACATTGTGGTTCATGACTCTTTTTGAATTATGGTTTTCTCAGGGTATATGCCCAGTAGTGGGCTTGCTGGGTCATATGGTAGTTCTATTTTTAATTTTTTGGGAAACCTCCATACTGTCCTCCATAGTGGCTGTATCAATTTACATTCTCACCAACAGTGCAAGAGGGTTCCCTTTTCTTCACACCCTCTCCAGCATTTAGGGTTTGAAGATTTTTTGATGATGGCCATTCTCACTGGTGTGAGGTGATACTTCATTGTAGTTTTGATTTGCATTTCTCTATTGATTAGTGATGTTGAGCATCCTTTCATGTGTTTGTTGGCAGTCTGTATATCTTCTTTGGAGAAATGTCTATTTAGGTCTTCTGCCCATTTTTGGATTGGGTTGTTTGTTTTTTTGATACTGAGCTGCATGAGCTGCTTGTAAATTTTGGAGATTAATCCTTTGTCAGTTGCTTCATTTGCAAATATCTTCTCCCATTCTGAGGGTTGTCTTTTCATCTTGTTTCTGGTTTCCTTTGCTGTGCAAAAGCTTTTAAGTTTCATTAGGTCCCATTTGTTTTTATTTCCATTTCTGTAGGAGGTGGGTCAAAGAGGATCTTGCTGTGATTTATGTCATAGAGTGTTCTGCCTATGTTTTCCTCTAAGAGTTTTATAGTGTCTGACTTTACATTTAGGTCTTTAATCCATTTTGAGTTTATCTTTGTGTATGCTGTTAGGGAGTGTTCTAATTTCATTCTTTTACGTGTAGCTGTCCAGTTTTCCCAGCACCACTTATTGAAGAGGCTGTCTTTTCTCCATTGTATATTCTTGCCTCCTTTATCAAAAATAAGGTGACCATATATGCATGAGTTTATCTCTGCACTTTATATCCTTTTCCATTGATCTATATTTCTATTTTTTGTGCCAGTATCATGCTGTCTTGATTACTGTAGCTTTGTAGTATAGTCTGAAGTCTGGGAGCCTGATTTCTCCAGCTCCGTTTTTCTTTCTCAAGATTGCTTTTGATATTCGAGGTCTTTTGTGTTTCCATACAAATTGTGAATTTTTTGTTCTAGTTCTGTGAAAAATGCCATTGGTAGTTTGATAGGTATTGCATTGAATCTGTAGATTGCTTTGGGCAGTATAGTCATTTTCATGATGTTGATTCTTCCAATTCAAGTTCTAGTTCTGTGAAAAATGCCATTGGTAGTTTGATAGGTATTGCATTGAATCTGTAGATTGCTTTGGGCAGTATAGTCATTTTCATGATGTTGATTCTTCCAATTCAAGAACATTCTTCCAATTTTCTTTCTCAAGATTGCTTTTGATATTCGAGGTCTTTTGTGTTTCCATACAAATTGTGAATTTTTAGTTCTAGTTCTGTGAAAAATGCCATTGGTAGTTTGATAGGTATTGCATTGAATCTGTAGATTGCTTTGGGCAGTATAGTCATTTTCATGATGTTGATTCTTCCAGTTCAAGAACATGATATATCTTTCCATCTGTTTCTGTCATCTTTAATTTCTCTCATCAGTGTCTTATAGTTTTCTGAATACAGGTCTTTTGTCTCCTTAGAAAGTTTTATTCCTAAGTGTTTTATTCTTTCTGTTGCAGTGGTAAATGGGAGTGTTTCCTTAATTTCTCTTTCAGATTTGTCATCATTAGTGTATAGGAATGTAAGAGATTTCTGTGCATTAGTTTTGTATCCTGCTACTTTACCAAATTCATTGATTAGCTCTAGTAGTTTTCTGGTAGCATCTTTAGGATTCTCTATGTATAGTATGACATCATCTGCAGACAGTGACAGGTTTACTTCTTTTCCGATTTGGATTCCTTTTATTTCTCTTACTTCTCTGGTTGCTGTGGCTAAAACTTCCGAAACTATGTTGAATAATAGTGTTGAGAGTGGACAACCTTGTCTTATTCCTGATCTTAGAGGAAATGGTTTCAGTTTTTCACCATTGATAATGATGTTGGCTGTGGGTTTGTCATATATGGCCTTTATTATGTTGAGGTAAGTTCCCTCTATGCCAATTTCTGGAGAGATTTTAATCATAAACGGGTGTTGAATTTTGTTGAAAGCTTTTTCTGCATCTACTGAAATGATCATATGGTTTTTCTCCTTCAGTCTCTTAATGTGGTGTATCACATTGATTGATTTGCATATATTGAAGAATCCTTACATTCCTGGGATAAACCCCACTTGATCATGGTGTATGATCCTTTTAATGTGCTTCTGGTTTCTGTTTGCTAGTATTTGCTTGAGGATGTTCACATCTGTGTTCATCAGTGATATTGGCCTGTAGTTTTCTTTTTTTGTGACATATTTGTCTGGTTTTGGTATCAGGGTGATGGTGGCCTCCTAGAATGTGTTTGGGAGTTTTCCTCCCTCTGCTATTTTGGAAGAGTTTGAGAAGGATAGGTGTTAGCTCTTCTCTAAATGATTGATAGAATTTGACTGTGAAACCATCTGGTCCTGGGCTTTTCTTTCTTGGAAGAATTTTAATCACAGTCTCATTTTCGGTGCTTCCGATTGTTCTGTTTATATTTTCTATTTCTTCCTGGTTCAGTTGTGGAAGGTTGTGCTTTCCTAAGAATTTGTTGATTTCTTCCAGGCTGTCCACTTTATTACCATATATTACCTTGTAGTAATCTCTCATGATCATTTGTATTTCTGCAGTGTCATTTGTTACTTCTCCTTTTTCATTTCTAATTCTGCTGATTTGAGTCTTCTCTCTTTTTTTCTTGATGAGTCTGGCTAATGGTTTATCAATTTTGTTTATCTTCTCAAAGAACCAGCTTTTAGCTTTATTGATCTTTACTGTTGTTTCCTTAATTTCATTTTCATTTATTTCTGATCAGTTCTTTATGATTTCTTTCCTTCTGCTAACTTTGGGGTTTTTTGGTTCTTCTTTCTCTAACTGATTTAGGTATAAGGTTAGGTTGTTTATTTGAGATGTTTCTTGTTTCTTGAGGTAGGATTGTATTGCTATAAACTTCCCTCTTAGAACTGCTTTTGCTGCATCCCGTAGGTTTTGGGTCATCATGTTTTCATTGTCTTTACTTTCTAGGTATTTTTTGATTTCCTCAGTGACCTCTTGTTTATTTAGTAGTGTATTTTTTAGCCTCCATGTGTTTGTATTTTTTACACTTTTTTTTTCCTGTAATTGATATCTAGTTTCATAACGTTGTGGTCAGAAAAGATACTTGATATGATTTCAGTTTTCTTAAATTTACTAAGGCTTGATTTGTGACCCCAGATATGATGTATCCTGGAGACTGTTCCATGAGCACTTGAGAAAAATGTGTCTTCTATTGTTTTTGGATGGAATGTTCTATAAATATCAATTAAGTCCATCTTGTTTAATGTATCATTTAAAGCTTGTGTGTTTCCTTATTTATTTTCATTTTGCATGATCTGTCCATTGGTGAAAGTGCAGTGTTAATGCCCCCTACAATGATTGTGTTACTGTTGATTTCCCCTTTTATGGCTGTTAGCAGTTGCCTTATGTATTGAGGTGCTCCTATGTTGGGTGCATAAATATTTACAACTGTTATATGTTCTTCTTAGATTGATCCCTTGATCATTATGTGGTGTCCTTCTTTGTCTCTTGTAATAGTCTTTATTTTAAAGTCTATTTGTCTGATATGAGAATTGCTACTCCAGCTTTCTTTTAATTTCCATTTGCATGGAATATCTTTTTCCATCCCCTCACTTTTCCATCCCCTCACTTTTAGTCTGTATGTGTTCCTAGGTCTAAGTGATAATTGCTTTAACAGTTGGGTAGAAGTTGAGCTATTAACTATAGTGAAAAAAACAAAGAACTAGTTTGATATACACCCAGAATTCTCACAATACTCAGGAATTGGCAGCTATAGTTGACCCTGGAAGACATGGATTAAAATAGGGAAGGTTGCTTTAAAACTCATTGGAAGTAGTCAGACTCTATTCCCTACTAATATGGGAATTCTCTGCCAGAAGATTAGCTGCATTGCGATGTAGTTAATTTAAGTGATGCAAAAACAGCCTCAAAACTTCCAATGACCTTTTTTCTATTAAACATTAGCAGACAATGAAAATTACCAGTTATTGGAGGAAAATCTCTAATGAGGAAAAGAGAGAACAAAATAAATGAGAAAGTCAGTAAACCCAGCTTTGAGAAAACAGTTCTGTTTTGTAGGAGAAAACTTCAAAAAATATTTGTATAATAGCTTCAGATAAATACGTGAAGATACTGCATTATTTTAAAAAGTGCAGAATGAAGCACAAAAATACATATTCAGAGAACAAAAGGGAACTCATGGAAATTGCAACAGAGAAAGTAGAAATAAAAAACTCAGAATATTTGGAAGGTAAATTTGAGGGAAACTCACAGAAAGGAAAGCAAATCAATAAAGAGAGGAAAACTAGAAACAATAATTAGAAACTGGAAGTCAATAGCCAAACATATGAGTGTTCTAATGATTTTAAAGGGAAAACAGTTGAGAAAATCGTCAATGAAATATTTTAAGAAAATCAGGTAGAACTGAAGATATGAGTGGCCAGGCTAAGAAAGCATGATAAATGGATGAAAATAGAACCCAACAAGTGAAATCTTTGTGAGAATCATGTGGACAAAGAGGAGACTCTACAGGCTTCTATTTTTTAAAAAAATTTTAATATATTTTATTGAGATATAATGCACATACAAACTTACACATTGTGTAAGCTTAAGGTGTATGATGTATTGATACATTTATATATGCAGTATGATTGCCATCATATTAGTGTTTTATAGCATCTTTGTCATATCACATAATTATCATTTATTTTCTGTGGTGTGAACAGTTAAGATCTAGTGTCTGAGCAATTTTGAAGTATGCAATATGGTATCATTGACTATAATAACTACACTGTGTATTAGGTCTCCAGAACTTATTCATTTTATAACTGAAAGTTTGTACCCTTTAACAACATCTCCTCAATTTCTCTACCACCCAGTCCCTGATAACTACTATCCTACTCTCGTTTGTATAAGTTCAGCTTTTTTAGATCCCACACGTAAGTGATATTATATAGTATTTGTCTTCTTTTTTTGTCCGGCTTACCTCACTAGCATGTTGCCCTCACGGTTCATCCATATTGTTACAAATGGGAGAATTCCCTTCTTTTTCATTCATTGAATAATATTCCACTCTGTGTGTGTGTGTGTGTGTGTGTGTGTGTGTGTGTGTGTGTGTGTGTCTGTATGAAGATGTGATACTTTATTTATTAATCTGTATACAGATGCTTAGGTTGTTTCCATATCTTAGCTATTGTGTATAATGCTGCAGTAAACATGGGAGTGCAGATGTCTTTTCAATATCCTATTTTCATTTTCTTTGGATATATTCCCAGAGGTGGGATTGCTGGCTCACATGGTAGCTCTAGTTTTAATTTTTTGAGGAGCCTCCATACTGTTTTCCACAGTGGCTGAACCAATTTACATTCACACTAACAGTGCACAAGAGTTTCCTTTTCTCCACATTTTCTCCAACACTTTTTAATCTCTTGTCTTCGTAATGATAGCTGTTCTCATGGGTGAGAGGTGATATATCTCATTGCGGTTTTGATTTGTATTACCTTGATGATTAGTGATGTTGAGTATCTTTTCATGTATCTGTTGGCCATTGGATGTCTTCTTCAGACAAATGTCTGTTCAGTTCCTCTGCCCATTTTAAAATCAGATTGTTTGATTTTTTGATTGTTGTCATCGACGTATATGAATTCTTTATATACTTTGGATATTGACCCTTTATCTGATACATGTCTGGAAATATTTTCTGCCATTTTGTAAGTTGTTTTCTCATTTTGTTGACTGTTTTTTTAGATGTGCAGAAGCTTTTTAGTTTGATGTAATCCTCCACAAGCTTTTAGAAAAGAAAACAGTCACATGTGAAGGCTTCAGTGTTTTCAACAACTACAGTGGAAGATAGAAAAGAATGGGGCAAAACTGTTCAAGATGCTGAAAGCAAAAAGCTTTCAGTCTAATAATGCATGCCTAGGGTGAAGGTATGGGAAAAAAAAAACTTTCACATATTCCAAGAGTCAAACAATTTCCCTCCCAGGCACCATTTCTTAGGTAATGGTGAAAGGCCTCACATAGAAGAGAGGCTCAGGGAACCTCTGGAGCTATGGGGCAAGAGTATCCTATGTTGACAACTGACACCATGCTTGGTGGGCAATCAGACCACAGTTGAGCAGTGAGATTCATGAGGCAGAGATTGCTACAGTGTTCAGCTGTGAAGAATATTTTTATAGAATAGTAATATAAACATGAACTGTGTAATTAAAATTCTAACGTAATTGTATTGGAAAGATAGGGAAGGTGAAGCAGAGGAGATGGTGAGATAAAAGAAATCTCTTTTATTGTAATAGGGACTCAATAGGTACAGTCTAAAAGAGTTGAAATGTACGATAGCAATATATACATATGATTTAGAAATATGGAGTGTGAAAATGCTATAAGAAATGGTTAAAATAGTTTGGTGTGAGTGGGGAAGGGAGCGGGGAGAAAAAAAAAAAAAATAAAATAGTTTGGTGTGATTCCCTCTGAGGATGAGGATTGTGGAGGAGCAGAGAGGGATAAGTCAGAGAAGGTTTTTTTGTTGTTTTTGTTAGATGCTTTCAGAAATATTTGAATTTTAAGTTCTATGAATGTACTGTTTTTGGTAAAGTAAAATTTACCTTAAAGCGATTAGTGTTTCCAAATCAGTATAGAACATAAAATTAAAACCAACCAAACAAACAAAAGCAAACACACTATGGAACCATGAAAAGAAAATAAAAAGCTAAAAAGGAAGATTTTAGAAAGAACATCAGCTATAAATATCACTGGAGATGGGGTAGAGATATTTTAAATTCCCCACCAACTTGAAAGCCTTCCTGATATGTTTTTGATATCTGTATTTATTTATTTTAGCCGGAGCACACAGGTTTCTGGATTTAAGATCAGACTGATTTTTTTTTTTGTTATAGCAGTAACAACACCCCTTCCTAATCCCTATTTCCTGCTTGGCAAGATGTAAGGAAGGCAGATGTCACCGTGCACATACAGTGAGGTCTGGACCAGAGAAGAGGAAACCTGAAATTATGGAATTGGGAGCTTTTTAGGAACTGCTGAACAACTGCCCCCTCCGTTCTGGAGAGGGGAAGAGAAATCTTAGTTTTCTCATGTGAACAAATCCTCGCTGGAAAGGGCTAGGGAAAGGGGAGGGTCTCTGGATTGATCCAGTCTTTTGAAATTTAAAGAATGTCTCCAGGGTTTGTGGGTTTTTTTTTTTAATCCTTTTGAAATGTAAACGAGTGGCAAAGGGCTCCCAAAGAGATAAACTTGTAAATCTGGAGTAATTCAGTGTCTCTACCAGGAGTCAGTATCTCTTAATCCAGATTCAATTATCTCTTCATCCAGATTGCCAGAGATTTTTGCTCAGTAAACCCTAACCGTGTGGAAACGTGAAAATATTAGTTGTTTCCCAACACTTCTTTCCCATACTCCCTTGTTTCAGTCCACGGAACCACTGTTCCAGTTGCCCAGTCTTGATCTTTGTTTATCATATATCCTATCAATTATCAAATCCTGTCAGCTTTCCTTTTGATTTCAACCACTTCTCACCATCTTGTCTGCTAACCCATTGGTCCAGTTTATCATCCATCTCACCTAGGTTAATGTAAGTAGCTTCTTAAACTACCTTGCTGTTTCTCCTTCCCACTCTCACCCCATGTGGCAGTGCAGGTCACCTTCAGTATGTCAGTGTATTCCATTCCTCTGCCTTGGAGCTTTTGTTTTACCCCAAGGAAGTTCTCAAGTTCTTTCTCTGCGTGAACCCCACAAATTCTCTGAGCTCTCCTACTGCTCTTCTCCTCACATGCTCTGTCCTCCCCATTCTGGCCTCTTTGGTTGTGCAACCCAGGAAGCATGTGACCACCTCTGTATTCTCTGAAACCTCAGCTTGGACAGCTCTTTCAGCAGATACTCAGAAGGCTCCTCCCTTACTTCCTGTGAGGCTGTGTTCCAATGGTATTGTGTCTGAAACGCAAACCTTTTCTCCACCCTATTTATGTTTCTTCGTAGCATTTATTGATACCCAAAATATTGTTGATACCAAAATAATCCCCAAATATTGTTTGTTTATTGTCAGCTTCTTCCCTCTAGAACATAAGGGACTTTTTTTTTATTCACAGATGTATCCCCAGCTATTAAAGCAGTGGTTGGCACAGAAAGAGTATTCTTTTTGTTAAGTGAATGAATATTAAAAGTCAAAATTTGAAGTCCAGATTAAGAATTAATTCAATTATAAACAGCATAAAGTCAAATTACACAAAAAAATGCAAGTCATGTGGGGGAAAACCTTAAGATGAAATGCATTCTTAAAGGAAGGAGGCTGTTGTACCAGTGTTACAAAACATACAGTTTTAAATAGATATGATAAATAGATAAAGAGTGTAATATAGAAGCTCAATTCTCAATTATGACATATTATCATGAAACATCATGACTATTTTGTACTAAATGTGATCTTGATTCAAATATATATACAGTTACAGCTGTAAGAAGTTGAATGAAAACTAAATTTTCCACAAGAAATCCTGAGGAGCGTCATGGTTTTTCCACCATCAATTTCTCTCTCTTCTGTTTCTTAGCAACTGATTTTCTCATATATATATATATATATATATATATATATATATATATAACGTTAAGTGAAGATTTTCTCAGGCAGAATGATTTAGAGAAGACCCTCCTTGGAATTGTAGAAAATTCATAGCTCTTGTGTCATATCACCCAACAGTATCCCTGTTGTCGCTAATAATAAATTTTGTGTTTGGAGTTAGGGAAAGATTACTTACCTGAGAAACATGATTTCTGCCTCTTCCTCTTCTCTCTCTGGCCTGCCACTTTCTACATCTTATTCATAATATATGTGCATTTTGCTAGGTGCAGTACAGGTTTAATTTAAATACAATAATAAATTCCATCATTCTTCTTTTATTTTTATTCTTCTGAAATGATACAGGAATAAAATTACATTCAGAATTACCTTTCTTGTATCTTACAGTGAGTAAAGCACTGGACCATCATTTGATTTTTGTAGCTCACTTGTGTGTTTTTCTTTATCAACTCATTATTTCATCCTCTTTTCCCCAGTTCTCACATATAAGTGATAAGCCATCATCGGTCACCAAGTGGCTGGGATATTGTCTTCTTTTCCTCAAGGCTAATTTATAATCATGTTTTCTTTCTAGAAACTGTCTTTCTTTTTAATCATCTGCAACTAGTCCTTACACTTTTGCTATGTAATTTGATAGTGTTTGATATATTGCTGTAGTTATTTTAATAATAAAACCAGATTATTGTATGGCTAGTATCTCAGAAATATCCCTATGAGATGAAACTGAGCTAAAGTCTGTGTTATAATTAAGGACTTCAGGGCAAAAGGCTTAGATATGCAATTAACAGGTTTAAATGTGTAAAGAAAACCTCTCTAGTTTGAAAAGGGAGATTTGGGAGATTTGATTTTGACTTTCCTTCTGATCATGTTAAAAGTGACCTTGAGATGTACGTTTTTCGTAACAAATTTCAGGTTTATGTTCTTGTTGCAGATGTTGTCACAACACCTTTGAGTTAAAAGTTCCTTGAAAATTTGAAGTGTTCTTAAAATGTAATTCCTGATATTTGTATGTGAAACAAAAAGCAAGCCTGAGCCAAATAATTACTTAGATAATGATCTGTGACCTGTCACACTATGAAGGGAGCAGACCATTACAGAAATCAAGCACATCATAATTTGATAAATTTAGCAATTCTTAATTTCCAGTCTAATGCAAAAACACTGATTTTCCTTAAGCCAACACTAGCTAATACCTAGGAGGGCAAGGATACGCTTTAAACCATTACCCAGATTGCTTTCCTCCCATCTCTATTAATTTCCTACTTTCTATATTATTTCAGCATCTCAGCTTGGTTCTCTGAACATATGTCCCTCTGCAACTTTCCTAATACAATAATCCATATTTACAATCTGTCAGACCTTTTTATTGTGTTATTTTATCCTTTTTCACAAACTATGAATGGCAGTGAGGTTTTATTTTGTGGGCAGATTGCCTTTGACAGACAAATTGTCCACACCACTCACTAAGCAGGGAAAGATTCCAGGGTTTGTCTGGGCTTAGTATGAAGGAAAACCATGATCAATTAGTGAAGGGTGCTTCAGGCGAAGGAATGGAACAAAACAACATGCGTAACAGGGAATCCTCACTCTATGCTTCTATCTCCCCCACACGTTAGGATAAATGAGCATTGCCACATGCTGAAAATGACTCTATCCTGGTCTCTTATACGTCTTCATTCTGAAATGGCTTTAGGCATTTCTCTAGCTGGCATAAACTTCCTGGTTGATCACTCCCCGCCTCCCCAGTACAGCCATTATTCTAGTAATATCTCCCACTTTGCCTACTACATTAGCTCAAGAATTCCTACCCATGTCTGTCATCAAAAAGACAACAAGTAAGTGTTGGCAGGGTTGTGGAGAAAGAGGAATCCTAGTGCACTGTTGGTGGGGCATGTGAAGTGGTGTGGTCACTATGGAAAACAGTATGAAGATTCCTCAAAAAAATTAAAAATAGAACTACTGTATAACCTAGCAATTCCACTACTGGGTATGTGTCCAAAGAAAATGAAAACACCAATTCAAAAAGATATATACGTCCCTGTGTTCACTGCAACATTATTTATAATACCCAAGATATGGTAGCAAACTAAATGTCCATCAGTGGATGAATGGATAAAGAAGATGTGGTGTATACATTTACAATGGAATACTACTCAGCCATAAAAAAGAATGAAAGCTTGCCATTTGCAACAGCATGGAGGATTTGGCGGGTACTGTGGTAAGTGAAATAAGTCAGACAGAAAAAGGCAAATACCATGTGATCTCACCTATATGTGGAATCTAAAAAACAAATCAAACGAAAAAACATAAAATGGAAACAGACTCATAGATACAGAGAACAAACTGGTGATTGCCAAAGGGGAGGGGTGGGGGAAATTGACGTAACAGTTGAAGGTAATTGAGAGGTGCAGACTTCCGGTCATAAGATAAATCATGGGGATGCAATGTACAGCATAGGGAATATAGTCAACAATATTGTAATAACTTCATATGGTGACAGATGGTTACTAGACTTATCAGGGGGATCATTTCATAATGTTGACCCACTATGCAGTACACTTGTAACCAATATTGTATGTCAGCTATACTTCAAGGAAAAAAAAAAGAATTCTTACCCAGCTTGTCCCCTATAGTTTGCAACTATGTTGCCACCACTATTCTTAGTACTGCAAACCTCCTATAAACATTCTGGCATATACCCACCATACCAGCTCTGCACTTCCTTTATGTCTCTATTGCTGATGCTATAGAACTTATTGCGCACTCTGGAATATAGATGCTCAGTCCTACTGAGCTTGACCTCTGTATGTTGGCCTGGAAGCTACTTCCTCATTCTCCTATTTATTATTCATTTTCAGAATGATATTCTAGCTGTGAAAGCTTGGTCTTCCTCCTTCTGACATCCTCTCTTGGCATTTTCTCTCTCAGAGAGTTTATCCATTCTTATGTCTTCAGTAATGACCTCTGTAGATTTGACTGCCAATTCTATAAAGTTTGTCTCTCATAACAAATAAGAATTCCCTAGTGTAGTACTTGCATTCCTTGCGATCAGGCCCTAACCTGCATGGGTAATATTTTTTTCCATATTTTACAACTACACATCCCTCAGCCATTGTAACACACACACATTCATATTCATTTGAATGTGAATATTTGCATTATAAACTCTAGCCCTAAATAGGCGATTTTCACTCACAGTCTTAGATGTAAGTTTATTCCTTTTATTCTGACCACAGACATCCCTTAAAACTATCTTTATCTAACTTGACCTCTGCGACATTTGATGTTCTTGACCATTTACACTCCTTCTTCCTAAAATTCCTCTGTCTTTTCACATTTCTTTATTTCTCTAGTTGCTCCTTGTCATAGGCTTTTACATATTACAGATCTCTAGATTTTGGTCCTCAGCCTCTAGTTCTTCTTCTCAGTTTCTTTGACCTCCTTCGTGGTCAGAACCAAAAGGGATCATGAGAGGGAATGAGCCCGGGGGCAGGGTTTTGAGGAGAAGATGAAAGGCCCTGTTAACTAACCTGCCATTGACCCTGCCCACCTGCTCCCAGCTGTCCCGCCTACTGGGAACCTCTGACATACTCAGTTCCCTTTATTTAACTCATGTTCTGCTTTACTCACCTATGCACAATTTCTGTAGTTTGCTTCTGATATAAAGATTTGATTATGATTCCCATCTTACGAAAAAGAAGATTGAGTTTAAGAGAGTTCAAAGAACTGGAATGCAACTCACACAGTTTGATTTTAGAGTTCAAACTCTTAAACACATAACCTATCTTACTCTCTTTCAGAGAAATATAAATACAGTTAGTTGGAAAGTCTCTTACTTCCTGAATTATTTTTATTCTATTAATTTTTCTGTTAGTAATGCAGGTGCACTTTGTGTAAGCACACACAATTTGCACTCAATCTTCGATCCTCACTTCTATCCAGAGGAAGTAATGCTTTCCTCTTCACCAGCACCAACAAATGAGTTCTGGTTTCTACACTCCTGTTCTGCAGTTACTTCATTCTGGCAATCAGCTGCTTCTCCTTTGACTTCTTTTTCTTTTTTCTTATCTATTTTCATTCATTTATTTGCTTATTGATTTATTTACTCAACTGTAGTTGATTTACAATGCGATAGTTTCAGGTGTACAGCAAAGTGTACTCAGTTATACATATATATATATATATATATATATACACATATATATATATATATATATATATATATACACCTTTTTCAGATTCTTTTCCATTATAGGTTATTACAAGATATTGAGTATAGTTCCCTGTGCTATTCAGTAGGTCCTTGTTGGTTTTCTATTTTATATATAGTAGTGTGTATATTTTAATCCCAAACTCCTAATTTATCCCTCCCCCACCACTTCTCCCTTCAGTAACCGTAAGTTTGTTTTCTATGTCTGTGAGTCTGTTTCTGTTTTATAAATAAATTCATCTGTATCATTTTTTTAGATTCCACACATAAGCGATATCATATACTTGTCTTTTTCTGACTCACTTCACTTAGTATGATAATCTCTGTGTCCATCTATGTTGCTGCAAATGGTATTATTTCATTCTTTCTTATGGCTGAGTAATATTCCATTGTATGTATGTATATATATATATACACACACACACATCTTCTTTATCCATTAATCTGTCGATGGACGCTTAAGTTGCTTCCATGTCTTGGCTGTTGTAAATAGTGCTGCAGTGAACATTGGGGTGCATGTATCTTTTTGAATGGGAGTTTTCTCCAGATATATGCCCAAGAATGGGATTGCTGGATCATATGGTAGCTCTATTTTTAGTATTTTAAGGAATGTCCATACTGTTTTTCATAGTGGCTGCACCAATTTACATTCCCACCAACGGTGTAGGGAGTTCCCTTTTCTCCATACCTTCTTGACTTCTTTCTCTTTATACATAAATTCTCCTGTAACAAAAAACTTCCTCCAGTCTTCCCATTGCTGTGAGATGTTTCAGTACCTTCACTGACAAGAATTTGTTAATGTGATCTCTTCTCCATTTGTCATGTTAAATCCCTCAATTCCTAACCACTCACTAAGCCATAGAAATCTGGCTTGCTCAATATAAGGTGGTACAGAAACATTCCTTATGACTGCATGTGGACAGATTTTAGGGGCACATGTAATTGTTTATTTACTGACCTTTTCTGAAACATTAGACATTTTGGGGCCTTCCTTGAAACTTTCCTCCCTTTTGTTTTATGAAACCCGTCTTTTTCCCTAAATTTCTTCTAATACCTTAAATTGATATTTGTGGTCTTTCATCCTCTTCTTAAAATTTATATTTCCTCAGATACAGTCCTGATTTCTCATGTTATTCTCTACACGTGATTCTCAGATTTTAATGTGCATTCCGGTCACTGGTAGATCTTCTTAAACCACAGTTGTAATCCAGGAGGTCAGGTTTTTCTGTCAAGTTCCCAGGTGATATGAATGCTACTGGACAAAGGACCACATGTTAAGTAGTGAGAAGGTGATCATAGAGAGGCAGCAGTGAGCGGTGGCTTGAAGCAAGATCTTAGTTCCCTGCCCAGGAATTGAACCTGGGTAGCCTGGATGAAAACCAGGAATCCTAGCCACCAGACCAGCAAGGGCAAATTTTCCCTGCTCTTGTCCCCATTGAAAAATGCATTTCTCAAGGAGGCAAAAAACTATAAAATCAGGTACAAAGTTTATTATTAGAGACGTAGCACTACAACAAGTGGGAGAGCACACGGAGAAACATTTTGTTTAGTTTAGACAGAAGCAAGGCAGAGATGCACACCCCGGGAGGAAGGGAGTGGGCACCCTCCTTAAAGAGGAGGAGCTCAGTAAAGAGGAGGTTAAGTTGTTTACATAGGGAGTTCTTCCTGGTCTTTGTTTACCTTTGGCCAATTATCTGGGTTTTTTTTCCACACCTGACCTGGCCTAGGACCCTCCCCAACATGCGTGCGTAACTTTTTTCCAAGATGGATTCTAGCCCAGAGGCCTGTGGTGTGGGGGCCTTGACATCACATATTATGGGGTGGTGCCCCCTCCTTTTTGATCCCCAGTGAGCCTTTCTGCTCATGTGTAGTGTCTCCCTTGCCCCAAGGATGGGAAATATGTGACCTCTTGATCTTTTATTCAAACACGGCTTAGCCCCTCTCTGTTCCTGCCTTGACGACTGTTATCTTAAAATGTCCTCAGGAGACAAAGCCTGGCTATTTACCCTGTTTCTGTTGCTATTTCTATTTCAAAGTGCAAACAGGAGGCTGGCTGTAAATATCTAACCTTGGGCCCGTCTATCTCCTGCCTCAAAGGGAGACATTTTACCTCTGTATTCATTCTCATCTCTGATAACTACCAGGTCTATCTGTATCTTGGGTTGTTTCCCAAGTACCATACCTCTGCCTACTTGACTTCTCTAATCAGGTATTTTTCAGTATTTCAGATTCAAAATGGAAGTCACCATCCTCACAGCCAAGCAGGCTTCCCTGTTGTAGTAAATATACGTGTGAGTGATAATAATAGCGTCTAGAATTATCCAGGCTTCAACCCAAATTCTCATGTTACGCTTTGCTTACTTTTTCTCCTGGTAATTGGATCTGTAAATTATAGAAAGAAAGGAAGAATAAAATAATGCTGGGTCAGACAAACATTGGAGTAGGTGCCTTTACATCTAATCTCTTTGATTATATTTTCTTTAGATGTTCCTCCCATTGTCCTGTAAAGTTAGTAGCTGTATTTGTATATTTTTCAACTTTGTAGTTATATATTGCTGACTTATTTTTTAATTTTAAAGTTTCCTTATCCAAACTACCCTGTCATTTTCACTTCTATATTAATTATCATATTTTATATCATATTTATATGATATTTATTTTATATCATATTTATTTTTTATCATATTTTATATCATATTTATATGATATTTATTTTATATCATATTTTTCATGTTGGATTTCAAACATCCCATTTGTCTAACTTGATGTTCTAGAGTTGTTCCACATGCTTTTATTGATTAACATATATACTGAGTTTTTATAAGCCATATAATTTATTCTTAAATTTAAAAAATCATCTATATCTAATAAAAATATTTCACTCAAAAACTTTAGTGTTTATCCATATGTGAAATAATTTAAATTTTAACCATTATAATATACATAATTACTCTCCATGTTTCGCATGTTTTTTCATAAATATTGTCACACATTTTAAAATAATTTTCACAGTGATTATTTATGGGCAGAATATGATTTAATGTTTTTATATTTACATAAGCCTATGTTCCTTATTCAAATTAAATAAAACTTCAAACAATTTTATACCATTCTGACAATAATGAAACTAACAGTATAATTCCAATAAATATTAATTTAAATTTTTATCAAATAATTTTGGGTACAACTGAATATATTAGTCTAAAACAAATCTTTAGTTTCCAAAGTTTGAGTACAACTTTTTTTTTTTTGGTCACTTGAATATTGCATTGTATTAATAGAGATTTTTGTCAGCGATCTAAAAATATATTCCTGAGAAAATTGCTTAGAGATGCATACCAAATATAAATATATTAAGACACAAACTACATTGAAGTGGGTGTTTTAGGTTTTATAAATGAGATCTGTGAAGAGGTTTATTAGAATGACATGTTGTTTACACTTTTCTCTAGGCATCTGATACTTATTTTAGCCTCTTTACTTAGGCTAAGATGAGGATAAATGAAGCAAGAAGGCCACAGTTATTGATGGTCCATTGAGTACACATGTTTACAGAGAATTTCCCTTTTCCAAGCCTCCTCATAAATCAATATCGAAGTTTATTTTATCATCCCTAAGTAAACTTTATTTTAGTGAACTGATAATCATTCATTGCTGAGCTCTTTTAACTGGTCATGTTGACACAAAATATACCCTGCTCTTTTGTTCAACATTAATCGATGCACAGCCTTCTTCTTTGTATAAAAAAGAACTATGGATATTTACATGCGTTACCATGGTTCAAAGACCCATTCTTTGATGTTTCTCCAAAAATAGAGCTAAGTTTAGAGATTCTCAGCTGTTCACCAGAAAAGTATCCCAAATGACTGGTTTCAGCTAGTTTATTGAAATCTCTGGTTTCTCTTGTCCTTTCAGGCTTTATTTGCATGGACAGCATAATGACTTGAGTCAGGTTCCCCCAGTTTCAGCTACCAAAAAGGTATAATTTATCCAAAGCTATAGTAACCCCTTCCCCATAAAAATACTTAAAAGAGTCTATGTAATAATGTTATATATCACCAAAAATAAGAGAAGATTAGAGAGAAGAAATGATTGAATGATAAGCAGGGTTGGAATGCTGAATCAATATGACTGATATTTGCTTTCTGTAATATATTTGGTCCAACTCTACATTTGGTCTCTCAATTTCTTTTCTTCTTTTAAATATATCAGTGCTTCTTTACATTGACCAGTTCTTCTCCTTGAATGAATAACATCTTGTAACTCTTTGCCATGCTCATTCATTTATTTCTTTATTTCACAAATATTATTATATGCCTGTTATGTGTTAGAGGCTATTTAGATGCCCCCAAAGAGAAAAGTCTCTGATTTCATTATTGCATTCTACCCAGGGAAGGTGGGTATTTAACAAATAAGCAAAGAAAATTATTAATTTTGATGAATAAAAGTGGCTCTAAAGAGTATAAAACATAATAATCAAAGCATGGCAGTGGTATGTCAACTTCAGTGGCCAAATAGTTCTGGGAGATGATATCTGTAGTGACTCCATCATTTGAAGATCAGGGGAAATGATATTTCAGGCAGAAGGAACACAAGTGCAAAGGCTCTGAGACTGAACCTAAGCTCACATGTTTAATGGATCTCTGGAGCCTTGTAAACAAGAGGAGAAGGTGCACGACATGAGTTGAGATAATTAGGAGGAAGGATGTTGGACTTTGTTAGCCAGGGTAAGGGATAAGATTTTTTTCTGAAAACGATGAGATGTCTCTTCTTTTTTTTTTTAATTAATTTTTATTGGAGTGTAATTGATTTACAATGTTGTGTTAGTTTCTACTGTACAGCAAAGTGAATCAGATATATGTATACATATATATGCTCTTTTTTGGATTCCTTCCCATTTAGGTCACCACAGAGCACTGAGTAGAGTTCCCCATGCTATACAGTATGTTCTCATTAGTTATCTATTTTATACATAGTACCAATAGTGTATATATGTCGATCCCTATATCCCAGTTCATCCCACCCACCCCACCCTCCTACCCCCTTGGTATCCATATGTTTGTTCTCTACGTCTGTCTCTATTTCTGCTTTGCAAATAAGAACATCTGTACCATTTTTCTAGATTCCACATATATGTGTTACTATACGATATTTGTTTTTCTCTTTCTGACTTAATTCGCTCTGTCTGACAGTCTCTAGGTCCATCCAAAAAAAAAAGAGACACCAGAGAGCTCACCCTCTCTCTCTCCCTCTGTGTGTACTCACTAAGGAGAAGCCATCCCTGTGAGGACACAATGAGAAGGTGGTTGTCTACAAGCCAGGAAGGGAGTTTTCATCAGAAACTGACCATGTTGACACTCTGATCTCCTATTTCCAGCCTCTAGAACAATGAGAAAATAAATTTCTGTTGTTTAAAAATAAATAAATAAAAATGAAAACGATGAGAAAACATTAAACGATTTTAGACTGAAGATGATGTAATCTGATTCATACTTGGAAGCCTTCTCTCTGACTATCAGCTTGGATGCTATTGCCCCAGTCTGGGTGAAGAATGAGTGTGCTTCATGCCAGAGTTGTCACAATGGTGACATTGAGGAATTGTTAGATGAAGGATATGTGTTCTTGGTAAAGCTGATGTGACTTGCAGACTTACTGAATGTAGAGTATAAGGGAGAAAGGGATGAATATGCCTACTTGGCTGGGCAGCTGTGTGGTACTGTTGCCATTAACAGAGGTGGAGAAGACAAGGAAGAAAGAGAGAGTAGGAAGAAAAGCTTGAAAATCCATGGGTCTGTTTGAGACCTGTTGTTTTGATCTGTAAAAGATGGATATAGTGATAACCGTGTGTGATCTTATCCATGATAAGTCACATTTTAAATCAAATAATCATTTATTTTAATTGTAACAGTTTACCCCCTTGAAAGTGCCCACTTCTCACTCAGTTTTTACAGATTGAACTGTAACAGAATTGAAAGTTTATTCTGTGTACAGCGGACGTGAGGATTTTCTTTAAGGAAAGCGTCAACTTTCTCAAGAAAGTGGCTTAATAAGCTTGGTTAACAAGATGAGATGAGATGAGATTTGTGGAGCACGATGGTTGATTGATGTCAAACCTGGATAGTTCTGCATAGGACAGGAAGAGGTAGTTTTCCCAGAAGAAATAAGAGAGGAGTGGGAGAGGAAGAAAAATGCTGGGTTGACTGAAAGATACAGTGGAAGACCACTTGCTCTACCATGTCACCCTGTCTTTTTCTCCTATATCTCAGGTAAAGCAATAAAACCAACAAAACCTTAGTTTATTGGTTGTGTGTGTATGTGTAAATGATTAAGAGGCAGGTAAGGTTGTAGAAGCATAAAGGCCCAGGTAAGCTAGAAATTAAGGAGTAAAGTCTTCCAAACATGGGGTGGACTTTGGGTTATCAGAACTCATAGAGTTAGGATTTTAGTCAAATATAATCAAATCTCTATAAGACCAGAGATTTCCAGCTAATGAAATTATATATGTATATATAAAATACACATATATATATGTAAATATATACATAAATTCTCTTGAAAAGTTATAGTTCTCTTGCTAAGGAGAAAGAAGATATGAATTAGTACATAAATACGTAGCAAATAAATCCCAGAGTTCTCACTTCATGTGGCTACTCTGTGTGTATGTTTTACATGCATTGTAGAAACTAGCATTTTCTTTGGTCCCTCAGGCTCTAGTGCCTGATATAGTACTAGGAATATAGGAGGTGCTAAGTAAATATTTACTAATAAATTTTAAAATATTTTAATGAATAATGTATACATAGAGAAACAGTTTATATCTGTTAAATATTATTTAAAAAGTAGTCTGAAAGTCATTAAAATAACCTATTAAATCAATTTATTTGGAATTCCTTTTTTAATAAAAGAAAACAAGGATCTCATGCAAGGAGCAATTACTAATTCTCCTATATAAACCTTAAGCAAAGAGAAGACTAAAAATCTATAAAATACTACCTCAATGAACCTATTTAAGATAGAATTTTTAGGAAAAATAAAATTTAAAATTATACATAAGAATACTTTGAAAGTTACAGTGATTTTTTCACTG
The DNA here is from genome assembly GCF_949987515.2 of Delphinus delphis. Classification (NCBI taxonomy): domain Eukaryota; kingdom Metazoa; phylum Chordata; class Mammalia; order Artiodactyla; family Delphinidae; genus Delphinus; species Delphinus delphis. The sequence continues at coordinate 171,042,745 of NC_082683.1, forward strand.
AAATAAAAAAAAATCCTAGGGGCTTCCCTGGTGGCACAGTGGTTGAGAGTCCGCCTGCCGATGCAGGGGACACGGGTTCGTGCCCCGGTCCGGGAAGATCCCACATGCTGCGGAGCAGCTGGGCCCGTGAGCCATGGCCGCTGAGCCTGGGCGTCCGGAGCCCGTGCTCCACAATGGGAGAGACCACAACAGTGAGAGGCCCATGTACCACAAAAAAAAAAAAAAAAAAAAATCCTAAAATTCATATGGAATCACAAAAGACCTCAAATAGTCAAAGCAATCTCGAGAAAGAAGAAAAAAGCTGGAGGCATTACACTTCCTGATTTCAAACTAGATTACAAAGCTGTAGTATTCAAAACAGTATGATAGTGGCATAAAAATGGACATATAGACCAATGGAGCAGAATGGAGAGTGCAGAAATAAATCCATTCATATACAGTCAGCTAATCTTTGACAAGGGCACCAAAAACAGACAATGGGGAAAAAAATAGTCTCTTCAATAAATGGTGTTGAGAAAACTGGATATCCACATGCAAAAGAATGAACCTGGACAGCTATCTTACAGCACTCTCAAAATATTAACTCAAAATGGATTAAAGACTTAAATGTAAGACTGAAACCGTAAAACTTTGAGGTGAAAATATAGGGAAAAATCTCCTTGCCAATAATTTTTTTGTATATGACACCAAATTCACAGAAAACTAAAGTAAAAATCAACATGTGGGACTACATCAAACTAAAAAGCTTCTGCATAGCAAAGGAAACAATCAACAAAATTTTAAAAATCTGTGGAATAGGAGAAAATACCTACATACCATATATCTGATAAGGGATTGATATGCAAAATGTATAAGGAACTAATACGACTCAACAAGAATAACAACAACAATTCTGATTTAAAAAATAGAGGGCTCAAATAGATATTTTTCCAGAGAAAATGTACAGATGGCCAACAGGTACGTGAAAAGGTGTTCTATCATTGATCATCAGGGAAATGAAAATCAAAACCACAATAGGATATCACTTCTCACCAACTAATGAAAGGATCATGCATATATGGTGTAGTAAAGGTATATTATTCAGTCATGAAAAAACTTTAAAAGCTCTCTTCTGGTTGTCCTCAGATGTCCAAGAAAATTGTTATGGACCAAATTGTGTCCCCCCCACCAAATTCAGATGTTGAAACCCTGACCCCAGTATCTCATAATGTGACTGCCTTTGGAGATAAGGCCTTTTAAAGAGCTAGTTAAGTTAAAATGAGACAATTAGGATGGACCTTAATCCAATCTGACTAGTGTCCTTATGAGAAGAGGAGATTAGGACAAAAAAAGAGACACCAGGATGCATGCACACAGAGAAAAGGCCATGTAGGGACACAGCAAGAAGATGGTCATCTGCAAGCCAAGGAGAGAGACCTCAGGAGAAATCAAGCTGCCAACACCTTGATTTTAGACTTCCAGTCTCCAGAAATGTGGGAAATAAATTTCTACATTTAAGCCATCCAGTCTGTGGTATTTTGTTATGGCAGCCCTAGAAAACTAACACAGTAAGAATGTGAAAATGCCACAGTGGAATTTGCTTCCCTTGTTTTGCAAGAACAGTGGGACCGAGAGTGGTGGAGACCAAGTAGCAACGTAAGGTGGCACAAGGTAACAACAAGGTGGCTGCATTTACCACAATAAACCATAATAAAACAGAGTGGTAATCAGAGGATTCTTGCCCACAGCATGTGTGATGGTGGCAAATTGATCATGCTGTTTTTAGAAATAAAACAGGTGGCACGTTAAGGTACTGCTTGATCTACCGAAGTTGTAAAATTCTAGGTCAGCTAAGCAGAAATTGACTCAAGTAACTGTACTAGGGATTTACTGCCTCTTACCCAGGTCTCAGAGCCCCTTGATTGACAGGGAGTCCAGATCCTTTTAAGAAATCACCCTGAAAGCATAGCCACAAGTAAATCTTCTAAGACTTTAGTAGAGGGAATTGAAACAGCTTACCAGGAGAACTGTGCATGAGAGAAATGAAAATGTTCAGAAGTTTGGGGATTTATTAAACACCAGCACGGAACTGACTAAAATGCCACTGGAGTGCACAGGTCAAAGTGGGGCCTATGAAAGTCAGGTGATGGTAAAGGAGTCTGGGCTTACATCAGTCTCACAGTGGGTCCAGGAGGACCGTAGATCCATTCTGTGGCTACTTCCCAAGTCCAGAATTTATAGCAGGACTATTCTTTATGGTTGTGTATATTTTTTTAGAAGGGTTTTTTTTTTTTTCTTTTGGCTGAGTTGGGTCTTCGTTGCTGCGCGCAGGCTTTCTCTAGTTGCGGCGAGCAGAGGCTACTCTTCGTTGTGGTGCACGGTCTTCTCATTGCAGTGGCTTCTCTTGTTGTGGAGCACAGGCTCTAGGCGCACAGGCTTCAGTAGCTGTGGCACGCGGGCTCAGTAGTTGTGGCACGTGGGCTCTAGAGCGCAGGCTCAGTAGTTATGACGCACGGGCTTAGTTGCTCCGCGGCATGTTGGATCTTCCCGTACCAGGGCTCGAACCCATGTCCCCGTCATTGGCAGGTGGATTCTTAACCACTGCGCCACCAGGGAAGTCCCTATGGCTGTGTCTTTTAAAATTTATCCATATACTTCTGTCTTTTTTTATTATATAACACAATTTGAAACTATGTTGCTAAGTGCATTCATGTTTATTTGATAAGAGCTGTTAATTAGGAAGGGCCAAATAAAAGAAACCTTTGGAATGTCCTCTCCCCTATGCCCCAACCAAAACTGTACCTGCAAAGCAAACCACATCTTTGGGAGAATTGCAGAGGTTAGTGCCACTGTCAAAGGGCTGAAAGTTAAAGGGTATTGACTCCTCTCCCATCTGAATTCACCTGCCTGTTTGAGTAAACACTGCTGCAGTCTGGGAATCAAACAGTTCTGTTGTCAATTGCTTAATAACCAGACCGAGGGGAGGGGAGCCAGCCTCGCTTTCTTTTCTAATCACCCAGACATGGACCTAGGCCCTCACTGCTCTTTGTAAGGTTTCATGTGCACTTTGAAGATGCCCAGAACAGCGCCATCTTCTTTGAAGCTTGCTTGTGTGCACATTTTAGGCTCTGCTTCTCTTTTTGTCAATCAGATCCTGTTTGCTTTCCTTCTTTAAGTTTCCTCAAAGGTTATATTTTACTGTTACTTTCTCTTAATTTTTATTGCAATTATGGATTTATTAATTCATTGGTCAGTTCTAGGTATTTGCAATAGAAAGGTAAGGTGGAAACGAAAGCTCTGTCTGCCTCTGATTAGGAAATTTCTCCCTAATTTTTTCCTTAGCTAGTGTATATGTTTACTAACTTAGGCCACATATGCATTGAATTATGAGTATTTTCTTCATAACATTGATTTTCAGTGATAGAATAGCAAATGTTTAAATAGACATATCGGGCTTCCCTGGTGGCACAGTGGTTGAGAGTCCGCCTGCTGATGCAGGGGACACGGGTTCGTGCCCTGGTCCGGGAAGATCCCACATGCCGCGGAGCGGCTGCGCCCGTGAGCCATGGCCGCTGAGCCTGCGCGTCTGGAGCCTGTGCTCCACAACGGGGGAGGCCACAACAGTGAGAGGCTCGTGTACCGCAAAATAAATAAATAAAAATAGACATACCAATGCATTTAATCATAATGTTGTCATTGGAAATTTAGATTGTTTTTAAATCATTACTATTTTAATGGTTCTAAAATGAACATTTTTCTTTAAAACGATTTCTCACATTTATGATTATTTCTTTAGGAGAGATTCTTAAAAGAGAAATCGTTTTAACAAACTGTCTGAATCTTTTAAGACTCTTGTTGCATATTGCCACATTGATTTCCAGAAAGTGTGAACCCAGATTTCTGATTAACTAGCTGTATATACAAATATCCATCTACATTTCTTGCTAGCATTTGAGATTATGCTAGAATTTTTAAAACATGAACCAGATGGAGTTTTAAAAATACATTCTTTATTTTTTAACAATTCTATACTGAGCAACTATTATGAACCAGACCGTGTTCTAGGTGTTGGGGTTACAGTGAGGAACAAGGTAGACAATGTCTGTGCCCTTAGGCTCTCATGGAGTTTACTTTCTCGGTGCTAAAGGGCACGGGGGAGGAATATAGACAATGAAAAGAATAAGTAAGTTAATAATATAACTTAGAAGTGATCCCATAGTATGGAGAAAAATAAAGGGAAAAAGGGAATGGCAGTGCAGTTGTAATTATTGCTACTTATCAAATACTTTTAAACCTCTAACTAATTCTAGAAACCTATGGTTAACTGGAGCCATTTGAACAGTTCTGCTCAATAAGTTTTGAATCAAAGTGACCTGTGTCATTTTTGAGCTAGAGTATTCAATAGTCAGTGAGAACCACAGAAAAGCCCTCTTTTTCTGGCAAAGTCATTGTACCACCTTAGGTCTGGTCTGAAGGTACTGAGAGTCGTGAGCAGAGCCCTCACCCGACCTATGGTTGACATACAGCAAGAATAAGAAATTAATCACCATGATTTTAAGCTTCTGGAATTTTAGAGTTGTTTTAACATAAAGGCAGTATAATATATTTTGTTGCTTTGTAATCATTGCATTTATTGTTTATTACTGACAATGAACAGTAGTTTTTGTTAGTTATCAACCTGTGTTTCCTCTTCTAGGAATTGTCCATATCCTTTGCTCATTAATTTTTTTCTCATGAGCATTGGTGTTTTTCTTGTAGCTATAAGAGCAATTTATGGATCAAAGATTTCAACTCTGTAACATGCGTTAAACATCATTTTCAAGTTTATTACCTTTCTGTTAATTTTGTTTAATTGAAATACTTTTATAATTGGGACTTTATAGTTCTGAAAATATTTCTTAGCAATCCTCAGTTAACTTTTGAATATATATGTTGACATGTATAACACATATAGATAGATTTGAAATCTAAAGTAGGACATCTACAAAGGGACTAAAGTAACCAGAGGGCTTGTGAAAAGAAAACATGGCATGAAGGGCTCAGTCTCTCATAAGAAAAGAGAAAAACCCTCATTTACTGAAATGGACTCACTGGCAATCACTCAGCATGAACCCAGAGCCTCACAGAATTCTCTGTCAGTGCTAAGAGCCAAGATATCATCTGTTTCCAAATGCCCCTGAGATAAACCTGCTTACCATCAGCAGCTCGGCTAAATACAGTTTTGTTATGTGGCTGTGCCTTGATTTACATAATCTTTAGGGGATAACTTTGCTCCATCTCCAGCCATTTCTAGATTTTGAGGGAGGAAAAGTAATGGGCTTGAGTATTTTTGTTGCATGGTGTCAAATTTTGTCTATAAAAAGAGAAAAAGGGGGCTTCCCTGGTGGCGCAGGGAGTCCGCCTGCCGATGCAGGGGACACGGGTTCGTGCCCCGGTCCAGGAAGATCCCACATGCCGCGAAGCGGCTGGGCCCGTGAGCCATGGCCGCTGAGCCTGTCCGTCCGGAGCCTGTGCTCCGCAACGGGAGAGGCCACAACAGTGAGAGGCCCTTGTACCGCAAAAAAAAAAAAAAGAGAGAAAAAGGAAATGAAATGTATTCAGTGAGATCACCATGTATCCTAAATCAATATTTAACTTGTCTGTGGGAAAATAAACCAAAGTAATAACTAAAAACTTTAATACATCCACACTACAATTACAAGCAAGGGACCTTACAATGAAGTAGTCATGGGTAGGTAATATTGAGGTGCAATATCCTTTTTGTTTGTATTTTAACTTTTGGTTTTGCTTATTTATTTTTGTTTTCACAAAGTGGTCTATCAAGCACTGAGTCAATTTTCTAGTGTTTGGCAACTGCTTAAAATACCTAGGCATCTTACATCATTGTTCTTGGGCCTTTGACAGGATTACTCACTACTGCTTCATACTATGTTATTCTTATTTATTTATTTATTTTTGGTTGCATTGGGTCTTCATTGCTGTGCGTGGGCTTCTCTCTAGTTGTGGTGAGCAAGGGCTACTCTTTGTTGCAGTGTGTGTGCTTCTTATTGTGGTGGCTTCTCTTGTTGTGGGGCACGGGCTCTAGGCAGGCAGGCTTCAGTAGGTGTGGCTCACGGGCTCAGTAGTTGTGGCTCGCAGGCGCTAGAGCGCAGGCTCAGTAGTGGTGGTGCACGTGCTTAGTTGCTCTGTGGCATGTGGAATCTTCCCGGAGCCAGGATCGAACCTGTGTCCCCTGCATTGGTAGGCAGATTCTTAACCACTGTGCCACCAGGGAAGTCTCTATGTTATTCTTAGTTTGTATTCAGAAAAGAAAATGGAGCCCCCAAGCACATCATCTACTCCAGAGCAGCAGGGACTTTATCTGTCATCCTTTATCTGTGTGGGCGCATGTGTTTCCTTATCATAATCTATCAAGTATAAGTGCTTCACCCATAATAGGGGCTCGATACACATTTATTAAATTAATAAGAAAACCATTTAAGGTGGAAATTTTAATTTTGAGAATTTTTACTAAGGATAAGAATGTCTCCAAGGTATTTTGTTTTTGAATCACTAACCTCTGCCCTGAATAAACATAGAAATGGAGATGAAATCAGTGGAACAAACTTAATTCACTGATAGTTCTTGAAAAGCCTCTGTGAACACGAAACTATTCTGTGTAGAGAATGGCAACAGGCACACATACACCCCAGACACACTGTATCCCTGTTCACGAAGAGATTAGGAAATCTTTGAGTGTAATGACAGTGTTACTTTCAGAACTGTCTCCCCAGCTCCTACATCCTTACTCTGTTGTAGGTGCTGGCCTATTGTTGATGAGGAAGGAAAACAATGAGTGCATGTGGAAATCAGAGTAATGAATTAATCCTGCCCAGAACCATGCATTGTGTGTGTGTGTGTGTGTGTGTGTCTGTGTGTATGTGTATGAGAGAGACAGAGAGAGAGAGAGAGAGAGAGAGAGAGAGAGAAAATGAATGAGATACTCGTACTATAAGGGGTGCAGTTTCCTCTAATGACATACGAATTATACTTTCCTGACGAAATAACAAAAGCCTGACTTTCCCCTTTATAAAAGGAAGGAGAGAAACTTAGACATAGCATTTCTTTCCTTGTATTCTTTCTTGAATTTATTCATTGGGTTAGGTGAGGGGGATGTTCATAAAAGAACACTTTGAATCTTGATAGCCCGCAGTAGGTGTTCAAATAACATTGCCACAAAAAGAAGGTAATCCTTTTTGAGAAAGCATATTTGCAAATTCTCCCTCCAGTTTCACATTCCATGCACTTTGGGGTTAATAAAGGTTCATACCATTCACTTTCAATAACAAGGTGTATGTGAAAAATATATATGAGTTAAAAAGTCTGTACTGTCAGTTCTTTTCTTCGTATAGTCTCCTTTATCTTACTTTTTCCTCTCTGTCTGCTCCTGGTAATTCTGAAATTTGTTTGTCTATCTCTCTTATTTGCTGAGAAAGAAAAAATAAGCATGGATTTATGAACTCTTCCAAAAATATGCGTAAATTTTATATTTTGCCTAAACCAATACCTACAACTTAAAAAAAATCATAATGGCTTCAAGAGCATTGTCAGAAACTAAATTTAAAAGTAATTTTAGGTTTTTCACCTGATGCCTGCTAAACTAATCCAGTCTGTTTATTTATTGTCTACAAAACTCCTTGAAGGGAGAAAAACTCAATTCCACTTGAAGAGATGTATGCATCTCTTAGTTGTGTGATAAAATCCAGTGGGAGGTACTCAAAGAGCTTCTCAAGAAAGTTCCTTTAAATGTTAAAAACTCCCTTGTTCTCACTTTCCATATGATGTCTTTAAAGCTAAACCCTTTATTCCTGAAAATGAACAATGGGGTTTAACTTCAAAGTCTCTGTTCACATTGCTCAATTAATGAAGCCATTGCTTACATTTACATTTTAAAACTTGTGACTTTACTGCACATCTTCTCTGCAAGAGTAGAAGAGTGGGCTTTGGTTTCCTCTCTTCTATTGTGTGCTACAGCCAGTGGTTTTTCTACATTCAGAGTAAGGTGCTTACCGTCTTATTAGTTTGACTTAGATATATTTTTTGAGGTCAATTCAATTAAAAACAAATGACAGCAAATCAAAAACGAAAGGAAAGGGGTAATAGAAGAAAGGGAAGAGAAGGAGGAAGAGGAAAAAGAAGAAATCCTTAGAAATGTGTTCTTAAGTGTGTTTTCTTGTCTTCATAATTTCTGTCATCTATAAAGGTTTGATATAAGTGCTCTCTAAAAAATTTACTCCCTTTCAAACTGCACCCCCAAAGAAGCAGGCATTCTAAGATATCCACATGGGATGGGATATTCTAAATATTTTATTAAAACTCTTTTAGACTAGAAACCAACAAAAATAAAAAATAAAATAAAATAAAAAACTTTTAGACTGCAAATGATGACAAGGAACACGAGATGTTACTTTTCTGGAATTGGTGAAATTTTATAGGAAAAGAGTTAAATTTAAATCTTTACAATTAATCAGAAAAATAGCAAGTATATGACCGCTCTGAGATTAGATTTCTACTATTTTTTTAGAAAGAAAACTATGAAAAGTATTTCAGTATTCCTTCGGTCTTACTTTGCCCACTGACACATTTCCAAAATATCTGCTGTCTTGATTGACACATGTGACCTCAGCTGTTTAGGTAGCCAATTAGATGGGGCACTTCTGCTATTGCTGTTAGAATTCTATGCACTCTACGCTAAATGGCATTTGGTTGCCCATTAAATGGCATTTGGCTTTAAAAGCCAGAAAATGTTTCCAGTAAATCTCTCTTAAGTTTCTCTATAGGCAACTTTCTAAGCTGGATTTTTTGGCCCAGACTAGAGAGAAAATTCTTTAGTTGTTTCTAACCTTTCTGACTGCTTGTCAATCAGGATATAATATTCCTAAGTTTAGAACACAAAATCCATATTTTTGATTTGTGAAAAGCGTGGTTAATCATATTTCAAAGAACATAATACAAATTAAATAGTGGGAAAAGAAAGAATCAATTTAACTGCAGGACTATGGCTTCTTAAAAACATAAATAGGAGTTATTTAAAATTTCAAGTATCTCTATTCTATCATTCAGATGTGGCTAATGAGATAGCTTACAGTAGCTGTGTATTAAATAGTTTAAGATATTAAAAGTGTCATGCCTGGGGCAAATGGAAAAAAAATGCCCCCCTGTATTCACTTATCCAAATATCCTCTTATATTTTGAACCAAAGGGTAAAAATTAATAAAGACTTACAATAAAAATAAAACTATATATAAACCCTATGGTTGTGTAATTTGTTAGCATGTCATTGTCAGCCTCATAAATCCCCCTGGAGGGGAACCTGGAGAGACAAGGAAGATGTAGGGGCTCTGGGCCCAGGAAAGAACTGCTCTCACTGCATAGTAGGGTCTAAGCAACAACAACACACTACATTTAAAATTTCGATATTTGGTTCCTCGTGGAATTTTGTTGCATTATTTTTGATTTTTTGAAATATCATGTTAGGTATTATATATCTTGACTATTGGGTTTTCTAGCACTCCCTTAATTTTGTTCCTGAGATAAATGCCTCATTCACTTCACCCTGAAGAATGCTAAAGCTCAAGCAAAAATTGTATCCTTAGGAGAGCCTTAAAGAATTAGAATAAATAGAGGAGATTTCAGACAACAAGAGAAACTATTTGGGGCCAACATCCATCGCTGTTGTGTGTACAACAGGGCCATCCTCTCACTGGTGATTTAATCAGGAGAGTTTCTAAAATGCTTGAGCAGGTCAAGGACTGACATTAACTTGTCAGTCAATCCCCCAAGTCCTGAATTCCTACATTTAGTTTTCTGCCGCTAAAGGAAACTTGGCTATAAAGGAACTTTGCTCTACCATGAGATCCTACACTGAAGTATTTTCTAAAGTTAACTGACTGATGAGAATTCTTAATCTCATCCTCTACGGATCCCCATGATAAAGGATTCAATTTAATCTTGCCTTAAGGATAGAGGCTGTTTAACTCTCTTTTCTCAAGTGGGAGAAATTAAAGCTTTAATGTCAATGCAGAACCAAATTAGCAGGAATGAATCCCCAAATTCTGTCACTTATTCAGTCTGATAGCTCCCTGAGCACACAGCCACTTGTCCTCTGTGTCATCTAACTGCTCCCCTCTTGTACTGTGTATTCAAACAAACCTGCAAAGGGACTAGAGGGATGCTGGTATCTTTTCCTCTGATAATGGATAATTGAGCTCAATATCATTTTATCACCAGCTCCTGTGATTTCCAAATAGCCTTAACAGGTTGCACTGTGTAAAATCGAGCTGGGAATGATTCTTTTGAAAATTAGCATGTTCAATCAAAATCCAGCCGGCTTTCCTTTTTCAAAGCATCTGTTGTCATTTCAAATTCATGAACCACTTTAACACTGTCTGTGACATCAACTGGCTTTTGAGCTATCAGTTCCTAGTATAACGCAATATGTGTTCTACTGAATGTTAGTAAAAGGCAATATCTTTGATGGCTTATCAAAGTGTTTTGATTAAGCTATTTTTCAGAATCATTTTTGTGGTAAGCTTTGGGTTTCAGCCTAGGAAGATCCATTCATCTGAAAGAAATGGGGAAATATAGTTAGGCAGATGCAAGCCTTACAGCTTTTGTTCTACCCTTCAGTAAACAAGACTTATCCTTATGAGTTAAGGATACAATAGACTAAAGATCCAGTGTCTCGGTCAGTTGTATTTGTATACCCTCCTCAGCAGATCCAAGTTCTGCAGTTAAAATTCATGAACAGAAATTCTTCATATGCAAGTAGTCACTTAAGAAATTAAAAATGAAGAATTTAAATGATGTAAACAGTATCTTTTTTGCTCACTTAATTTATGAAAAATTTTACCTAGAAAAGGGGGACCCCCTATAACATAGATGAGTGCTTCTCAAACTTTAGCGTATTTAACAAACACCAGATCTGCTTGTTAAAAATACAGATTTCCCAGCTTCATCACACAGAGATTCTGATTCTTTTTCAGTAGACTTAGACTCAGCCTTGGAACATACATGTCAGCTGACTATGATCCAATTAGTCCGAGGATCTCAATTTGAAGATAAATTATACACATTTTGATAATGACACTTGGCACATAGAAGAACTCAACAACATAGGTCCTTTTCTGCCCTTTTTTTAATTTCAGTTTTCAGTTATGCTACCTTGAAGGCAACATGCTAAAATTGATAACCCCAAAATTCTAATTTCCAATTATACATTGAAGTTATTCTTTTTTTCAGGAAAAAAACTTTTTTTTTTTTTTTTTACAAAGACTAAGCTTGATTTGAATTTTTCTTGTGGAAATATTTTGCTATACAGTCCTCAAGTTTCAAATGAATGTCAAGGGGAAAATAAAATGCAAGTATGACAAAAAATTATTTCCGGCAACTCTCTTTCTAGAATGTGTCTATTCCCTAGAGTGAACAACACCTATAGTAGAAAATCAATTTCTATTCTTACAAAGATAAGTCTAAATTGGTAAATGCTCATAAAACCTTAGCCTGAAATAAACTAAGCCTAAAGAAACTGAGTTATAGTCAAAGAAGAATTCAGTTAATTTTTTAAAAACCATGCGTAAACAATACACTACTTCTGCATTTTCTCCAATCATACTCTATGCAACTAATGTAGACCTCCTTTGTGATAGCTGAAAATGAGAATTTCTGATTAAAATGAAAACAAGATTTAATAAATAAAACGAGATTAAAATAAAAAAAGATTTAATATGAATCCATATGCATTTATCTTGGCCTCAAATGTCAGGAAAGGGCTTCCCTGGTGGCGCAGTGGTTGAGAGTCCTCCTGCCGATGCAGGGGACGCAGGTTCGTGCCCCGGTCTGGGAAGATCCCACATGCCGCGGAGCGGCTGGGCCCGTGAGCCATGGCTGCTGAGCCTGTGCGTCTGGAGCCTGTGCTCCGCAACGGGAGAGGCCACAACAGTGAAAGGAAGGTCCGCATACCACAAAAAAAAAAAAAAAAAAAAGTTAGGAAAGAGCACACATTGCTAAAGTATATACTGTTTTGATTTGCATTTCTCTAATAATTAGTGATGTTGAGCATCTTTTCATGTGCCTCTTGGCCATCTGTATGTCTTCTTTGGTGAAGTGCCTATTTAGGTCTTCTTCCCATTTGTAATTGTGTTTTTTTTGATACTGAGCTCTATGAGTTGTTTATATATTTTGGAGATTAATCCTTTGTCCGTTGTTTTATTTGCAAATATTTTCTCCTATTCTGAGGATTGTCTTTTTGTCTTGTTTATGGTTTCCTTTGCTATGCAAAAGCTTTTAAGTTTCATTAGGTCCCATTTGTTTATTTTTGTTTTTATTTTCATTACTCTAGGAGGTGGGTCAAAAAAGATCTTGCTGTGGTTTTTGTCAAAGAGTGTTTTTCCTATGTTTTCCTCTAAGAGTTTTATAGTGTCCAGCCTTACATTTAGGTCTTTAATCCATTTGGAGTTTATTTTTGTGTATGGTGTTAGGTAGTATTCTAATTTCATTCTTTTACATGTAGCTGTCCAGTTTTCCCAGCACCACTTACTGAAGAGGCTGTCTTTTCTCTGTTGTATGTTCTTGCCTCCTTTGTCATAAATTAGGTGACCATATGTGCATGGGTGTGTCTCTGGGCTTTGTATCCTGTGCCATTGATCTATATTTCTGTTTTTGTGGCAGTACCATACTGTCTTGATTACTATGGCTTTGAAGTATAGTTTGAAGTCAGGGAGCCTGATTCCTCCAGCTCTGTTTTTCTTTCTCAAGATTGCTTTCACAGCCACTATGGAGAACAGTATTAAGTTTCCTTAAAAAAAACTAAAAATAAAACTACCATATGACCCAGCAACCCCACTGCTGGGCATATACCCTGAGAAAAACATAATTCAAAAAGAGACATGTGCCACAATGTTCATTGCAGCACTATTTACAATAGCCAGGACATGGAAGCAACCTAAATGTCCATCGACAGATGAATGGATAAAGAAGATGTGGCACATATATACAATGGAATATTACTCAGAAATAAAAATAAACGAAATTGAGTTATTTGTAGTGTAGTGAGGTGGATGGACCTAGAGTCTGTCATACAGGGTGAAGTACATCAGAAAGAGAAAAACAAATACCGTATGCTAACGCATATATATGGAATCTTAAAAAATGGTACTGAGGAACCTAGTGGCAGGGCAGGAATAAAGGCGCAGACATAGAGAACGGATTTGAGGACATGGTCGGGGGGAGGGGAAGCTGGGGCAAAGTGACAGTAGCATTGATATATATATACACTACCAAATGTAAAATAGATAGCTAGTGGGAAGCAGCAGCATAGCACAGGGAGATCAGCTCAGTGCTTTGAGACGACCTAAATGGGTGGGCTAGGGAGGGTAGGAGGAAGGTGCAAGAGGGATGGGATATCGGGATATATGTATGCATATGGCTGATTCACTCTGTTTTACAACAGAAACTAGCACAGCATTGTGAAGCAATTATATGCCAATAATGATGCATTAAAAAAAAGTATATAGTGTTGATATATCTTCCAGCCTTTTACAGGAAGTAAAGAACCTGTCTGTGTGTTAGGAAAAATGATGTTTTTATATAAATGGATGTAAAGTATTTCCATATGATCTGTGAATCTGTATATGTTATATGGTCCAATCAAGAGATCGTCTCTGCCTGGAATTGACCCTTGTTATATTTATTGCCAGCACAATGGCCCCTTGTACCTGCCTTGTGGATGATTTCTGTTGACTCTGAAATATCCTTAGAATGCCTTGCTGACCAAGTCAATACGTGATGTATTTTAAATATGTCTACATGTGCTCAGTGCTGCTTAAGATCTACAACTTTGGAATCCTGGGCCTAACACAGCAGCCCATATTATGTGTGCAGTTTGGGTAGATATACTTTAAAAACAGAGATGGTCACCTAGAATTGTGAGATTTCAGAGTCACAGGGATGTGACTACGCAAATAAGGGATCCACCGCCATTGGATTTCTGAAATCTCATCAGTATATATTCATTCCTTTTGGACACTCCCTTTCTTTTTTTGTTTTTATTTTAAGGACAAAATACAAATACCACTAGGAAAACACATTTTTCACGTTATAAATGACAGTCTGAGTTAAGTATTTAGAGTTTTCTTTTTTCCCGAGAGCAATTTCCCATAGGTGAGTTGAAAAAGCCTTTGCAATTGACATCTCTCGTGAGATGTGTGTATACACGTGTATGTGTCTGTAAGTGCATGAGTGGGGAAGTGTGGATTTGGGAAGGATCTCCCCGAAAGAATGGGTAGTCTGGAGGATATTAGAATCATGCTACATTTTATTACTTAATAACTTAGTGTGGGGTTTGCACTGGAAATTATGTGCACTTTTAGTTATTATGAGACTGACATTTAGAAGCATTCTATCTAAAAAACCTAATAATGTTTGCCAACTGACTTGGTTAATGCCCTGTCACTGACTTTTACTGCAGAGAAATGATTTTAATAAAATGCTTTTACAGGCAGAGAAGCACACTGTGTCTGTCCAGTGAGGGGTAGTGGTGTTTCGCTGGGTTCACCTGCGAAGTGTGTTTGTCTCCAGTCAGCATGCAGTGTCACCAAATCATTAATTGGGTGGGCTCACTAGTCACAAGCTGTTTCTGTCATCACTTGGGAATTTAAATGCCTGGTGTATAACTTAAAATTAACTTTTGGTACAGCTAACCATTTCCTATTTCTTTATTTCATTTCAGCACAATTGCCAAATACAATACAGATTTTCTTTCATTCTTCCAATAAAGTATATACACAGAAAAATAAAAATAACATTTTTAGATTTTATTTATGTGTTAGATTTTAATTTAAAACAATTCTGAAACATTTTGCAATAAGAAAGAAGCGTGATTGTTCACAAAGATGGGCAATGACATTGAAGGATGAGAAGAGAGAGGTAAAAGGTTACTAAAGTGGGGGAGAGTAGCATAAAATAAATGATCTCTCGGTTTTCCTCTTTATCTGTCTCTTTTTAATTTTCTTTTTGTTTTGAGTACCATGCCTGCAGTGAAAATGTTTGGCTGTTTAAAAGGCTCTTTTTTTTTTTTTTTTTTTTTTCTTTTGGGCTGTGTGTTGAGTCTTTGTTGCTGTGTGAGGGCTTTCCCTAGTTGCGGTGATGGGGGGGCTACTCTTTGTTGCAGTGCGCGGGCTTCTCACTGCGGTGGCTTCTCTTGTTGCGGAGCATGGACTCTAGGCACACACGCTTTGGTAGTTGCTCAGTAGCTGTGGCTCGTGGGCTCTAGAGCACAGGCTCAGTAGTTGTGGCGCAGGGGCTTAGTTGCTCCACGGCCTGTGGGATCTTCCTGGACAAGGGATCGAACCCATGTCCCCTGCATTGGCAGGCAGATTCTTAATCACTACACGACCAGGGAAGTCCCTAAAAGGCTCTTTTAAATGTTCAGGATTTCTTTTCATCTATTTTTATTTAGATTTTTCACAAGGTGGTGAAATAAAAATATTCAGGCGTCAAATGACAGGTGCAGACCCTATGCACAGGGCAGGGCGAGGACTAAGAGAATGGCCGATGGTGCCTTCAGGAAAGCTTCCTACCCAGCCCTCTCAGACACAACAGATGCTTGTCAACTTGAACTCCCCTCTACTTTCCTGTGACAGACTTCCCTTGGCCTGTTTGCCTGGTGAGGCCATTGCTTTGTTTTGTTTACATATCAATTACTCTTGGAAAAAAAGTGCTGTGTGGGTGTCTCTGTCTCTCAAGAGACTTACCTTTTCCCCTAAATCTGGGATTGTCACCCACTTTGCTATTATATTGCTATTTTACTGAGAGATTCATTTATTCTAAAATGATTTTTACATTAACCCATCCAAATATGCCTATGATGTGCTTAAACCATAAAAAAGGAGGTTTAAGGTAAGGGAAAAAGCATTCCTTTGAATGATTGGCAGATGACATTTTCTAGGTCATTAGCATCTACAGCTATGTATCGGGGTTCCGTGGACTACTGGAAAATGCATTTAATTCAAATGAGGAATGTTTTGTGGTGTTTAAGAATGGAGACTCTGAAGCCGGAATACTAAATTCAAATCCCTTAGGATCAAATCTTTGTGATTTTGGCAAGTTACTTGACTTCTCCATGTGTACACCTTTGTTTTTTTCTAACCCTTACAAAGAAAGAATAATAATAATACTTGTTATGAGATTGTTTTAAAAACTGAATGAATAGATACATGTATATGTATAAGAATCACTTTGCTGTACACCTAAAACTAACACATTGTAAATCAATTATACTGCAATATAAAATAAAAATTAAAAAACAAAACTAAATGATGCGATACCTGTAAAATATTTAGAAGAGTGCTTATATATTAGATTCCTACTACTGCTGTAACACATTACCACTAACTTAGTGACTTTAAACAACACAAATTTATTATCTTAGAGTTCTGTAGTTCAGAAGTTGGAAATGTGTCTTGCTACACTAAAATCAGATGACCACAGACTCTGGGAAGAGTCTGTTTCCTTGCCCTATTACGGCTTCTAGAGGCTGCTGGCATCCCTGGCTCCTGGCCCCTTCCATCTTCAAAGCTGGCAATGGCTGGTCTTGCCTCTCTCATATCATGTCACCGACTTCTGCCTCCCTCTTTCAGAGTTAAAAGGCCCTTGTGATTACAGTGGGCCCAACCAGATAATGCAGGATAACCTCCTAATTTTAAAGTCAGCTGATTAGCAATCCTAATGCCGTCTTCAACCTTAATTCCCAGTTGCTACATAACCTAACATTCACAAATGCCAAGGATTAGGACATGGCATCTTTGGAGGGGCCATTATTCTGCCTAACACAGCCTGATACATACTAGGTATTTTAATATGTCAACTATTATTGTAACATTTTTGAGAATAAATATATGTGGATTTTTCTGTTAAGGGGGGTAGCTTCAATAAACACCTACAATTCAAAAATGGATAAAGAAATCATTATTTGTAGAAGTGAAGTACATGAGTTGGAAAATAATGTATTTGCATTGAGATGAATACTGAAGAGCGAATGATCAGAATAAATCTTCATGTATTATATATGACTTTACTAGATATGAAGTGATTTTTTTTCTCTAGGAGAAGTACTTTTATAATTGGAAAAAAATTAAATGCATTTGTTTTCAGTCCAATTCTAAACATGCCGTTGTATACACAATGAATGAGAAGTTGATAAAAATTATTGAGCTCTGTGGAGAAGTACATCCATATCTGCTTTGTTAAATTCCAGAACAAAAAAGTCACTCATAGTAAATGAGAAAGAGGAACTCACCCAAGGGTCTACACTGTTCCAGACATGGTGCCAGGTGCTCTCTTTGCTGCTTCATTTTCAGAAAAATTCACATGTGGTTCAGGAGTGGTTGTCCCATTTTACAGATAAGAAATCTGAGATTTAGAATGGCGAATACCTTGTTGAAAGTTACACAGCTAGTAAGATATGAAGCTAGCGTACTGACCACATTTTCCTAACTTAAAGGTCTTGCTTTTCTCTCCACATTCTACTTCTCTAAACTGCAGTTTATGTTGATTTCCTATCTGTACCTTTAAATTTCTCATAAGACATTTTCTAGTCTCCATGATAATGGGCAGTACAGCATTTGTAACATAGCTACACAACCTGTAACACAATATTTTAAATGATCGTGACATTATTTCCTAATGCCCTATTAAGTGAGCAGAAATGACTATTTTAGGACAAATAATGTTTTCCATTTAGTAGTTAGCATATTTATAATTTTCCGTCAATACATGTTTTCAATTTCACACCATGTGATTCTTAACTAACAATTTTAAGCCAGGGATATTTGTCTTTGTCTCTTTCTTAATGAACTGAATATTTCTAAAAATGTTAATAATGTAATTGTGCTACTAAGATAAAATTGTTTTCTCTACCGAAAATAGTCTTCCTATCCTAAAAGACTGTAATTATTAGGGGTGACCCACAAGAGTAATTAATTTCAGTTTGGTCAAACTTGGCAACTGGTTCTCCTCAAGCATAAAAATTCTACTTAAGATTCTTTTTCCTTCTATTTCCTGTACCTTACACTTATTCATATTGTGTCTGTAATAATCATTCTCTAACAAGTCTATGAGTTTCGAAGTAGATTGTGAGCTCCTTGAAGGCCAAGTTTATAATTTTGTTTTATCTAACATGGGAATATAGTAGTATTCTATTCTTCAGGTAAGCAGTTAGCAGGTGCATTTTAAAGGACTTGAGAAGGGCTATTTACTTGATTCCCTCTCCTCATAAAAACAATGTGATAGATTGAACGTTTTGTCCCTCTCAAATTAATATGTTAAAAACCTAATCCCAGAAAATAATTCTGTAGTAGTTTCCACACTACCCAGTGGATGGTATTTTTGTTATAGCAGCGCGAATGGACTGAGGCAAGCAAATACCTTAATACAGTTATAACAAAGCATGAAAGCAGCTGCAGTATCCAAAGCATCCTTCAGCTCACTGCCTTTGAGCCTCTTCTCCATGCATCCCCAGCTCCCTTTCAGAAGAGCCAAGGCAGACAAAGTAGCTTGAAATGTAAATTACTCCTCTAGAGCTTGGAGTTATGATAAGAAAAAAATTTATTGGGGAAAGCTTCAAGTTATTGTATAAATAATTTGTAGGCAAATCAACAAAAATTATAAATGGTTCAGTGAGCAAAATTGGTACATATAAGGATAGATTTTGAAAAAATGGGAATGTGTCTTATCTTTGTTGGCAGTGATATTTCCTAATTAGAAAGTGGCTTTATGGGACCACAGGAGACAGAAATCTATGACTTGTGCATAGTTCCACCAGAATACATTTTGGAATTAGTATGTAATTGACTTAAACTGTAAAGACAAGAGATAATTTGCTCTATTCCATGGGCTTTGGGGGGAATGATTCCTTATTGAGTTCATGATGTAGGAGGGTGTGGTTTTATATATTCTTTTCAGAGAAAAACAGAATACTATTCCAGCACGAGAGGATTTTTTAACAGTAATGACCCTGCAGAAATTCTCTCTAAATGAGGATTCTTATAGAGAAAGGAAAGAAATGCAAATGAAATGTTAAAGTGTTAAATGTTGTTAAAGTTCTGCGATCAGAATTGGAGTGTATTTAAGGTTCATCAATTAAGCATTGGAATTCTGGAATCAAAAGAGTTGTTTTTAATAATTTGCCTTTACTGTTATCTCAGACTACTATATCTTCTGCTTATTTATTAGACAGAAACAGAGCTGCACTTATTTACTCTTTCATCATTTCATCTTTTCCTTGTTAGCTAACTGAATCTCCGTAATTTGGGGTACTTGACAAAACATCGATGCTAACTCGAGGGGTGACTCAGGTGACAGACTAATGAAGTCCAGGTAATCTGGGATTTATAAGGAGGGAACTGAGTAAAGGGGAATGTCAGTGGAAAGGTAGAAGGAGATTTTCTCTGGTATATATGTCTTAGTCTCTGTGTTCATTTTAGAGTTCGGATGGAGGCATCGCTGCTTAGTTCCCAGGTTGTAAGGCACGGTATCACAGTATCACTCACATCTCCTTAGCTTCTGCAAGACACACCAGACATCCCCAAAGTGATTTCCTGACCTTTGCCTTGAGAGAGGCTATCCTGTAGTGAAAGAGGAGCTGAAGAATTTGTTCTCTCCCCACCATTTATTAACACTTATTATCTTCTCAAAAAAGACATCCTACTCTTTTTCTGTTTATTTTCTTAGTTCATAAATAGCTTTAAAAAGATTGCCGTTAAACTTAAGTTTTTGAATGTGCCAGAGCTTATTTTAAACTTACTTTGTTCTCTTGACATTGTGGCTCTTTCTTATAATCATACCTGATCTTATAGCTCTCTTTCAACATTTGTATAGATCATTAAAAATTCTGAGTTCATCATAAAGCTCCTTGTCATTTGCATTAATTTAAGTGCCTTCCTTTTTATTCCTAACTGGAACAATGTATGATTATATTAGCATAACTTTTCTAGTCTTCATGTCTTCTTGAGTTATCAGTATTCTTAAGACTCTTAGAACATGGGATCATAAAGTATTTTCCTGGAATGTTTTAATGGTTTATTATTTAAAATTATGTATTAGCTATTATTAGCTGTGTTACACATGTTTTATGAATTTATGAATGCAAGTCAAGTAAACGTATATGGACTTTTGGTAAGTGTTTAACCAACATAGTTCTCTGGGGGTTGTGTGTGTTGCGGGGGGGGTGGAAACAAAGATGTATAGTAGTTCCTGAATTCTGCGGTGGAACTATTCACTCAGTGGCCAATTTCCAGTTACCAGCATTAAGCTACTGCACAGGGAGTAGGGAAGAGATGAGGACAACTAGCTCCAGGGAAACTGGTACAAGATGGCGCTAGGGTACCTCTGATTATATTCACGGTGGTTTCATACCTACCCCACGCCCCTGCCCATTCCCCTGAGTCCTCTAACCAGAGGTGACAAATTTGGGCTCTTTTAATTCTCTAGCACTGCCATTTTGTTTTCCTTCCCCCTTCCTTTCAGTATTGTTGAGTAACAATTTTTGTCTAAGTCAATATTAAGTTTTACTTTACTATGTTTATGAACATAGAATTCACATATTGTTGTATACTATTATTACTTTTCATTTCTTGTGTTGCTAATTTCTTCCACCTCTTTAAATAGCTTCTCAGCTCTTTTCAAAAGATTAATTATATCATGTAATCTAATAATTCTAAAGTTTTCTTGGAATCATTTCTCCTAGAGACTTCTTTTTCTATCTGGACTCTCTACTCTCTAGTCTTACTGAATAACTCCTGTTCTGGGACTTTCTTTGCTGCTTCTGTCCTAAGAACTCTCTGCTTTTCTCCTAGTTGGCTTATCTGCTTACTTATTTGATGGATCTTATTTGTCTTTCTAAGTTTTCTCTCTCTTTCACTTGTAGCTTCATAGAAATAAAAAGGCAGCAAAATGGCAACAAACACAGTGTCGGTAACCTCAGTATATTTACCTTGCGTCTTACTGCTTCACTCTAGGCTGTCTGCTAACCATTCCCCACTTCTGGACGTTTGTAGCATACATGAAGCTACACCACTGCTCTGAAATATCAAAACAACTTGCTTTAATGTAGGTTGGCTTTCTTTAATTACGCTAGGATCTCAATGGAATCTTTCAGTCTGGCAACCTCGCAAGATCAGGTAAATTTTCCTGAATTACGTCTTTTACATTTTTTTTCCTCCTTTTCTCTTTTTACAGCGCTCCTACTTTTTGCATACTGAGTTTTCCTAACTGCTTTTCTAATTTTCTTATCTTTTTTTCTCCTGTTTTTCTCTTTACTTTCTGGAAGATTTCCTCAATTTTATTCTCTAACTCTTCTATTTAATTTTCAATTTATCTTCTCATGTTTTTATTTCCAGGAGATTTTTTTTCTCCAAATGATCCTTTAATACATCAACTTCTTTCTTAGACAAAATGTCTTTATTTCTCTGAGGTTATTAATGACATATTTTTGAGTATGTCAAAAATATGTTGACATTTTTTTTTCTTCCTCCTTCTGTTTCTTTTCAGATTCTTCATCTTTTCATTTCTTTGGGTTTCTGTATCACATGTTGAGACACTTTGCTCAGAAGTCTAGTAATCCTTGATTGTCTCCTCCTGTTAAAGAGTGAGGTACTGTAAAGCCAGTTGGTAACTTTAAGCCTGTGGGTGGTGCTTGTAACTACAGAAGTCGCTGGGGGTCATTTGTTGAAATGCATGGACCATTTGTAGGAGATCCTTAAGGTACATATGATTCAATATTTCTTCTTGAACTTGTTAGCTTCTCACAGAAAAGAATCTTCTAATCTCTTGCTTGCAGGGTAACACCCGGCCAAAGTTGTTGGAGGCCAGTAGGGGAAAAGGCAAGTGGGGGTGGGAGTGGAAGCAATCTGATCATTCAGCATCCATCTGCATACTTGTACTTTCTTTTTCTGCTTTGGAGTGATGTTCCCACCCTCAGTCCTGGGGGGCTGTTACAGTCTGTAGAAACTCAGTTTTAATAGCTCCAAAGAATGAAGCTTCTGTGTCAGCTGAGATATGGGCAAATGGTCAGACAGGTGATGGAAAGGATTCCAAGAGCCTAGGTTCTTAAATAGCTTTCAACGAATCCTCAGTAGTTTAACTCTTCCTCCCAGGTGTCCTATGAGTCCCAGTTTCTGAGCCACCTGAAGATTTTGTGTACAGATTGGTTGTCTCTCTGCTTTTCCCACTGCTGATTTAGGGTTTGGCTTTTTAGTTTGGCTTTGCTTTGGTTTGTTTTTCCTTCCAGGTCAGTTAGAATTTGTACATCTCCCTTTCAGCTTCTAGAAGTTTACTGCTGTTGTCTCCTCCCTACTCCCTCCATCCTTGTGGGTTTATGTCTTGTTAAAAAAAAATACATTTACTGCAGCTTTAGTGGGGTTTGTAGAGGGAACAGATCAGATGCACAGTTAAACCCACCACCTGTATTCAGAAGCTCTTTCTTGGAACTTTTTGAAATCTGCTTTTCTAAAGTACAGAGCACATTTCTGGTGAGATCCAGGTCTCCCATCTGATGATCACAGACTCTTCGAGTGCATGTTCATCACATCCCTGAGTTCCTGTCATTTCCACTTCAGGGAATCAGTTCCCTATGTTTGCTTGTCATTGTATCCATGGTTACGGTTCCCCTCGTTACTTCCTCAAACTTCAGAGAGAAAATAAAAAAGAAGTTCGAGCATGTTTGTGCAGAATATGCTTCCTTCTCTGGACAAAGGCCTGCTTCAGAAGGGGAGACGGTAGTGATTCGGTGGGAGATAAGAAAGGATGGAAGAGTGTAATTGATGCTAATTACGGAAAGTGTCAGGAATCTCCCACAGCCACCAACAACTTTGCTGGTGATTGCTGGCTAATGATTTTCTTGGAGGCTTAATCTCAAACGATGTTTCTCACTGTCTAGAACTGAGTAGTGCATATTTGGATAATTATAAAGATATATGGGTCCACTTGTGTTCAGATTTTACTTGAAGTGGAACAGAAATCCTTCCGTAAGCCTGAAGACTTTAGGAAGTATACAGAACAGTATTTCCTTGTGCCTTACAAAGGAAGACAATCTTCAAAGATTAAAAATAAATAACATTTTCCTACTATAATACTTCGGTAACCCACCCCTTCCCACTGGTGTGGGCCATGAGGTCCAGGGAAACTTGCACCCAGCCTTGAACAAGGCAGGTGCCTCCTTCCTGTTGAGTCAACATCAAGAACACATCCTGGTCAACCCTCAAGGGCGTCTTAATATTTCTCCTTAATGTGTCCATTCCTCCTAATGAAAATAAACACTGTTGTACCCTGCATCGGTATTTGTAAAAAGTCTCCTTTACTTTCTTTGTAGGAAATAAGAGAGTAAAAGCTATTATCTCCACATGTGGTCATGTCTGTATATTAACTGCACTCTGATAGAACAGTAACTTTAGATTTTAATGACCGATTTTCTCTGTCCTTTCACCTGTGTCTACTCAAAGTCAGTTGGTCCTTTGCAGGCATCTAAATCGTGAGTATGCCCAGGGTGCCATCTTAGACCCTGTTATCACTGCGTTCACCCTCCGCCCCGTCACTGTCGCCACCCAGGTAAATTCACGTCTGTCACTGTCTTCCACCACACACGCCCTCTTGTCTCAAGACCCTTCAGCTTCTGCAGATAAGGATCCACTAGCATTCCAGAGCCCTTGCCCTAGAAGATGATAAGGACATTTCTTAGCCCACAAAGAAGGAATCAGGCCCATGGATGCAGTGGGAAAATGATTGGCTTTGAAGTCAAGGTTTTAACTCTGTTCAGAAAAAGGAAGCGTGTCTCGTAAATGTCCTTGAACAAGTCATTTCCTACCCTTGAAACTCAGTTTCTCACGTGTCTCGTAAATGTCCTTGAACAAGTCATTTCCTACCCTTGAAACTCAGTTTCTCAGTCTGTAAAAGGGGAATGATACTTCTCTTGGCGGAAGTTTTGAGATTTAGTAATAATATTTGTAAAACACAGAGCTCTTCAACTAGTAAACATGGCTGGATAATTAGGAGTAGTTAAGAATAGCATTTATAAATGCTAAAATAAATTGAGAATTAATTATAACAAAATATTAAAAAAGTAAATTGTCTCCAAATTACTTCACTAGATGAAATAGTCAAAGGCTACTTTTATTGTGTCTCTGTAGCTTAAACTGGCAGCCCACACAGTATATTTCAGTCTCTGTGACCAATGTGTGGAATTGCTTGGCTTGTGAAATTTGAGCATGGTTTTGAAAGTTACATGTGTCCAAGATCACATTCATTACTGCTAATGAAGTTCAAACTAAGGATCTTTTTAATGGTCAGGCCTGAAGCCTTTCCATTAAAAGATTTACTGTCTCATCAGTTGTAGAGTGAATAGCTGTGCATTGTTTTGGAATAACTAATAATGATAAACATCTTAGAGAAAAATTTAGTCAACCTAACATGCCCAATAATGAGAAAAGATAATATTAGTGTTTAACTTTAAAATGTTTTATTCTGTCACTAGCAGTTCATCACAGTTAAAATTTAATTCATTTCTTACTTGGCCATGATGAGAATGTAATGTAAAGACCTATAAAATGGAAAGCCACAGTGGGGGAGTAGGAAGGAAAAAAAGCCGGGGAACATGTATGTTCCCTAGAATATGATATTGAAAATTTCCTTATGTTGTTTTCCAGGAGTTTTGTAATTGAGAATGTTGAGTAATCTAGGGAAAGAAAGCACTGCATAGATTCAGTACATATTATATCTCATTCATGAGGATAAAAGGCAGAGTAAGACTCAGACCTTATGCTCAAGAACTTACTTTTTGGTGAAACACATGACTGCAATGCAGGGTGATAGGTGCACTGATACAGGTAAGTTCCAGGTACTTTGGGGGAATGAAAAAGGGAGCAGCCCAGGCAGAGCATCCAGGGGAAGTTTCATAATGATTCTAGGAGAACAACATTGAAGGAAGCAATTGAATAAACTAATCTGGTAAAAAGCTATGTCAAAAATGTAAGTGGTGGTGAAATACATGTTTTAAAAATGATAATTTTGAATTGCTTTGAAACCGTTAAGCAAACCACACAGCGGAAAAGGATTCAGGGATGACTGTGTACACATTTGTCGATTTCCATTTGACTGTTTCTTGCCCGAGGTAATGTCAGACAGAAATTTAGTTTCTATTTGGATTCATTATCCTATGGATGGCTGCTTAGTGCTGCAAAGCAGAGCTAATGACTGAGTATGACTGAGAAAGCCACGCACTGTGAAAGCAGCCAGACCAAAAGCTTTGCTCTTAAAGCACTTCCTTTTCTCCAAGACTGCCTTTCCTTCATGAATCAAATACTTGTGTAGCCCCTCTGTTTCTCTATAGGTTTCTAGCCCTATTTTTTTTCACTGTCCCTTTCTCGCTACACTTCTATCTCTTGGTATCTGCTTTCTACCTGTTTCTTGCCTGCAGGAGGGACACAATGATGTCCCTCTGTTATACTCAGCTAGATCTCCAACTCTACTAGTGTGCCCTGATTTAGGCTAAGAACACTGAAAGAACAATGAATACCACATATAAGGATCAGATTGTGGAAGGTGGGGAGGAGAGAGGCAGTCACCCCAGAATTCTGCCCCCCCCAGACCGTATATTCAACTCAACTCCCTCCTTGCATGTTTTTCTTTTCCTCCCTTTTAGAATCACTGTAAAATATGCCTTTAAAGAAAATCAAAGTAAGATGATAGACTTCTCACATACCGCTCCACTTTGGCAGGTCCCCTAACATTAAAGCAAGTGTCAGTATCAATCTCTTCTTCTTGAATCATTGATTTTTTTAATCCCATAGTCTTCTACCTACAGCTACTAATTGCAGCTGTCTGTCACTCTGGCATGGACCGGAAAACAAAGGCTGGTGTTTCAGTGAGTGGGTGTGATGGTAGGTAAAACTGCAAAGAGGTACCACCATGGAGCTCTGCATCCAGCCAGTTTTTCCAGAGATCAAATATTAGCCCTACCTATAGCTGCAGGCCAGCCAGCTTAGCACAAAAGATATGCCCAAAACAGCCACACTCTTGTTCTAGGTCTCTTCTTTTTTCCTCTATTTGTCTTGGTCTCTGGTGTCCTCTGTCTCTCTCCATTATTTTCATCACTTTAACTCTCTAGTTGTTTTAGCCTGTGTTTTACTCAGAAGACACAAAATAAGTCTTTTAAGCATCAGAACTATTACATAAACAAAGCTGCATTGAAGGTATTTTGTATACATGTTTTTCATTTACTGACGACAGGGGGCGCTGTATGCAAAGAAATCAGCGGCAGTAACTAGGTAGCATCTCCAAAGACAGATACCTGCAGACATTTATAGAGGCACGTTATGGAATTGCTTTAAAATGTATCATTTCTCTCAGATGCTGCCAAATGTACAATGATGCATGTCCTCGCTGAGATATACAGACAGCAAATGTCACACACATATTCTTCTCATCGAAGAAGTAATGTGTTGTAACTAATAATGATTTCTCCAAATCACAGATTAATTGGTGTGCACTTAATTTGGCATATCCTAAACGCAGCAGAGTCTCCACCTGAGTTCATCTAAAATAATAAAACATTTTTGTAGATAATATTGCCAGAATGCCCCAATGACACCCTTCTCAATAACAACTCGTCTTCCATGGACCAGATAAATGAGAAGTTAGAGAATATTGACAGAAAAGAATAAGAACTAAACATCTTTTTTTTCTTCCCAAATAACTGACGTATTTTGAGTTTTTTTCTCATGGTTAAAATGTTACAGTATCTCACTATATAACTTGGAAACAGATAAAAGGAAAAATAAAGTGCAATGGACATGATTCACATGAATTACAAGTACAAAAGGTAAAATGTAGTACAGAGTATTACATAATTGCAAAAGCTTCCTAAAACAGAACTACAAACCTTGAAAGGTCAGTGAATATTGAAGTGTTTTGACATGCTGTACAGATAAAGAGCCTCAAGGACAGGTAATTTGACTTGTTCAAAAAGAGGTATTATTTCTCTAAAACATTCACTTTTGATATTTTCCCATATTACAGTTATCTGCAGACTAAATTGTACAGGATAGACACGGAAGACACTTCAAAAACTTCTTTTCAGCAAGCAAAGCCGATATCCAAAATGAATTATCCAAGATGAAGCATTCTTTTTTTTTTTTTTTTTTTCGGTACGCGGGCCTCTCACTGTTGTGGCCTCTCCCGTTGCGGAGCACAGGCTCCGAACGTGCAGGCTCAGTGGCCATGGCTCACAGGCCCAGCCGCTCTGCGGCATGTGGGATCTTCCCGGACCAGGTCACGAACCCGTGTCCCCTGCATCGGCAGGCGGACTCTCAACCACTGCGCCACCAGGGAAGCCCGAAGCATTCATTTTTAAGTGTTGAAGTTTTTTCAGATATTCAGAAGATGCCAAAGGATATTTGAATGTTAGGTGCAGGAACAGAAGGCAAGTCAGATCAGTAAGAGTGAATCTCCAGGGTCACTTTATAGAGACCCAAGGCTCAACAATCTAAAAGTGATGTGATTTTTTTTTAAGTTCAAAAATGTCACAAAAAAAAGATAATTAAAGCCACCAATTATTAGAAATGACCCGATCAACTAATGTTGAGTCACTGATGAACAGTCATTCGTGTTTACAGAATGCTCTTTGTATTTGGAAATTTCTCAGTTTGGAGAATTTGTTAAAACTCCTGTTACATTCAATATAAAACTGAGCCTACTTTAATACTCATAATACATTAGTTGAATTGTTTACTTGTCGAGGAGCTAGCCACCCACCTGCTAAATCAATCCTCTGGAAAACTGAAAAAAATAATAACAGGCTAAAACAGCAAGAGCAGAAGAAATTGATACATTTCATTTGTGATGACTACAGCCCAAGACACAAGAAATGGATACCATGATTGCTATTGATTTTCATTCCTAGGAGCTGCAGAACAGAATTCTTATCAAGACAAATCAAGAAATATACCATTTTGGGCTTCCCTGGTGGCACAGTGGTTGAGAGTCTGCCTGCCGATGCAGGGGACACGGGTTTGTGCCCCGGTCCGGGAAGATCCCACATGCCGCGGAGCGGCTGGGCCCGTGAGCCATGGCCGCTGAGCCTGCGCGTCCGGAGCCTGTGCTCCGCAACGGGAGAGGCCACAACAGTGAGAGGCCCATGTACCGCAAAAAAAAAAAAAAAAAAAATATATATATATATATATATATATATATATATATATATATATATATATATATACCATCTTACATTTTAAAAGTATTTACCTGTATGCTATAAGGTACATTTGTTTGGGGGCAGGGAATAATTGCATGTGTTTACTTCATGAAACTTTGTGTTCACTTTTTGGGTATAGTAAAAAGAAAAGGAAAGATACAAAGACATTTCATGTCCTCAAAAGTGTTTGATGAAAGAAGCCAAGAGTCAACCAAATAATATAATTGCGTGACGGAGGAAAAGACAAAGACGACTGTTGAATGTGAACTGATTAGAACTATTGTAAAGTGGTCGGAAAAAAGCAGAGACTGAAATCAGAAATTTCGAGGTTTAACTATTGGCTTAGCTTCTTAGGAGCTCTGTGATCTCTGGGCTTGTTCTAATCCCTCGGAGTCACTTATCTCATCAATACAACAGAGAGAAAAGTACCTTTCATTTTGTCATTATGAGGATTAACATTGACAAGAAAATGTATGTAAAAGCACTTGACTCATAGTGAACACACAAAACTGGGACTCCTCTCAAAATCTGTGCTGCCCTGACGCCAGACTCCAGTGTCATGATAAACTGCTAAACCTGCTTCTGGGCTCAGAGACAACAAAGCAGACTCTGATTGGTTGCCTTTCCTCCTCAGTCCTTCTCGGCCTCTTTCTCTTGGTTTAAAGGCAGAAGTCCATTACATGGATGCGTGGGAGAGAGAGGTTTTAGTGGCTAGAGGAGGTTGATAAGAACAAGATGCTGCTTAACTCCTAGCTTGTCAGGGCTGTCAGTTTCGGGAATACGATAGGCACCTGGTAGCCAGAATGGCATAAAGGGAGCTCAGTTATAAGAAACGGGATGCAAGGCTTAAGAGTCAAACCAAGTAACCTAATGCTGAATTTCCAGCTGAAGGAAGGCTCAGTTTATTTCTCCCCAGATTTAATATAAGAAGTCCATGACTGAGCCTGCGAAAGTGGGCAAGTGGTCCCGGTTGTGTGGAAAGAGTGTTTATCGCCGCTGGGAACAAGAGACGTCCTGGCTCTGAGGGAAGGGAAGACATTCACACACACTCATTCATATAACCAATATTTATGAACCACTTTACTGTCCTAGGTGCTGGGGTGTAACTCACAGTAAACAAAATAGAACTGTGCATATGAAACTTCTAAGGGAGGGACGGTCAAGAATCAAGGCAGCAAGTATGCTAGATTGTAATAAAGGATGAGGAATAAAATACATAGGGAAAGGGGAACAGGCATGTCATAGGGATGTAAAATCTTTGGTAGGCTGGGCATGGGAGGTCCCAGTGACAGGTGACATTTGAGTCAAAATATAAAGGAGTTGAGGGCAAGCCTTGTACATATAGCTGGGGGAGGAGAATTTTAAGCAGAGAGAGTAACAAATGCAGAGCCCTGAGGTAGGAGCAGTCTTGGTTCCTGTTTGAGGGGAAGCAAGGACACCAGTGTTGATAGAGTGAAGCAAGTGACAGAGGCATAAACAGGAGGTGAGGTTAAAGAGGTAGCGGGCAGGACAAGACCTCGTAAGGTGTTAGATGCCATCTCACTATGGGTTCCACAGGGAACAGGCACTGGTGGGTTTATCCGTCAGCTAGTGTGGTAGTAACTCAGTGTAATAAATCGTTCCTCAGCCTAACAGCTTAAAGCAACAATCGTGTCTTCTCACTCACGTATCACTGGGTGGCTGGTTGTCAGCTGATCTAAGCTAGTCTCTCAGATGAGCTTCTTTGCAAGATCGAGATCAGGTCTAGGTCTGCTCTGTGTGTCTCTTATGCAACTTGGACCCACGGGATACTCAGGCATGTTCTTTTCATAGTGAGGCTAGAGGTACATGATGGCAGGTTCAAAGGCATAAAGATAGTTCAAGCTTCCGCTTGTGTTACATCCACGAATATTTCATTAACCAGAGCAAAAGTCACATAGCTGAGTCCCAGGTCAAGAGGCAGGAACATGCAGCCCACCTCTAGTGGAAGAAGTGTGCATGGCAAAGGCTATGGATACAGGGGCTGACTTGACTATCGTGGCCCAGAGTTCCATCGATCACAGAGATTCCAGCAGAAGAATCACATGACTAACTTTTAATGGTCTATCGGCTGTTGAGCATAGACTGAAAGGAGGAAAGACTTGGACGAAGGTAATCTAAGAGTGGGGATGGAGGCTCAGACTGGTGTGATAGTGCAGATGGCAGGGAATGTTTGCATTCAGGATATATTTTGAAATGATAGCATGACACGTCTCAAAGAAAAATTGCACTGAGCAAATTAGAGAGGCAAAGGATATGTTATTCAAGACTATTGCAGTAGGGGAAAGAGATTGAACTCAGTTTTTCTGAAAAAGGAAAAATGGTACGAGAATTTTTAAGCACTGGGATAAGCTAGTGGAAGGGAAGTTGATCAGTGTGATTAGGCCATCTGTGTTTTGTTTGTTTGGTTTTTGGTATTTTGGCCACACCGCACACTTGTGAGATCTTAGTTCCCTGACCAGGGATTGAATTCTGGTCCTGGCAGTGAGAGCGCTGAGTCCTAACCACTGGACGGCCAAGGAGTTCCCAGACCATCTGTGTTTGTTAATTGTCACTTCTCGAAGTTAGGCTTCTATTCCTTAGAGACTGGGAGATAAGGCACTATTTTCTTCCATGATTACATTTCAAAGGACAGCTCCCAGCTCCCTGAGAAAGAAAATATTCCTGGCTTGCAAAGCTGGCAAGAGGCTGTGAGAAAACTTATCTACATTTCAAAGGGACAGAGAAAGAATTTGCAATTACAATTTTTTACAATTTACAACGTAAATGCTTTAAGAAAAGGGAGGTTAGGGGCCTAAAGTCTAGAAGAAATCAGCCTAAAGTTCAGTGAAGTTGAAGGGAAGGGTATGGCCATCTTGGTCACAGTTAAGAGCATGGACTCTGGCATGAGAATGTCTAGATTGAACTCTGGCTCCTGTGCCTCCTAACTGGTGACCTTAGAGCAGTTTCTTAACATCTTTGTGCCTTAGTTTACTTCTCTGTCAAATGGGGATGATAAAGTGCCAAACCCATAGGGTTATGCACAATTAAAGTAGTGAATATGTATGTACAGAATTCAGAACAATTGCTGGCACATAGTAAGTGTTAACTATTATTATTATTATTATGGTCAAGGCATCAGATTCTCCAAAGGAGTCAGAGATCAGGCATGAAACCAAGAGAGGACTTGAAGCTAACTTCAAAGTTTTGAGTCTGAGTTACTGCAAAAATGGGGTTACCATTTACTGAGACAGAGAAGGCAGTAGGTAGAGGATTTATAATGTAAGAAGTGGTAAGTCCAATAAAAGAGTTTAGGTTTATGAGTGATCAGAGGAAGGACTGAATTAGGTAAAGTAATTTCCCTTTCTTTCTTACTAAAATATATATATTAGACTGCATTTTAAAAGTTCTGAGTGGGATGTTAGGAGACCTTTGTTTTCATTCTTTCCTCTATGTCCCAAATTAGACACTGGTGATTATAAGAAAAGAGATATTAAGCAAAGATATTCATTATTGTAAACCTTAATTTAAAAGAACAAAATGCTATGGGTAACAATTAGAAAAAATTTGGTTGTTAACCTTAACGTGTATTTATTTGTTCCATTAAAGAATCACCCTTAATTCAGAAAGCAAAGTATTAACTTGGACAAATGTTCTACCTACAAAAGCTATGCCTCGTTTTGCACAGTATTCCCAGTTCCCAGAACAATCCCTGTCACACAGAGTGTGCTAGATAAATATTTGTGGAATGAATGAAACCACAGGCTGACACTTTATGTTTAGAGTAGTTTTATACACGTGATTATTGCTCTGTAATACTGTGAAGTATTTGACTTGCAGCATGTGCAATTCTGCTAACCTGCAATTTGCCAACTGATAGATCAATATATTAAAATTACGAACTTGAGGTTTGCATTAGCATTTTTAGATAAAGAACATGGCCAGCAGGGTAATTTTTATCCAAATCCTTGATAGAATTACAACATAGTAATTGTACTAGCAATGAACATGTTAAAATCAATTACAGGGCTTCCCTGGTGGCGCAGTGGTTGGGAGTCCGCCTGCCGACGTAGGGGACACGGATTCGTGCCCCGGTTCGGGAAGATCCCACGTGCCGCGGAGCGGCTGGGCCCGTGAGCCATGGCCGCTGAGCCTGCGCGTCCGGAGCCTGTGCTCCTCAACGGGAGAGGCCGCAGCGGTGAGAGGCCCGCGTACCACAAAAAAAAAAAAAAAATTACAAAACAACAATTGAGATTTTACTTCATGTAGGTCAAACAGTTTACATAATGTACTGGCTTGGTTTTTCTTTTGGCTAAGGATTAAATACTATGCTTTTGCTTAAGACTGTCTTTCCTAGTACAGTTGTCCCACAGTATCTGTTGGGAATTGGTCCCAGGACCTGCCATGGATACCAAAATCCACAGATTCTCAAGTCCCATGACTATGGGCATTGGTATCCGGGGTTCCACATCCACGGATTCAACCAACCAGGGGTCATAAACATAGTACATGATCTAAGTTTGGTTAAATCCACTGATGCTGAGCCTGTGGAAGGCCAACTGTACTAAAGTTGGTTATCAGATTCATCTTTTGTATCCCTCCCATCCTTCCTTCCTCCTTCCCTCCTTCCCTCCCTTCCCACTTCCTTCCTTCCTTCCTCCATTCCTCTATCTTCCTTTTCCCAAGAGAGAAATTTTGATCTCTGAAACAGGAACCAAATATAGAGTTGGAAATAGAAAAAAGTTTTTTTAATATTCAAAAAGTTTTGCTGTGAATGATATTATTTCCTTATTTTATTATTGTCCTGATTCATAAATTCTTGGAAGAAACATAGTTAAACATTTTCTCAAAGAAAGAAAAGGATATTCATAGGACTCTATTACAAATGTATTATTATCTGAAGTACTGAGTAATTGGATTATGGTGGAATGTTTACTCATTTGGGGCTTTGGGTGATAGTCATTCCATACTCCATTTAAGAGAAGAAATACTTTGGAAGAGAAAAACAAAACAAACAAAATGGAAGCACTAAAAACAATTACAATTCGTATAGCACCTGCTTGCTTAACAGATATTTAAAGTATTAAAGTCCTTTAAAATACCCATGTATTTTATATCATGATTGGTAGAAGAGAGATATTTTTAAAGAAACAAAAGTCAGATTTAATATTTCCCTTGTAATACCAGTATAACTTTGTGTTTGCTTCTCAAAAAATTCTGCATAAACTGAAATTTTGCTTCCCGAGTTGTTTTTTTGATGCCAATATCAGGTCTGTTTCGCGTTCATTCCTGATTGTCCTTCAGTGGTAATACATATTCAGTGTTAAATCCTACAGTCCTTCAGCCTCTTTGTTAAGTGGTCAATGATTTGTGAACAAACATTTAAAAGCTAATTAAGGAAGCCTAAAATCCTTGTGAAAAGTTATTCCCTAGTTTGATCCAATTTTTGTACATTGAATCTGGGTAGGATGCTAGGATGGATGATATTTTATTCTACAAACATCTGCACATGGTCTTCCAAGAGCCTACGAAGAAAACATCTTGAAAAATTGGATTCTGACTGGTTTTTGTGGGCTTAACAGGATCCATTTTAAGTCATGATCTCTGATACAATTCTATTTGTTAGTTTGTGTTCAAAGTATAAATTTGAATTGAAGTCTGATACTGGTTGCTTAAGAAAAAATTAGGATGATTATATATTTTTTCCTTTATATGGTAATAAAATATTACTAAACTTTATATATATGTAAGAGGTTTGATAATAAAATAATATTTGTGATGAACAAAAAAATAATTTATTTTTGTAACTCCTTAAAGTTATGAAAGATATATTAGAAAACACAAAACTTCAGTTTATGCAGAATTTTTTGAGAAGCAAAGACAAAGTAAGCTATATCAAATGTACATAGCAATTTTTTTCAATCCCCTGTTATATTCCATTAATTGCTTATTTGTCTACCAAACTGTATGCATTATTAGGGCATTAGGAAATAATTCATTTTTCCCAGTTTGCAGTTTATTTATTTCAATTCTCTAGTTAATCTCTTTGACATCTCATTGTAATGCAGGCATGGATTAAAATATTTCAATTTTTTATTTCTATTTTTCATAGATGCATTTATATTAACATCACTCCTTCCTTACCAATTATTTATTGCATATTCTCTGATATGAATGCAATTACAGGATTTCGTTAGACTTTACTTGCTGTAACCTGTAACAGTGCACTGTTCAGTCTCGTGAGCTGGTTGAGAATTCTCATGAATTACCAAGTTGTTGCAACGGTATCACACAGTACTTCAACACCTATGAGTCAATGAACTGTCATATTGTAGTAAACACTCCATTTTCCCCTTTCTTCTAATTTATTCCATGAGGATATTTGGTGGGAGTTGGGTGGTATAGGATTGGTAAATCGATAATATTAAGTTTAATTATCCTTTTTCAAAGTTATATTAAGCTGGTTTAAAAAATACAGATAACCTAATCTTTTTAAAATCAGATTTGAAAAATGAGAAATGATCCTTCTCTGTGTATAACTGTATCTAGATGTTTAGCAAATGAATACATTAAGATACCTTTCAGAGTAAAGAGCTGCACTAATACTGCAGGTGTGTTTTAGAGAACAAAGCAAGATGAAGATGTCTTGCCACACAAATTTAGTTGTTTACATCTAGTGTAGTGTGTTAAGTAAGACAGAAATAATGCAGTGACTTCCATGGGTCTTTAGGCAGCAGGGAGAGCTTGAGCAAATATATTATGTTATCATTAAAACATGAGCTAGCCACAGAGGAAAAGTATTTCTCTTCAGAGGAAGATCAAATGGTAGTATTTAGATTGGTTGTTAGCCCAGGGAAAGTGTATGTACACTTCAAATCTTACACATGTCATTTTATTTCACATATTTCAGTAGCATTGATTCTGAAGAATAAGGTGGATTATATTAAAATGTAGAAGTCTGTTATTATGTTTTCATCAAATAGTTTTCTTTTTTAATTCAACCTAGTCCTTCTTTAATTTACTGGCTGAGGGGATGGGATTGCATTAATTAGCATACCTGTTATGTAACTCTTGAAATTTGCACTGTTTATAATATAAGCTTTTCTCAGTATTATCTGATTAATATGTGAGAAATCTGAAAATGGATGCTTCTTAATCGTGAGATTCCTAGAGCAGGGATTTGGATCAACCAACTGACCAATGAAACAAAATATTTAAATTTTTAAAAATTTTTTTAAGTATTTTTCTTTTTAATTACTGATTCTAATTTGGTTTATGGGAACCAGTTGAAGTAGAGGCAATATAAGGTTGGTAAATTTGTATGATAGATAATATTTTTATTGGACTATAATTGCTTTACAGTGTTGCATTAATTTCTACTGTACAGCAAAGTGAATCAGCTATATGTATACACATATCCCCTCTCTTTTGGATTTCTTCCCATTTAGGCCACTGCAGAGCATTGAGTAGAGATCCCTGGGTTATACAGTAGGTTCTCATCAGTTATTTATTTTATACATAGTATCAATCGTATATATATGTTAATCCCCATCTCTCAATTCATCCCACCCCCTTTCTTCCCGCTTGGTATCCATACGTTTGTTCTCTACATCTGTGCCACTATTTCTGCTTTGCAAGTAAGATCATCTATACCATTTTTCTAGATTCCACATATATGCATTAACATATGATATTTGTTTTTCTCTTTGACTTACTTCACTCTGTATGACAGTCTCTACATCCATCCACGTCTCTGCAAATGGCACAATTTCATTCCTTTTTTATGGCTGAGTAATATTCCATTGTATATATGTGCCACATCTTCTTTATCCATTCCTCTGTTGATGGACATTTAGGTTGCTTCCATGACCTGGCTATTGTAAATAGTGCTGCAGTGAACATTGGGGCGCATGTGTCTTTTTGAATTATGGTTTTCTCTGGGTATATGCCCAGTAGTGGGATTGCTGCATCATATGGTAGTTCTATTTTTAGTTTTTTAAGGAAACTCCATACTGTTCTCTATAGTGGTTGGATCAATTTGCATTCCCACCAACAGTGCAAGAGAGTTCCCTTTTGTCCACACCCTCTCCAGCATTCATTGTTTGTAGATTTTTTGATGATGGACATTCTGACAGATGTGAGGTGATACCTCATTGTAGTTTTGATTTGCGTTTCTCTAATAAGTAGTGATGTTGAGCATCTTTCCGTGTGTTTATTGACCAGCTTTATGTCTTCTTTGGAGAAATGTCTGTTTAGGTCTTCCATCCATTTTTTGGTTGGGTTGTTTGTTTTCTTGATATTGAGCTGCATGAACTGTTTGTATATTTTGGAGATTGATCCTTTGTCAGTTGTTTCATTTGCAAATACTTTCTCCCATTCTGAGGGTTGTCTTTTCCTCTTGCTTATGGTTTCTTTTGCTGTGCAAAAAGCTTTTAAGTTTAATTAGGTCCCATTTATTTATTTTTGTTTTTATTGTATGATCGATAACTTAAACCTCATACCATTCATGCTTTTTTCTGTGGCTCAGATCCTTTAGACACTATCTTGTCTGACTGTTTTAGCTTTTATTTGACATGTGGAGTTGTAGTGCTCTTAATAAAACTCTCAATTTAACTGGAATATTTAGGGGTATACAGAATAGACCTTTCATATCACTGGTAATTTACCACATGACACATGTTATTACTACAAAGTTTATATTTCTTCATATTTAAGATTTCAGAGGAGGAAAATATAAATAAAATAACATCAGGTGTGTGGGCAAGCATCTTAAAAATACATAACAGAACAATTATTCTAAAACAATTGATTACTTTTAGGTAAATAGAATGGTTACTCTTACTCTCATTAGACACAAGAAATGAACAAAAGCAATTTTTTAAAAAAAATAACATTTTAGAGGAGTGGAAATTAAAGGTATGATTCTGAAGAGAAAGTTATTTCAAACTGTTTCTAAAATACTATAAAGAAAAGAAAATTATCATTTAAAACATCAGCGTGGACGAAACTTTTTCTTTGAAGGAGTACAATAGTAATAGCAATATGGCTTTGAGGAACTTGCTATAAGTCCTGGAGACCCAGTGTTCCAGTGTTGGCAGTATGAATGCAATATGCTATGAAGCTTTCCGTATTTTATATATAAGGGTAAAGGGAAGAGTAAGTGTGCAAACCATTCAAATGCATAAAATAACTGAAGAGAATCTTAGGCTCATTCTGTTTCTTTTTTTTAATTTCAGAAGTAAAGTAAAAAATATGTAAAGATTGTCATATACATCAGTGGCTAAAAACTACCTAAAATTAGTAATTCAATAAAAA
This sequence comes from Delphinus delphis, assembly GCF_949987515.2. Lineage (NCBI taxonomy): Eukaryota > Metazoa > Chordata > Mammalia > Artiodactyla > Delphinidae > Delphinus > Delphinus delphis. Next base: position 171,080,315 of record NC_082683.1, read on the forward strand.
CCTTTATTAAAGTTATTTTTTGCTTTTATATTCCAGTATTGATAAAAATAATTTGTTAGTTAACCACTGAAAAGTGTACATGCAAACATATATACATACAATATGTTCATGATGGCATCGGTTCAATGCTGGATTTTGTTAAGGAATCTTTTATTATTGGATCATTTATTTTCATACCTATTTTTCCTTAAGGATGCTATTTTTATTTGAAGACTTTTAGTTTATAAAGATATTGTTGTTAAATTGAGTTCATTTTAAGTTGCATAAGTCTTGGATAAAAGTGATTATATCTACTTATATATACACACCGATATATCTGTATATATGTTTCATGAAATATATTTTGAAATCAGATGTAGAACTGGAGGTCATCTTGAAAACCAAACTGAAAAGGATACAGAGAGAAGTATAGTGGCTTTATTAAAAGCTCTTTAGTGTCCATTCTTATAGGGAAGGTCTGTTTTTTGGCAAATTCAGTCTTCAAAATACCTGATAATTTATGTGATGTAAATGAGCACATAAATAAATAAGATCATAATTACGTGTATTTATATTGTAACTTTAAGTTTGGTTTTCCATTACGGATTGTTTTGTGTCTTATTCAAGGTTAATTTGAACATGGAAAACAATCTATCACGATTTATTCTTGGAATCAATACTTTTTGAATAAAATAACAGATGTTTAGGATTTAGGTAATTCCCTTGGTATAGTGGTTTAGTTGACAACCATCAGGAAATTAATGCAGACTTCTATGGCAAAGAAATAAATTATTAGAAGTCCCAGGACTCCATTCCTAGGAAGGCTTACCCCAGATCTCCAAATCTTTCTCCATAGCTTAGCGTCTTTACTTTGCAATTATAGGATGAACAGAGCTGTAAGAATCCTGACTCACCTAACTTGAGGGGATAAAATGAATGATGTAATATAAAGTGTCAACAACTCTATCTCAAAAGATACATTTTCTTAAGGTTAATAGTTTGTGCAGGAGTCAGTATTGAAGATAAGACTCATACATTTCTACCTATCGCTCTTGGAATGCCAACTACGTTTCATCAGTTGCTTCCAGAATGAGCATTCCTTTCATGTCAGTGTGCTGTCTGACCATAGTTTAAAAGGCCAAGGTGACAACTACATTGTATTCCTGTTGACAGTGCTTCTATTTAATACATGGTTTGGGAATAGTGTTGAACTATAGGAAGTTTCTGCAATGTGAAGCCCTAATTTGAATTGCAGTGTACCATTTTGAGGACTAGAATCGGTTTTAATTTTCTACAGTTTCCAAAAACTAAACTGTCCTTGCTTAAGAAACACCATGTCTAGTCAATTGGAATTTTTCTCTAGCACAAGATTTAACTTACATTATTTATTGACTAGTATAATTTTAAGTAATAATGTCAGGCTGGGTATCTTAAATAGAGAATTAAACCTGAATTTCCTAGCAACTAGGAATTTGTTAATTTGAAAGTCATTTTACAGTAGGTTAAGGTTATCTATATATTCCTAAATCAGAAATTGGGGGATCCAGTTAGAACATCAATGAAATGAGTTAAACCCTAGCTTCCTACCTACTCAGAGTTTATGTAAACACAGAACAAATATAAGAACTAGCCCTACCCAATGATCTGGTACTATTTAAGAAAAGACTCTTCCTTGTTCCTAGGCCTTAGGAGGGATGATCTGAAATGATACTCTTTGCCCCAGAGACATTGGATAAGAAGAGCAGTGCAGGCAAGATTCTCCTCCCTTGACTTCAGAGAACTTTAGGAATCAACCATGTGTAAGCATCTTGTTGATTGAAAATATTGCACTAGTTATATCATGTCTTTTTGTTATTTTTTTGCCATCAGTCAATTATACTAGTTTTATGCTTTGTGCTTTATATCATAAAAGAATTTCATGCTAAAATGGATAGAACAAATGGCAATTGTCATTGAATTTGATTCCCCTTTTAGTCATTTCCCTAGAAAATTTGCCTTATTATTTTATCAGAAATAAAATACACCATTGATTTTAAAAAAAACTAGTCATGATTAGAAATTCAAAATTTGTTATAATTTAGTTATTAAATGTGAAATACCCTATATTTTATTGTTATGTTTATTTGTAGGTGTGAGCATGTATGTGGCAGACAGCAAATGAGAAGGGTTTCTTTGATTGTTCTGAAGAGAATTTAAACTCCTGGAAAAAAACATATTAACTTCTTTGAAAATAAGTACGGTAGGCAGACTGACCCCCTAAAAGTCCACACCTGTGAATATATTTCATTACAAGGCAAAAGCAAGTTGGAAGGTATGATTAAGGGTAAGGCCCTTCAGATGGGAGAGTAGCCCAAATTGTCCAGGTGGAGCCATTCCAATCATGTGACTCCTTAAAAGCAGAGCAACTCCCCCAACTTAGGTCCCAGAGAAAGACATGAAAACGGAGAAGGTTCAGGGAACTGCAGACTTGCTGGTTTTCAAGATGGAAGAAGGGACCACAAACCAACGAATGTGGGTGGCCTCTGAAGGATGGAAGAGGCAGGGAAACACATTTTCACTTACAGCCTCCAGTAGGTAACCAGCCCCACCAGCACCTTGATTTTAGCCCCATGATATTTTCCTTCTTCCTTCTTTTCTCTTTCTATAATTGCATCTACTATTCCCTTAGGCAGAAACATTTTAAAAAAACAAAATCGGAGCTGCCCGTGTCCAGGACCCACTGCTCCAAAGCAAAACAGGAAGTAGCAGGATAGATGTGTTTCAATGACTCAAGTTGTGTTTATTTTTTTGCTTTTATTTTTTTAACATCTTTATTGGAGTATAATTGCTTTACGATGTTGTGTTAGTTTCTGCTGTATAATAAAAAGAATCAGCTATACATATACGTATATCCCCATATCTCCTCCCTCTTGTGTCTCCCTCCCACCCTCTTTATCCCACCCCTCTAGGTGGTCACAAAGCACTGACTGATCTCCTGTGCTATGCACTACTTCCCACTAGCTATCTATTTTACATTTGGTAGTGTATATATGTCCATGCCACTCTCTCACTTCATCTCAGCTTATGCTTCCCCCTCCCCATGTCTTCAGGTCCATTCTCTACATCTCCATCTTTATTCCTGTCCTGCCCCGAGGTTCTTCAAAATCCTTTTTTTTTTTTCTTGGTTCCATATATATATGTGTTAGCATACATTATTTGTTTTTCTCTTTATGACTTACTTCACTCTGTATGACAGACTCTAGGTCCATCCACCTCACTACAAATAACTCAGTTTTGTTCCTTTTTATGGCTGAGTAACATTGCACTGTATATATATGTCACATCTTCTTTATCCATTCATCTGTTGATGGACACTTAGGTTGCTTCCATGTCCTGGCTATTGTAAATAGTGCTGCAATGAACATTGTGGTACATGTCTCTTTTTGAATTATGGTTTTCTTAGGGTATATGCCCAGAGGTGGGATTGCTGGCTCATATGGTAGTTCTATTTTTAGTTTTTTAAGGAACCTCCATACTGTTCTCCATAGTGGCTGTATCAATTTACATTCCCAAAAACAGTGCAAGAGGGTTCCCTTTTCTCCACACCCTCTCCAGCATTTATTCTTTGTAGATTTTTTGATGATGGCCATTCTGACTGGTGTAAGTTGACACCTCACTGTGGTTTTGATTTGCATTTCTCAAGTGATTAGTGAAGTTGAGCATCCTTTCATGTGTTTATTGGCAATCTGTATACCTTCCTTGGAGAAATGTCTACTTAGGTCTTCTGCCCATTTTTGGATTGGGTTGTCTGTTTTTTGTTATTGAGCTGCATGAACTGCTTGTATATTTTGGAGATAAATCCTTTGTCAGTTGTTTCGTGGCAAATATTTTCTCCCATTCTGAGGGTTGTCTTCTCGTCTTGTTTATGGTTTCCTTTGCTGTGCAAAAGCTTTTAAGTTTCATTAGGTCCCATTTGCTTAGTTTTGGTTTTATGTCCATTTCTCTAGGAGGTGGGTCAAAAGGGATCTTGCTGTGATTTATGTCATAGAGTGTTCTGCCTATGTTTTCCTCTAAGAGTTTTATAGTGTCTGGCCTTACACTTAGGTTTTTAATCCATTTTGAGTTTATTTTTCTGTATGGTGTTAGGGAGTGTTCTAAGTTCATTCTTTTACATGTAGCTGTCCAGTTTCCCCAGCACCACTTATTGAATAGACTGTCTCTCCTCGATTGTATATTCTTGCCTCCTTTTTCAAAAGTAAGGTGACCATATGTGCGTGGGTTTATATCTGGGCTTTCTGTCCTGTTCCATTGATCTATATTTCTGTTTTTGTGCCAGTACCATACTGCCTTGATTACTGTAGCTTTCTAGTATAGTCTGAAGTTAGGGAGCGTTATTCCTCCAGCTCCATTTTTCTTTCTCATGATAACTTTGGCTCTTTGGCGTCTTTTCTGTTTCCATACAAATTCTGAAATTTTTTGTTCTATTTCTGTGAAAAATGTCATTGGTAGTTTGATAGGGATTGCATTGAATAGGTAGATTGCTTTGGGTAGTGTAGTCATTTTCACAATATTGATTCGTCCAATCCAAGAACATGGTATATCTCTCCATCTGTTTGTATCACCTTTAATTTCTTTAATCAGTGTCTTATAATTTCCTGCATACAGGTCTTTTGTCTCCTTAGGTACGTTTATTCCTAGGTATTTTATTCTTTTTGTTGCAGTGGTGAATGGGAATGTTTCCTTAATTTCTCTTTCAGATTTTTCATCGATAGTGTATGGGAATGCAAGTGATTTCTGTGCATTAATTTTGTATCCTGCTACTTTACCAAATTCATTGATTAGCTCTAGTGGTTTTCTGGTAGGATCTTTAGGATTCTCTATGTATAGTATCATGTCATGTTCAAACAGTGACAGCTTTACTTCTTCTTTTCCGATTTGAATTCCTTTTATTTCTTTTTCTTCTCTGATTGCTTTGGCTAGAACTTCCAAAACTATGTTGAATAATAGCAGTGAGAATGGGCAACCTTGTCTTGTTCCTGATCTCAGAAGAAATGGTTTCAGTTTTTCACCATTGAGAATGATGTTGACTGGGGTTTGTCATATACAGCCTTTATTATGTTGAGGTAAGTTCCCCTGTGCCTACTTTCTGCTGGGTTTTTATCATAAATGGGTGTTGAATTTTATCAGAAGCTTTTTCTGCATCTATTGAGATTACCATGTGGTTTTTATACTTCAGTTTGTTAATATGGTGTATCACATTGATTGATTTGTGTATATTGAAGAATCCTTGCATATCTGGGATAAACCCTACTTGATCATTGTGTATGATCCTTTTAATGTGCTGTTGGATTCTGTTTGTTAGTATTTTGGTGAGGATTTTTGCATCTGTGTTCATCAGTGATATTGGCCTGTAGTTTTCTTTTTTTGTAACATCTTTGTCTAGTTTTGGTATGAGGGTGATGGTGGCCTTGTAGAATGAGTTTGGGAGTGTTCCTCCCTCTGCTATATTTTGGAAGAGTTTGAGAAGGGTAGATGTTAGCTCTTCTGTAAATATTTGGTAGAATTTGCCTGTGAAGCCATCTGGTCCTGGGCTTTTGTTTGCTGGAAAATTTTAATCACAGTTTCAATTTCAGTGCTTGTGATTGGTATGTTTTTATTTTCTATTTCTTCCTGGTTCAGCCACGGAAGCTTGTGCTTTTCTGAGAATTTGTCCATTTCTTCCAGGTTGTCCATTTTATTGGCATTTGGTTGCTTGTAGTAATCTCTCATGATTGTTTGTATTTCTTCAGTGTCAGTTGTTACTTCTTTTTCATTTCTAATTCTGTTGATTTGAGTTTTCTCCCTTTTTTTCTTGATGAGTCTGGCTAATGCTTTATCAATTTTATTTGTCTTCTCTAAGAACCAGCTTTTAGTTTTATTGATCTTTCCTATTGTTTTCTTGATTTCTTTTTCATTTATTTCTCCTCTGATCTTTATGATTTCTTTCCTTCTGCTAACTTTGGGGTTTTTTTTTTTGTTCTTCTTTCTCTAATTGCTTTAGGTGTAGGGTTAGGTTGTTTGAGATTTTTCTTCTATCTTGAGCTAGGATTGTATTGCTATAAACTTCCCTCTTAGAACTGCTTTTGCTGCATCCTGTCGGTTTGGGATCATTGTGTTTTCGTTGTCATTTGTCTCTAGGTATTTTTTGATTTCTTCAGTGATCTCTTGGTTATTTAGTAGCATATTCTTTATCCTCCATGTGTTTGTATTTTTTACAGTTCTTTTCCTGTAATTGATATCTGGTCTCATACTGTTGTGGTCAGAAAAGATACTTGATATGATTTCAGTTTTCTTAAATTTACCAAGGCTTGATTTGTGACCCAAGATATGATCTATCCTGGAGAACGTTCCATTAGCACTTGAGAAGAAAATGTGTTCTGTTGTATTTGGGTGGAATGTCCTATAAATATGAACTAAGTCCATCTTGTTTAATGTGTCACTTAAAGCTTGTGTTTCCTTATTTTCATTTTGGATGATCTGTCCATTGGTGAAAGTGAGGTGTTAAAGTCCCCTACTATTATTGTGTTACTGTCGATTTCCCCTTTTATGGCTGTTAGCATTTGCCTTATGTATTGAGGTGTTCCTATGTTGGGTGCATAAATATTTACAATTGTTACATCTTCTTGGATCGATCCCTTAATCATTATGTAGTGTCCTTCTTTGTCTCTTGTAATAGTCTTTATTTTAAAGTCTGTTTTGTCTAATATGAGAATTGCTACTCCAGCTTTCTTTTGATATCCATTTGCATGGAATATCTTTTTCCATGCCCTCACTTTCAGTCTGCATGTGTCCCTAGGTCTGAGATGGGTCTCTTGTAGGTGGCATATATATGGGTCTTGTTTTTGTATCATTCAGCCTGTCTACGTCTTTTGGTTGGAGCATTTAATCCATTTATATTTAAGGTAATTATCAGCATGTATGTTCCTGTTACCATTTTCTTAATTGTCTTGGGTTTGTTATTGTAGGTCTTTTCCTTCTCTTTTGTTTCCTGCCTAGAGAAGTTTCTTTACCATTTGTTGTAAAGCTGTTTTGGTAGTGCTGAATTCTGTTAACTTTCGCTCATTTGTAAAGGTTTTAATTTCTTTGTAAAGGTTTTAATTTCTCCATCGAATCTGAGTGAGATCCTTGCTGGGTAGAGTAATGTTGGTTGTAGGTTTTTCCCTTTCATTGCTTTAAATATGTCCTGCCACTCCCTTCTGGCTTGCAGAGTTTCTGCTGAAAGATCAGCTGTTAACCTTATCTGGATTCCCTTGTGTGTTATTTGATGCTTTTCCCTTGCTGCTTTTAATATTTTTTCTTTGGGTTTACTTTTTTAAATAGATGTTTATTGGAGTATAATTACTTCACAATACTGTGTAAGTTTCTGTTGCACAACAAAGCAAATCAGCCCTATGCATATACATGTCCCCGTATCCCCTACCTCTTGAGCCTCCCTTCCATCCTCCCTATCCCTTCCCTCTAGGTCATTGTAAAGCACTGAGCTGATCTCCCTGTGCTATGCGGCTGCTTCCCACTAGCGAAGTATTTTACATTCGGTAGTGTATGTATGCTGATGCTACTCTCCCTTCGGCCCAACTTCGCCCTCCCACCCCATGTCCTCAAGTCCGTTTTCTATATCTATCTCTTTATTCCTGCCCTGCATCTAGGCTCATCAGTACCAGTTTTTTTTTAGATTCCATATATATGTGTTAGCATCTTTGTATTTAATATTTGATAATTTAATTAATGTATGTCTTGGCATATTTCTCCTTGGATTTATCCTGTATGGGACTCTCTGTGCTTCCTGGACCTGACTGACTGTTTCCTTTCCCATGTTAAGGAAATTTTCAGCTATAATTTCTTCAAATATTTTCTCAGACCTTTTCTTTTTCTCTTCTTCTTTTGGGACCCCTATAATTCGAATGTTGGTATGTTTAATGTTGTCACAGTGGTCTCTGAGACTGTCTTCAATTCTTTTCATTCTTTTTTCTTTATTCTGCTCTACGGTAGTTATTTCCACTCTTTTATCTTCCAGGTCACTTATCTGTTCTTCTGCCTCAGTTATTCTGCTATTGATTCCTTCTAGAGAATTTTTAATTTCATTTATTGTGTTGTTCATCATTGTTTGTTTGCTCTTCATTTCCTCCAGGTTCTTGTTAAACATGTCTTGTATTTTCTCCATTCTATTTCGAAGATTTTGGATCATCTTTACTATCATTACTCTGAATCCTTTTTCAGGTAGACTGCCTATTTCCTCTTCATTTGTTTGGTCTGGTGAGTTTTACCTTGCTCCTTCATCTGCTATGTATTTCTGTCCTCTCATTTTGCTTAACTTACTGTGTTTGGGGTCTCCTTTTCACAGGCTTCAGGTTCGTAGTTCCTGTTGTGTTTGGTGAATGCCCCCAGTGGGTAAGGTTGGTTCAGTGGCTTCTGTAGGCTTCCTGGTGGAGGGGACTGGTGCCTGTGTTCTGTTGGGTGGGGCTGGATCTTGTCTTTCTCATGGGCAAGGCTGCGTTTGGTGGTGTGTTTTGGGGTGTCTGTGAACTTAGTATGATTTTAGGCAGCCTCTCTGCTAATGGGTGGGGTTGTGTTCCTGTCTTGCTAGTTGTTTGGCATGGGACATCCAGCCCTGGAGCTTGCTGACCATTGGGTGTATCTGGGTCTTAGCATTGAGACGGAGATCTCTGGTAGAGCTCTCGCTGATTGATATTACGTGGGGCCAGGAGGTGTCTGGTGGTCCAGTGTCCTGAACTCGGCTCTCCCACCTCAGAGACTCAGGCCTGACACCAGGCCGGAACACCAAGAGCCTGTCAGCCACACAGATCAGAAGAAAAGGGAGAAAAAAAGAAAGAATATAAATAAAAACATTAAAAAATAATAATAAAATTATTAAAATAAAAATTTAAAAATTATTAAAATTTAAAAATTTTAGAGTAATAAAAGAAAGGAGAGAGCAACCAAACCAATAAAATAATCCACCAGTGATAAGAAGCACTAAAAACTATACTAAGATAAACATAAAAATCAGAAACGAGTCAGTTGGCAACAGCAAACCCCAAGTCTACAGTTGCTCCCAAAGTCTACTGCCTCAATTTGGGGATGATTCCTTGTCTATTCAGGTTTTCCACAGATGCAGGTACATCAAGTTGATTTTGGAGATTTAATCTGCTGCCCCTGAGGCTGCTGGGAGAGATTTCCCTTTCTCTTCTTTGTTCGCACAGCTCCCAGGGTTCAGCTTTGGTTTTGGCCCCGCCTCTGCGTGTAGGTTGCCCTCAGGCTTCTGTTCCTGTCCAGACAGGACGGGTAGGGGGCTCTGGCTCTCTCATGCCAGGGACAGGGAGGCATATGGTAGTTATAATTGGAATGTGGGGAGAGCCTGTGGCGGCAGGGACCGACATGACGTTACAACAGCCTGAGGCACACTGTGTGTTTTCCGGGAACTTGGCCCTGGGTCATGGGACCCTGGAAGTGATGGGCTGCACAGGTTCCTCGGGGGGAGGTGTGGATAGTGACCTGTGCTCGCACACAGGATTCTTGGTGGCTGCAGCAGCAGCGTTAGCGTTTCATGCCCGTCTCTGGGATCTGAGCTGATAGCCGTGGCTCGTGCCCATCTCTGGAGCTCATTTAGGCAGTGCTCTGCTTTCTCTGGGCAGACAGGGAAGGAATCCCCTCTCCTCTTGCACCCTGAATCAATGGTCTCTTGCCTCTTAGGCAGGTCCAGAGTTTTTCCCGCACTCCCTCCCGGTTAGCTGTGGCACACTAGCCCAAGTTGTGTTTAGAAACTCTCTGAGCCACCATTGTCAGTTCCACCTGGATCAGAGATGATGACAGACGGTTCACTCCACCTCCAAGTGCAGACAGGATTTCCTAAATGCCTAGAAATCCTTTTCTTGCCTACTCAACACTAGTTCACCGAAGTCATTTAACTTGTTTCATTTTATATCAAAGACAAAACAGGAAAAATAATGTGATTTTTGTCTGCTATCAGTTCCATCCAATAGAAAAACACATTCATTTTTATGTGACTCGTATCATGGGATTCAAGCCTGTAACCATGGACCTACTGTGTAGGGATACGCTTTTTTAGAAATGAATGTTAGACTTTTGGCATATGATTTTTCTAGATAATGACAACAATATGTTCTTTAGAAAATACACTTTATCTTCTAGTTCTGAAATTACTATCTATGGACATAAATTTAAGATGCCACCATTTTAGGTTTCAACCACAGTTCAAATATTTGGTCTAATAGTAATTATGTAATTGATAAAAATCAATGCATGCCAAAAATTATGTCTGAATTCTTTTAAGTATGTTGTAAAATGTCATTACCAAAGCCGTAAAAGCTCTACTATGGAAAACAAAATTAACTTAAAAGTATCATGAGCTATTAAATTCGTGCACCTGGGAATGTGCACACACACACACGACACACACACAGGTTTGGAGGGAAGTGTTTAAATCTTTGCACAAACTAAACGTTGTGTTGACAATGTGTCAAATGACCGTCATCTGTAATTAGTATATTTTAAGCAATAGGATAGGTGTTACATCAGGTAGAGGATTGTGCTAAAGAAATTCATGGCAGTTTCTATTGTGAGCAGAGATGAACACTGAATACAGAAAGCCCATTTTACAATCTTTTGCCAAAGCATTACCTTAATTTTTCCTTTTCCCAGAATGTGTGTGTTTTACCGGGAAAATGGTCCATACTTTTCATTTTAGGGGCATGCTGTGTTGGTGGAATGCCACATGATTGAGCATTTATCACTGTGCTCATTGCTGCAGCTCTTTAGGTGATGCACAGAAGGAGCCAGCTTGCTTCCAAAATCCACTGCTTACTTATTTCGTTTCTTGACATGGCGCTTCTGTTGCCAAATGCAAAACATCTTGTATTGCGTAGTGAACGTTTTCTTTTCCTTTGTTCATAAGGTCACTCACATGTAGCATTTAAGAATTGTAAATTCTGCTTAATATCTTAACGAATGGCTAAAGGCAGAGAAATCAAAAAGTTGTCCTTCATATTACTCTAGCTTTTAAAATTTTTTTTTCTTGTTTTACTGTCATTGCTTATTTAACCAGGAAAACATTTCTATATTTTTTTTCCTGGTTTTCTCATTTTAAAGCACTATTTTAAAAGTAATGATAATATTACAACTGTTTCTGATAATAATAATCATAGTTCACACTTACATGGTACTTTTTATGACCCAGAAGCTGTTCTAAGCACTTCCCATATTTTTTATTTTTGCGGTACTCGGGCCTCTCACTGTTGTAGCCTCTCCCGTTGCGGAGCACAGGCTCCAGACGCGCAGGCTCAGCGGCCATGGCTCACGGGCCCAGCCGCTCCGCGGCATGTGGGATCTTACCGAACTGGGGCACAAACCCGTGTCCCCTGCATCGGCAGGCGGACTCTCAACCACTGCGCCACCAGGGAAGCCCGCACTTCCCATATTTAACTCAACTTTATAAGAGTCCTTTGAGATCATTACTATTGTTATCACCATTTCATAGGTGAGACTAAGGTATGGAAAAAAAATTTGCACAGCTGCTGGGGGGTGGAGCTTGGATTTGAACCCCAGGACTCTGGCCCCAGGGTCCATGCTTTTAACCCCTATAGTAAACCCATTAACAAAATTCATTTGAACAAGATGGACAGAATATTTCTAGGTCATAAAACATTCATGACAGTTTCTTGTTCATGTTTTTTTTTTTGAAAAAAATTCCTTAATAAATAGTAAGTGCATTTTATGTGAAATTTTGTGGAAATTTTTTTTAAGTCTCTAAATAGAATCACCCAGTCTCCTTTTATTCCATACATATTTTTACAGTCCTCCAGTACTATTGATTTGGTGGGTGATACTTCATCCTAGGACTCCATATTGTTTTGTGAGGCAGGGTATATTTGCTGAAATGTTAAATGATCTTAAATTATATTGACATTCATATCAGATTTCCAGTGAAGTGGAATTCATTTGTCCTCTGGAGTCCCAGTGTTGGATAGGAGTCATACCTACATTAAAGCTCTGAATTCAACGTCACCTAGGTTAGGTGATTCATTTCACAGAGCTTATTTTCACTCTAGGGAAAAATTTAAATGGGTAGAAATAAATTGGGAAAACTGTCATAGTGGACAGGTTTAGCTCCTTAACTCTCTTGTCGGTTTAATTTAATAAATTCTGCAGTGGGTGCTTGTATGCAAGTGCCTTTTGGAATATGTTGGGATATCAGCTGTGGAACAAGAAGAAAACTAGGACCACATGGTGACCTCAGTGGGGCACGGGGCAGCTGCCGGGGTCAAACAACAGAACTGCACGAGCTGGTCCCACCAAACAGCAAGGCAGTACTAATATTCGTGAGTTTAAGCGTGATTCAGGTTCTTAACAAGGCCAAGAGGGCTAACCTAGTGGGGGGAGCCCAGTGACAGACAATCTGAGTAAAGATAATAAATATCCCCAAATATAACAGGTGGTCATTATAGGCTTGTAACTGTAGTATAGGCCTGTGATTTGGAAGGTGTTGAAAGACCATACAAAAACCTGAGCATGATATTAGTGACCCAGTTAAACTTCCTGCTGTTCAGGATGAGAGTATGGACTGAAATACCCCATAACATGATTAATCAGAAATTAGCAGTTGGCTGAGCAGACAGGCACCCTGATGAAGAGAAGGACAGAAAGAGTTTATGTCTTGTTCAGGTATCTATTTATTCTGACCACCCAAATACCAAATCTTTACTCACAGCATCGTCATCCTACTAAGTTCTAATCAGCCCTGATATTGCACTAAGGCGAACAGAATCGTAGAATCAAGGGAGGTACTTCAAAAATCACTTCTAAAGCAACAAACATATTTAGACTATTAATAAGGGTCACATAAGGATTAGGAATAATAAGGAAGCATAAGGATTATGCTTCCACTCAAGCCTTGGTTAAAAGATTAATTTAACCCTCTGCTTAGGAAAAAAAAAGTATGGCTCAAATATTTGATGATTATTTTTTATTATAATTTTAAAAATAGATTAAACAATTGAATTAAGATTAGATGTAGAATTAAGAGAAATGCTACGACATTGTTATGAATATAATATCTTTTTCCCCCTAAAATAGATTCCAGAGTATTGATTCATTTCTGGTGGGGCACATCTTGCTGAAGAATACAGAGAAAAGGTCAGTTTTCTGCAAAATTACTTTCATTATGTTGTTCCTGAAGGTACAAGTTAATTTAAAATTGCAATTACATCTTCACACCAAGTATATCTGGATTAAAAATAACAAGGAAGGTTTTTTTTTCTAGTTAAAATTTTAAGCAAGTGAAATTAACTTAAATATCATTAAGGCTGTCTTTTAAGTAAATATTCAACAGGTACTTGGTTATATGAAGTGAAAATGTAATACTTTTGAGATAGCTGTAAATTTAAATAACTGATTTTAACGAAAATTAGAAAGTCAGGGAGAATGCTTTTTAAGCTTTATTGAGTATCATTGATCTATAATTTTTAAATTGTACATGTTTAAGGTATGCTTTTTGATGAGTTTGAACATATGTACACACCTGTGATATTGTTACCATGATCAAGGTACTACACATAGTCATCACCTTCAAAATTTTCCTTGTGTCCTTTTGTGGTTTTTGTTGTTGTTTGGTTTTGTTTTTGTGACAAGAACACTTAACACGAGCTCTATACTCAACATATTTTTAAATGCACGATGGCGTGTTATTAACTATAGATAATGTGTTATACAGCAGATTTCTAGAACTTATTTCTCCTGCATAACTGAAACTTTGTACCCACTGAGCAGCAATTCCCCATTTACTGCAAATTAATTTTATAAAACATAATGCCTGTTTTTTAAATAGGCAGATAGTTACATTTACAGTGGAAACAATACTCTTGTTGATTACTCAGTAGAACTCTCTATCTTATTTTAATATATCTTTTGTCATTAAATAAGTTCTTCTATTATATCATGTTTTAGGGAATTTTCTCCATAGTAGATTTAGGAGAAAAATATTTGTTGGGTTCTATTGTATGCTAATGTCTTATATATATTTTCTCAGTTATCAAAATGGAAACAGAAGCTCAGAAATTAAATAGTTAACCCAAATCACAAATGTACTAAAGGGATTTCTAGAGAAGATTTATATTTAGTTTGTCAGACTCCACCTGTGTGCTCTGAGCCCCAACCTGAGACAACATTTTCTCCTGGGTCACTCCTACTGGCCAGGGTCACCAAGGCCACCTGTGTGCTGGCCTCACTGCTGTCTGTCCAGGCTTCTGAGCCTGTCACAGAGGAGCTCCAACCCGGCTGCCATGCAGCACAGCTTCTGAAGCTAGAAAGGACTAGAGTCTCTTTAGTTAACAGCACAATTACTTGCGCACAGTTCCATGCAGTAGTTCACAATCTGAGAACCAAGGTTATCTCCAAACTCAATCCGGACACTGAGGACAGAAAATACGCCTTTCTATGTATGAGGACGTGGCTTTGCCATGTTGCTGTCTTTAGTATCACTTTGCTTTTCAGGGACCCTTCTGCCCAGACAAATACTTTGATTGTTCCTTATATTTGCTTCTCAAAATACTCATCTACTGCTCAGTGGAAAGTGTTAATAGACATCAAAGCATCAAAGGTCACTTTTCTGCAAGATTACTTCCATTTTGTTGTCCCTGAAGATAAAAGACAGGCTACTTTAAAACTGCAATTTGAGTTTGAGCCCTAAGTTCTTTGACTGCCTTCACCAATCCTGAACTCTTGTATCTTGATTCTTATCTAATTCTAATCAAACCCCCTCTTTGAAAGAACTGCCTTAAATCAAATTTCCAATTCCCAATAATTCCTGACCTTGCCGTCTCCCCTCTGGTACACTGCCAATGCTTTGCTCTCCTTTACCGCAGTGAGCAGTAACCCAGATTTGTTTTTTCAACAAGTTGTTGGTGATATTTGGGAAGCCAGCTTTTGACAGTTTCAGTCCACAACCTTTTCTCACAGGTACCTGTATTGCCATCTGAGAATAGTTCCTTTCTCCCCAATCTACTGCTCCCAGACGCAAATACAGTTGCTGGTCTCAAATGCAGACCGATTATCTGGGAGGTGCCTGTTCCCTAGCCACATACAGGAAGCCGTCACCTGGACTGCTATATCAATAGCTGTGTGACATTCCTTGGAGAAAGGCCTTTTAAGGGGAGAAAAATCCATAAGGAAAAAAACAGATTCTGTATGAGCAGGTATGAAATGAGAGGTAGTAAAATTTTGAGTAATTATGTTAAAGATTGAACATGTGAGGTCAGAGGCTCCTAAAACTGAGACATTTGATTTTGTACTGGACCACACTAAGCTTGTTTAATGACAAAGATTCATTCCTTGACCGAAATTTGGTTAGGCTCCGCTGAGCTCTCTTTTGGGCTAGGCCTGACCTTGGGCTCCTGTGTCCTTCCTTGTAGAGCCCAGTTTTAGCAAGAATCCTGCTAAGTCAGTTTAGCCACGATCCCCCCCCCCCCTTACCCTGGTGTTTCCTCTTGGTAATTTTTCATCGCCCAACTACTTCATCTTGTTTCTTGGCTATAATTCCCACTTTTCCTTGTTGTATTCAGAATTGAGGCTGATCTCTCCCAGCTCCTGCAAAACCCCACTGCAGTGGTCCCTCTGCCTATCGTGATAATTCCCTTGAATACAGTCAGCCTTTCCAGCTTTAGTAGGTGAATCGATACTTCGTTCTTTAGCAGTTAGTATAGTTGCATAACAATGAACTGTGAAATTCTGTACTCTGATATGACCTCTGACTCTTAATTCTTGTTGTCTGTCACATATATTAAAATCTGTGTTTATGAAGCAATATCCAGGTCCTTCCTCTTCCTATCCCAGCTCAACAACATGTCCTAAACCTGTTAATGGGACACATATATGCTGAATGATGTCGATAGACATTCAGAAAAGTAATGCAACATCATGGCCTTCTTTGGAAATTCACATTTCATTAAAAGAATCTGAGCTGGCCTGAAGTTTAAAAAAAAAATACTTATGAACTTTGTTCAATTTGATGTTTCCTAGAAATATTTGCAGTTTTTGAAAATGCTTTTCTTATACCTTGCTGACCCTTTTTGTCTCAAGAGAAAGTGGCCCCCTGGTTATAAAGTGGGACACAGATACCCCTTGTTTCTTATATTTCTTTCCAAGTTGTAATCTAATAATATTCTCCTAAATTGAAATACCTCTTCAAACTTCTGCCAAAAAACCAAATCAAACCAAAACAGAAACCAGAAACAAAATCAGTTGCAGGCCTCTGTCCCTGATTCTTCCTTTAATTCTTAGATTTTTTTCTTAATCCACCTCTTGGAAAATTCTTGTTACCTTCATGAGGCCACGTTCCCAATGTCAATAACTATTCCTTCATAGTTTCCCCTGTGACCGCTAGTTTATGTTTAAATTTTGCCCCAAAGATCTGAAATGTGTAAAAACAGTACAGTAATTGAAATTCAGTATTCAAGTCCAGAAATGTACCTCCTATTCTATTTCCTATCAGTAGCTATGTCTAAACATATTGCCCAGTACAGCCTATCAAATTCTGCAAAGGGATCAAATGACAATATTAAGATTCACCAGTAAGAAGTTATCATAAACACATCCCAAATTTGAACATAAATCATCTCCCATTATCAAAATCCCTAAAAAATATAAACCTAAAAATTCTACTCTGCCAATTTTAAAGTCTCTCGGCATCAAAATCTAAGGTAAAGTTTAAAAGTTAAATTATTTTTCCCTTTGTGAGCCCAGTGAAATAAAACATTTTGAATGTCTCATTTGCAGTACGCTAAAGGTGTTATGGTTACCTAGGTGGAGCTGTGGAGTCACAGCAACTACACATGGGCTGTCTTCATGGACATAGCCACAATTCTTTCAGGACCTCATCGTGAAGATCAGTGTGAAATCTCGTATGTGTTTCATTTCTAAGAGCATCCAAAGAGTTAGAAAGACATACAAAATGATCAAATACTAACCTACCCACCCCTCATCAGGCAACAAACTGAGGAAACAAAATGATCTCCAGTCACTGGAGAAAATTCCCAATCAAAATGACATTCCTATAACCTAGTACTTAGTTTTTCCAGTGGCCGTAGCAGAGATGCAGTGGTGGTGAAGGGAGGGAAGGACTAAGATCTTCTATGGCTTCCCTGGTGGCGCAGTGGTTGAGAGTCCGCCTGCTGATGCAGGGGACATGGGTTCGTGCCCCGGTCCAGGAGGATCCCACATGCCGCGAAAAAAAAAAAGATCTTCTAGGTATCAGCTTCATCAAATGTTTGTGAGCTCAGATACTGAGAAGTCACAATAAGAGAATACGATACTAGCAGAAACCTCCTATAAACCCATTAAATTTGAATCTGCCTGGGGAAAATTGATCATATATGGGGGTTAGTGGTGATAAGCAAACAACATATATCGTCACCCTATCAGGGAGTGGCGTTGAAATACTGCTATCTTCTTGCAAAACTTAGGTATTCAGTGGTAGCTATTATTGTCACTAGATACATTTCTTTACCACCCGCTATGGTAAAGGCCGGGGAGAGAGCCCTGAGGAAGGCCATTGCCATCATGGAAGTGCTCATGGCAAAGACCATCCATACATTTCTGAGATCAAACAGGAAATTGAAAGCCACTGAAACTATGCTGACATTTTAGTTTTTATTTAAATCCCAGTGCAGAAACCTTCGAGGATTTGACTATTTCAAATCATACATGGCATGCCCACATTTCTGTAAACTCCTTGGAATGAAAACATGACTTGCACTTAACCTTATACGTGGCTTACTTGGACGTTGGTCTTAATCTTTAAACTTAATATCAAATTAATTTTTGAATGCTTTTTTCCCCTAAGAGATAATGGCATGGTTTCATATGTTATAATATACTTTGGACAGATTGCATTTAAAAATGCAGTTATTTTTCCCTTCATGCCTACTGTAATGTTCTAAACAAACATGAATGATGAAAGAGAATTTTTTAAAAAGATAACAGTAAAAAAAAAACCAACTCTGGAATTTCCCTTTTTTTGTCATCTCTTTCATTTAGCATAATGCTTTTGAGGTTTATTTATATTTTTGCATGTATCATTAGTTCATTCCTTTTTATTCTTGAGTAGGATTCCATCATATGAACATACCACATTTAGTTTATCCATTTACAAGTTGATGGACATTTGGATTGTGTCCAGTTTTAAGCTGTATAAGTAACACTGCTCTGAATATTTAAGTACAAATCTTTGCATGGATGTGTTTTCCTAATCCACCGGAGTAGAATTCTTGGGTCTTTCTTTTTAAGAAATTAAAGAACTCTTTTTCCAAAGTTGCTGTAACATTTTACATTCTTACCAGCAATTATAAAGAGTCCAGTTTCCCTACATCCTCATGAATACCTGGGGTTGAAAGTCATTTCTTTTTTAGGGTTGTAATACTTATGGGAAGGTATCACACTGTGGTTTGAGCTGTCAATTCTATTATGAATAGTGTTGAACTCAACAGTGTTGAAGTTCTCTTCACCTACATACTTACCGTTTGTATATCTTCTTAGGTGAGTGTCTATTCAAATATTTTTGTACATTTTTATTGGATTGTCTGTCATCCAATGGTGATGGTTAAATGGTAGCGTTTATTATACATTCTGGACACAAGTCTTTTATCATAAATATGCTTTGCAAATACTTTGCTTTTATGTGGACTATCTTTGTTTTCTTAATGATGTCTTTTGAAGAGCAAGATATATAAATCTTTATGGTCTGGTTTATCTTTTTTATTCTTGCAGTGACTGTGCTTTTCCCAAAGTCACAAAGGTTGTCTTCCTGAAGTTTTATAGTTTTGCACTTAAATGTAGGTCTGTCACACATAGCAAGTTATTTGTGTGTGTGTGTTGTAAGGTAAAGGTTGTTTCCTTTCCCTATCACGTGGATTTCCCGTTGCTCTAGAACCGTTGTTTGAAAAGACTGTTCTTTCTCCATTGAATTACCTTAGTACTTCTATTGAAAAATCAATTAATCTGATATGGGTGGATTTATTTCTGGATTCTTTATTCTGCTCTATTGATCTGTCCACCTTTATATCAATTCTGTACTGTCTTAATTACTACACCATTCAAGTGAATTGTGAAATCAGTTAGTGTGTCTTCAACTTTGTTCTTTTTAAAAAATGTCTATTCTAGACTCTTTACATTTCCAGCTTGTTAATTTATATATATTATAAATTTAAAAATATATGTAATTAAAAGTGTTGTATATAAATTATAAACACAGAAACCTGCATGTGGATGTTTGTAGCAGCTTTATTTATAATTGCCAAAACTTAGAAGCAACCACGATGTTCTTCAGTAGGTGAATCAACAAATAAACTGTGGTACATTCAGACAGTGGAATATTATTTAGTGCTAAAAATAAATGAGCTTCCAAGCCATGAAAAGACATGGAGAAACTTAAATACATATCACTTTTGAATTTTTATGGCGCTTTATTACCTAGGTATGATTAAGTTGCCTCATTAACATAATAAAAGACACCTTTGTCTCTCATCATTTAGGAAATTCCAAGGGTTTTAATAGCTCTATGGCAGAAACTGAGACAGAGATGAACTATATATTTCTTATTATAAATCACAATATCACATTGTCCCAATGAAGGTCAAGGTCAAACTAAATCAGCTCTAAATGTAAGGCCTGTGTTTTTGCTGAAGCATCATGCTCAACTCAGATGATCCCAGACTTTGTAGAGGACTGCAGGTGTTTTCTGAGGTTCATACTCATAGCTGAAGGATGGGCTAGATATATACAAGGACTAGTAGACTTGGGAACATGTGATCTTCTGTTAGAGCTGGTTATTCAATTAAGGCACAGCTGTTAAACTCATAACCATAAAAATACAGCCACATGGCAGAGATACAGGCCTCTGCAAACTTCACTTATACTCTGAGTTAATACAATGTCTCCACCACTTTAAGCCTTTTGATCAAGGCTCTGCCAGATGCCCTAGTCTCATTATTTTGCTCCTTAAATATCCATCTTCTAATTTCCATTTCCAGTGCACCAAATCTTTTTATGTTTTTATTTTTATAACTATTTTTTATTGAAGTATAGTTAATTTACAATGTTGTGTTAGTTTCAGGTGTATAGCAAAGTGATTCAGTTATACATACATATATTGGGTTGGCCAAAAAGTGACTTCAGTTTTTTAAGTAAAAGACACATTTTTCATTCTCACCAAGAACTTTATTGAACAACATATTCACCCTTTTGTTTCATTTTTCAGGAAACTTCATAATTTCAAATTCCCAAAACTTTTTATCTTTTTGATAAAAAACTGTTCCAGGTGCCTTTTACAGTTTTCCAGGGAATTGAATTTTTTTCCATTAAGAGAATTTTGTAAAGGCTGAAATAAATGGAAATCCGAAGGTGCAATGTCTGGTGAATACGGGCGGAGGAATCAGAACTTCCCAGCCAGGCTGTAACAGTTTTTGCCTGGTCATCAAAGAAACACGCTGTCTTGCATTACCCTGATGGAAGAGTACGCGTTTTCTGTTGACACCTTTCGACAAGTGCTGCTTTCAGTTGGTCTAATTGGGAGCAGTGCTTGTTGGAATTAGTCGTCTTATTTTCCAGAAGGAGCTCATAATAGAGGACTCCCTTCCAATCCCATCATACACACAGCATCACTTCTTTGGATGAAGACCAGGCTTTGGTGTGGTTGGTGATGTTTCATTTCACTTGCTCCACGATCTCTTCCATTCCACATTGTTGTACAGTATCCACTTTTTATCACCTGTCACAATTTGTTTTAAAAACGGAATGTTTTCATTACGTTTAGATAGAGAATTGCATGCGGAAAACGGTCAAGAAGGTTTTTTTCGCTTAAGTTATGTGGAACCCAAACATCAAAGCGATGAGCATAACCATGCTCATGCAAACGATTTTCAGCGCTTGATTTGGATATTTTTGAGTATGTTGTCCATCTCCCACATGGTATAATGTTGATTGTTCTCAATGAATGTCTCAATTTGATCGCTATCAACTTCAACTGGTCTACCTGACCGTGGAGCCTCATCCAGCAAGAAATCTCTAGCACGAAACTTTGCAAACCACTTTTGACATGTTCAATCAGTCGCAGCACCTTCTCCATACACTGTGCAAATCTATTTTTGCATTTCAGTTGCGTTTTTACCTTTCTTGAAATAATAAAGCATAAAATGCTGCATATGTTGTTTTTTTCTTCCATCTTCAATATTAAAATGTCTACACAAAAATTCACCAATTTTGATAATTTTTTTAAATGCATGCTGCTTTGACAGCTGTCATAATACAATCTAGCAAAATTGTTTTGAGTGAAGTTATAGACAACTAAGTGCTCCTAGAGCCATCTTACGGAAACAAATGAACGAACATTTTAGCCAAACTAATATATACTTTTTTGGATTATTTTTCATTATAGGTTATTACAAGATATTGAATATAGTTCCCTGTGATATATAATAGGTCCTTGTTGTTTATCTATTTTATATATAGTAGTATGTATCTATGGATCGCAAACTCCTAACTTATCTCCCCTCCCATCTCCTTTGGTAACCATGCTTCTTTTCTGCGTCTGTGAGTCTATTTTTGTTTTGTAAATAAGTTCATTTACATCATTGTTTTAGATTCCACATATGAGTGATATCATATAGTATTTGTCTTTCTCTGATTTACTTAGTGTGGTAATGTCTAGGTTCATCCATGTTGCTGCAAATGGCATTATTTCATTCTTATTTATGGCTGAGTAGTATTCCATTGTATATGTGTACCACATCTTCTTTATCCACTCATCTGTTGATGGACATTCAGTTTGTTTCTATGTCTTGGCTATTGTAAATAATGATGCTATGAACATTGGGGTGCATGTATCCTTTCAAATTAGAGTTTTCTCCAGATATATACCCAGGACTGGGATTGTTGGATCATATGGTAACTCTATTTTTAGTTTTTTAAAGAACCTTCATACTGTTCTCCAGAGTGGCTGCATCAAGTTATGTTCCCAGAAACAGTGAAGGAGGGTTGCTGTTTCTCCACACCTTCTCCGGCATATTTGTAGACGTTTTAATGATGGCCATTCTGACTGGTGTGAGGTGATACCTCATTATGGTTTTGATATCTTTTCATGTGCCTATTGGCCATCTGTATGTCTTCTTTGGAGAAATGTCTATTTGGGTCTTCTGCCCATTTTTTGTTTCGGTTGTTTGTTTTTCTGATATTAAGCTGTTCGTTTATTTTGGAAATTAACCTATTGTTGGTTGCATTGTCTGCAGATACTTTCTCCCAATCTGTAAGTTGTCTTTTTGTTTATGGTTTCCTTTGCTGTTCAAAAGCTTTTAAGTTTAATTAGGTTCCATTTGTTTATTTTTGTTCTTATTTCTATTACTCTAGAAGGCAGATTCAAAAAAATATTGCTGTGATTTACGTCAAAGCATGTTCTGCCTATGTTTTTCTCTAGGAGTTTTATAATATCTGCTCTTACATTTAGGTCTTTAATTTGTTTTGAGTTTATTTTTGTATGTGATTTTAGAAAATGTTCTAATTTCATTATTTTACATGTAGCTGTCCAATTTTCTCAGGACCACTTATTGAAGAGACTTCTATTCTCCATTGTGTATTCTTGCCTCCTTTATCATATATTAATTGACCATAAGTATGTGGTTTACTTCTGGGATTTCTATCCTGTTCCATTGATCTATGTGTCTGTTTTTGTGTAAGTACCATACTTTTTTGAGTACTGTAGCTTTGTAGTCTGAAGTCACGGTGCCTGAATCCTCCAGCTCCATTCTTCTTTCTCGAGATTGTTTTGTCTATTCGGGGTCTTTTGTGTTTCCATACAAACTTTAAGATTTTTGGTTCCAGTTCTGTGAAAAATACCATTGGTAATTTGATAAGGGATGGCATTGAATCTGTATATTGCTTTGGGTCATATGGTCATTTTAGCACTATTGATTCTTCCAATTCAAGAACATGGTATATCTTTCCATCTGTTTGTGTTGTCTTCAGTTTCTTCATCAGTGTCTTATAGTTTTCAGAGTACAGATCTTTTGCCTCCTTAAGTAGGTTTATTTCTAGGTATTTTATTCTTTTTGATGTGATGGTAAATGGGATTGTTTTCTTAATTTCTCTTTCTGATATTTTTTCTTAGTTATAGAAATGCAACAGATTTCTGTACATTAATTTTGTATCCAGCAATGTTACTGAATTCATTGATGAGCTCTAGTAGTTTTCTGATGGCATCTTTAGGATTTTCTATGTATAGCATCATGTCATCTGCAAACAGTGACAGTTTTACTTCTTTTCCAATGTGGATTCCTTTTATTTCTTTTTCTTCTCTTATTGCTGTGGCTAGGACTTCCAAAACTATGTTGAATAGAAGCCATGAAAGTGGGCATCTTTTTCTTGTTCCTGATCTTAGAGGAAATGCTTTCAACTTTTCACCATTGAGTATGATGTTCGCTGTGGGTTTGTCATATATGGCCTTTATTATATTGAGGTATGCTCCCTCTATGCCCACTTATGAAAAGTTTTTATCACACATGAATGTTGAAATTTATCAAAAGATTTTTCTGCATATATTGAGATGATCATAATGGTTTTTATTATTCAATTTCTTAATGTGTATCACATTGTTTAATTTGAGGATATTGAAAAATTCTTGCATCCTTGGGATAAATGCCACTTGATCATGGTGTATGATCCTTTTAATATATTGTTGTATTTGGTTTGCTAGTATTTTGTTGAGGACTTTTGCATCTATATTCATCAGTGGTATTGCAGTGCACCAAATCTTAACACTTTCTTGAACTGACACTGCTATTCTCACAAACTTCAGAACCTCCCTTTCTTCCCTCCTCCACTTTTCCAGAGGGGAAATCATGCCTTAGTAAGTCTCATGGCATGCAAGATCCAGGGAGAAAGCAAGCACTCCATAGAGGCAGATAATCTTGTCCCCAAATAAAGAAAGAGAAAGGATCTGGAAGAGAATTATACTAATTTATTCCTCTCTCTATGAGGAGAAGCTGTTGAACAGAGGAAGGCTAGGAATGTTTTGCTAATGAAACGCTATGTAGAAGGAGGCATTAGGATTGGGAAAGAAGCATTTCTTCCTAACAGAATTCATGGTTACATAAATTCCCACAAATAATTGTACTTTTACTTCCCTTTGTGAAATTGTTACCAAACTCAGGTTCAGCTCATCACTACTCAAAAGACAATAATTTGAGGGGCAAGTGTCAGTAGAAAGGAAAGATGCTTTAATCAGAAAAGCCAGCAATCTGGGGAGATGGGGGACTCGTGTCCAGAGACCAACTCTGAAGATTCTGCTCAGCCATGACAGTTTTTCAAGGAGAAAATGGGGGGAAGAATTTCAGTGAATCATCAAGGAAGGAGGTTGGGTTCTGCATCATTTTCCACTGCATGCAGACTGGCTGACTCTCTCCAGATTTTACCTTGCCCACGTGATCTTCTGCAGGATTGCTAAGACTGCTGTTGGGAGTAGAGAGCTCATATTTCTATAACTACTTATTTCTTCATTCTTACTTCTTTTTATCTAGGAAAAGAATCAGCAGTTTAGGCAAGGCATGGTGTGCATTTAGGAAATCCTAAGTCAGGAGTTAGTTTCAATTGCTTGGTGATCTCATTCCTATAATTAGGTTTTTAAGGTTAGAGGGGGACAGAAATGGGTAAACAGAGAAGGGGCAAGAGAGCTGCTTTCAAAATGTTGCCAATATTCAATTCTGCATAGATCCCACTGTCAACGTTTTTGGTTTTCATTTTCAGGCAAAATTTGCTGGGAAAAAAAGACGTCATGAATATACTGATTCATTACTATATGTGTTTGCTGTGATAATGCTGCCTTCTCTGAAAGATGTCAAAGCTGGGATTATTGTTCATTGTGGGGTGCCCTCAAATGTGTTCTTTCTTCTCTTGGCTGGTTTCTTCAGTGTGCTCAGCCCTCACCTTCTTCCAGCAGTCATTGGAAGCGTGTCCCAGGTCCTCACATAGCCAGTTATTGACATGTTTACCTCAGATGGCTTTTCATTTCCTCAAAGGTTTTTACTC
The DNA here is from genome assembly GCF_949987515.2 of Delphinus delphis. Lineage (NCBI taxonomy): Eukaryota > Metazoa > Chordata > Mammalia > Artiodactyla > Delphinidae > Delphinus > Delphinus delphis. Next base: position 171,105,392 of record NC_082683.1, read on the forward strand.
TGGCCCTTTTCATCGTCTGTCAGAGAAGGAGGTGTTCCTCCTCTTTGCAAAGTCAACTCCTCCGTGTATAGATTGGTCTACAAAAGACAACCATTCTCATTTGCTCAATTTGTATCTCTTTATGCTATTGTACATTTTTGACCTAAATTCTGTTTTATTACATAATCTCACTTTATTCTTTCCCTGTCAGTGGTGCTTGCTGTCGCTGATGTTTCTGTCTAAATATCCTAAAAAATCCACAGAAGACGGAACACTGAGATGTGCCCTAGAGATTTTTCTTTTTCTTTTTTTTAAAATATGAACATCTTGTAGACTATGTTAAGTTTTAAAATGTTTAAAACCTTGTCATAAAATAAGAATAGTGTCAGAATTCTTAACAGTTCACAAAAAGCTTTGGTTGTTAATCACTTAAGATGTAAAAGTACCCACAGGTTATATTTCTTTTCTTCCTTTCTGTATCACTGTGGTCCCATGATTCTCAGCCATGTAAAAAAGCTCAGTGCTTTTGATAATCACTTTCAACCATCTCTCCCTACCGCAGTGGTTCATTAAAAACATGCTTCTGGCAATCTGTAAGCCTAAATACAATGCAAAGTTTTCATTATTCTTCAACAAGAGAGACAGAAAATGATGCCAACACAAAGGAAAGGAGAGCTAAGTTGTAGGGAGAGAATGAGAGTGGGAGTAAGGGCATAGCTGGAGGGGATGTGTGGGCTCCTGGTTAATGTCATCAGTTGGGCCTAAAGCCAGATCCCTTTCTTTATCTTTCCAGTTATGTGAATTAATAAATTCACTATATTCGCTAAGACAAGTTTGAGTTGGTTTTCTGACACTTGCAAATACAGCATGCTTAAAAACAGAAAAATTGGTAGAGAGAGGAAAATTTTTCAATTGAAAGACCCCCAAATGTGGACTCAGTTGAGTCAAGGCAGAATGGATGGCAGGCGGAGTGTCTTTCAAACTGGAAAGTTAACAGTCTTTTCTATGAGGAGCAAAGCCACTTATTAGACTGATACCTATTGCATCTCTGGATCTAGATATTTGGTTGAATAACATTAGGAAGTAGGAATCTGTTGTCTAATGCTTGCAGCCTGCAATAAAGTATTGGAGGAAAAGAGGTCTAACCTTTGGTCTGGATTGGCCTGACTAAAAAAAGAGAGGGAAGAGAATGGTACAGTTTTGATGACCAGCAATCCATGATGACTGAGTGTTGGATAATCATGCGTAGTAGGAGGTTGCACTAGCTGGTTCTTCTGCCCATGGCTAAGTGGGGAGCAGGAAACACATTCGAATGCTATTAGAAAATGGAGGAAACTAGATCCCCTAGTCTTCTGTGAAAACTTCCCACGCTCTGTTCTCTTTCTGACCAAATTAATTTCCACTCACTTTGCATATAGTCTCCACTAGGATTTAGCCTTGTGGCAAAGAACAGAATACACTTGGCTGATATGTTAGCCATTAATTTGGAGGCACTTGGCTGATATCTTAGCCATTAATTTATTAGAATAAAGACCAAGGGAGAGCACCAGGTTAATGAACTCTGACTTTACCAAGATCTCTAGCTTTAGTTACTTGACTGGGGAGTAGAACGGATGCAAATTTGCCAGCATCCTACTGTGGTTTTAAGAGAGATTTTGTTATCAAGAAAACTGCACACTGACTGAGAAAATAATTCATATGACTGTTTACTCCTAGGGTTTGAAACCAACCCTGCAGGAAGTAGGATGCTGAAGCAAAAGAGCTGCCTGGTTCCCTTCTGCATGTGAATAGGAAGGGCGGTAGAGGAGTGAATATTCCAGTGCAGAGAATCAGGGTCATTGAGATCGCTTGACCAAGGAATTCATTTCACTGCCTTAGCAGGGAGACCTTGTAATCCATGTCCTGGAAGTATGAGAGATGCCTTGTATGTTGTTTCTCTTTCTTTCCTTTTCTAAATTGGAGATTTTTAAATGGTTATTCTATTTTAGCTCCATCAGTGTATACTCAGCGTATTGTGGTGGGTAAATGTATTATTTAGGCGTGGACTGCTAGACCACGAAGCCATTTCTGGACTTTACTGGAAAGACTACACACCACCCAGAAAGCCTGGACTTAGAAAATGATGCACTAGCTGGTTAAGACTTAGTCACCCTCTGGAGGAAAGGATGTGAGAGTTGCTTATGAATGGGATGCTTGGATTTCATCATCCTGGGGATTTCTGAAATTGTATGAATGGCAGCAAAAGTTGTTTGTGGCTACCAGGAAGTCAAAGGATGAAATTATAGAAGGCATTCACTACTACTACTTTTTTCTTTCTTATCTCCACCATTTCTTTTCAGAAATAACATTTCCTCCATTTCATGTGGTTCTGATGGTTTGGTATTTAAGATAGTTTGGTATCTCCAAAATCAGTATAGGGATATGACCTGTTCTGACTAGTCACTTCTTTTACAGGGGGCTGTAGTATACATTGGGAGAAAGCAGTTCTCTTGTATTCTGAGATTGTGATCACAATGAGTGGTGAGAGCGTGCAGCCAGAGGGGCCACCTCTGCTGCTATTAATCAGTGAATAAATGCTATTATAGACAGAGGGGAACATAAGCAAAGAATATCACAGCATAAATGACTGTGGTGCTTTTTGGGTAATTGTCTCTACCCACATCTCCCTCTCAGAAATTCCTGCCTGGAGTCTCTTCTGAGTGGTCAGTCGATTCCTTTAGTCAACAGATGATTTAGCCAACAATGGCTGTATGTAGGGATATAAAACATAAATAACGTGGCTTGAAAAGTGGAGCTGAGCCCATTTACAACTTCTGTTTAGTAACCAAATCCAAGGGATGTAGCAGAAATCTAGATAGGAGGAGATCCTTGATCTGAAGCATCTAGGGGCTGTTGACACATGACAAGTGTGATCGAGACAAAGGTAACCTCAAGATTTATCTTTCAGAAAATTTCCATAACATGACTCACACTGTCAGAACAAGATATTTACCAGGGTGTTTATGAAGTATTTAGCACCTCCTTTAACTGTGATGCCCTTGGGCAGTGCACAACCTTATCAACTAAACATTCTGGCATTGCTTATGACAATATGAAGTCACATGGACATGAAAATTGGAAATCAGCCTTGACTGAAGCATAGTGTTTAGGGAACACTAAATAGTTTGGCACTATAGAGTTAAGCTATATGAAAAGGCTTATAACATCCTCTTTTCCAGATAACTGAGATCGCAGTATTAAAGACCTTGTTGTCAGAAGTTTAGACTTTACATTGTAAGCAGTAGCTACCCGGTAGGTATTTTAAGATGGGAAGTCAGATTAATGAGAGCTGTGATTCACAGACTCGGGCACTGGGGACAGTGTTGAAATACCCACTGGTTTTGGTGGTGTTGTTAATATCACAAGTACTACTTTCCTAACATGTATCTTGCCCAGTGTTTTAATCCTTGGCTCTGTATCGGAACCGGTGTTTTTTAGAGGACTTTTTGGAGAAATATATGTTGGTTTCAGATTATGTAACCTACAGCATTTATTTATTTAAATTTTAAGGTTATTTTAAAAGTTTATAAAAATTTGTAAAAAGACACATATGAACATAATTTAGTTACATATACTTAGAAAAATATGAGAAAAACTATATGAATGTTAGTGATGTGGGCTATTGTAGTAGACAGTTTGGAAGGAAAAGAAAAAACAGTTATACTAGAGTTGTCAAGTCTGAGATCTGATTCAGTATCAGACTTTACTAAATGATGTCAAGATTACAGGCAGCTGAAAAGCACACGTGAAGCAGAGGGAGGTCTGCAAAGTCATGGACACCTTACCAGGTCCTGTTCTCTCACACTAGACGTGTGTTTTGGGCCCAGAGCAGATGAGGTCTTAGATGCAATTTCTGGCATTCCTCTTACTGTAGGGAGCCTTTCAGCTCTACTACTTTATGGCCCAGAGTTGTATAGCTTAGGTGACATTCTCCAGGGAGCCTTGCATCATTGGTCCAGGGTTTTATTTACTCTAGATAATCCTTAGCCAGAGCCATCTTTCTAAGGACATTTACAAGATAATGAATCTTTTTCCTAGCAAATCTCATTAGTTTTCTAGCTTGAGAAAGTCCAGTTGACAAGGAAATTATGTCATCTTCCTTTCCCTTTCCCAGTATCATTCCCGTCTTCCACAGGGGAGGGAATGGATCACTGGCCTGTTGCTTATACTCTTTTCTCCCAATAATATTTTAGAACCATTCTGAATTATTAATGAAATAAAACAAGTTTTATGATCAGGAAATTCCCTAGAGTTAGAGCAGCCTGATTTAAGTCATGGAAAAAATTGGGAAGAACCAGCTGATCTGGCAAATAAGATGGTACCCTTGGGTGGGAGTGAAGTGGAAAGTTTTTTAAACCCGAGAGAACTGATTGAAGGAATGTAAGGAAGTCAGCTCTTCACTTACTCTTTAGCATCTTGACTACAGCTTGATTGACTGTGCTTTAGGTATTAGACAGTTTTAGAATCATTATATAAATCACTATGTCTCACATTTAAAAATGTTTTCTTTCTAATTGATGAATGCTTGCTTGTCTTCCTTTTTAAGAAAAAAATTAAATGTCTGTATTCTGGGCAAACATATGGTATGCTTTAAAACTGCTAGCAAATAACCCACATGATTGGACAACCCATTATCTGGATTATTACTTACCACAGATACAGCATTTGACTAAAACGGTATTCACTCAAAGTAACTGACAAGCATTAATTACTTAATATGTTCATGTTCTTTATGGATAAGTTAAATATACTTGAATACATATGTGAGTCTGTACACACACACACACACACACACACACACACACTCACACACTTCCAGGATTAATACGGAACAAGAGGAAATATTTGTTGCCACTGAATGTCTATATACTAATGTCTATAAAGTTCCTCCAAAATGATATCGGTCTTTTCAGAAATAATACTCTCAATAATAACATTTACAATCACGGTTAGACACATTTTTAGCATAAAAATTATTTTAGTCAGGAAGCTCTTTGCAGGTAAACTTCTGTGATTATTTTTTCCAGCTTTATTGAGGTATAATTGACAAATAAGAATTTTATATATTTGAGTTGTAAAATATGATTTTTTTACAGACTTAATTTTTTTAGAGAAGTTTTAGGTTCACAGCAAAACTAATGGGGAAGGTTTAGACATTTACTGTATACCCCTCCCCCCAGACATGCATGGCCTCCGCCATTATCAACAGAGTGGCACATTTGTTACAATTGACGAATCTACATTGATATGTCATTATCACCCAAAGTCCAGAGTTTCCATTACAGTCCGTTCTTGGTGTTGTACTTTCTATGGGTTTGGACAAGGGTGTAGTGACACATACCCATCATTATGGCATCACACAGAGTATTTTCACTGCCCTGAAAATCCTCTGTGCTCTGCCATCCCGACCCCCAGGCAACCACTGATCTTTATACTGTCTTCATAGTTTTGCCTTTTCCAGCATGTCACATAGTAGGAATCATACATAGGTCGCCTTTTCAGATTGGCTTCTTTCACTTTGTCTTTTTATTTTTTTTTTAACATCTTTATTGGAGTAAATTGCTTTACAGTGGTTTGTTAATTTCTGTTGTATAAAAAAGTGAGTCAGCTATATGTATACATATATCCCCATATCCCCTTCCTCTTGTGTCTCCCTCCCACCCTCCCTATCCCACCCCTCTAAGTGGTCACAAAGCACCGAGCTGATCTCCCTGTGCTATGTGGCTGCTTCCCACTAGCTAGCTATTTTACATTTGGTAGTGTATATATATGTCAGTGCTACTCTCTCAGTTCGTCCCAGCTTACCCTTCCCCCTCCCCACGTCCTCAAGTCCATTCTCTACATCTGTGTCTTTATTCCTGTTCTGCCCCTAGGTTCTTCAGAACCTGTTTTTTTTTTTTTTAGATTCCATATATATGCGTTAGCACACGGTATTTGTTTTTCTCTTTCTGACTTTGTCTTATGCATTTAATGCACCTCCATGTCTTCTCATGGCTTGATAGTACATTTCTTTTTAGTGTTGAACAATGTTGCATTGTCTGGATGTACCGGTTTGTTAATCCATTCACCTACTGAACCACATCTTGGTTGCTTCCAAGGTCACGCAATTATGAATAAAGCTATTATAAACATTTGTGTACAGGTTTTTGGGATGGACATAAATTTTCAATTTATTTGGGTAAATAGCAAGAAGTGTGATTGTTAGATCATATAGTAAGAGTATATTCAGTTTTGTAAGAAACCAACAAATTGTCTTCCAGACTGGCTTTGCATTCTCACCAGAAATGAATGAGAGTTCCTGTCATTCTACACCCTGACCAGTATTTGGTATCGTCAAGTGTTCTAAATTTTTGCGATTTTAATAGGTGTGTAGGGTTGTTTTAATTTGCATTTCCCTGATGACATAGGATGTGGCTCATTGTTTAGTATGCTCACTTGTCATCTGTATATCTTCTTTGCTGAGGTGTCTGTTAAGGTCATTACCAATTTTTAATAGAGTTGTATGTTTCTCATTGTTAAATTTAAGAGTTTTTTGTATATTTTAGATAATAGTCGTTTATCAGATGTATCTTGCAACTATTTTCTCCCTGTCTGTGGCTTGTCTCTCATTCTCTTGACTTTTGTAATAATTTTAATCCATTTCTTCTTGTGGAAAATAACACAGTATCCTTTATTTTGTCTTCCATAAAAGACACCCTAAGAGATCCCCATACGGGTATCCTTGGATTTAGCGCAAATGAATTGAAAATGGGAAGAAGACACATACCCTCTTCCCCTGTCTGAATGTACATTCATAATAGACTAGAAGGTGGGTGTTACCAGTTAGTCTTTTATTTCCTTCAATGGACTGGAATGTTCTCTAGAATTATGTACCTTAACAAAGACAGCTCCCCCTCCTGGGTTAGTTACAGTCTTTAGTCAAATAATATCTCAGGCATCCTTTCGTCTCACATGTGAGAGTCCACAGGTATGCCTGAATTTAGTTGTTCTTCCCTGTGTTTGTCATACTTTCTCTAACTCAGGTGGGAGGTTGATATTCCGGGTCACTGAAGGATCCTCTAGGGTATAAAGAGTGAAAATAATGTTTGTGGTTAATCATTCCTTGCTCATTAAAATCTCTAGAGAGAAGTGAGATCAAAAGTCCCTCTTCAATTTCAAACAAATAACCTAAGCATCATACATCTTAGCCACTTCAGACTGAGCATGCCACGTAGGGCATTCTGTGTCACATATATATTCATGACGTTTGGATTTATTAATTAATTAATTAATTTTAATTAATTTTATCTTTCAATTGATCAACATTATAGTTTATAAAAAATAATAGAAAATATGGAACTTTTCCTCCTGAGTCTCCTCTGTTACACAAACCAGAGCTAGGTAGGCAATAAATAGCATAGGCTTACCAGAATGGTGGGAAGCAAAATTATGGAAGAGGAAATAAATCAGGGTGGAATGGCCAGTCCTTCGGGACAGCCTTCCATAATATGGAAAGATAAGGTTTAAGCAGGAATTAAGCTGTTGGATAGTCTTTTCCAATATACACTCTATTTTATTCTTCTGTTCTTTTAAGTCACTTTTGCTTTAGAGTAAATCTCTTCTACTTAAACCTTCGTTGTAATGTGAAAAGCAGCCAGGCTTATCCTTTTCTCTGAAAATCTTGTGAGAGACATGGATATGGTGCCCAGAAAACACAGATATACACATAAGCACATAATAATTTTAGGGGTTTACATATAATGTCCATCCAAAGACCTTATGAATGGTCCATGAAAGGAGTTAAAATTCCCTCTATTTTATAAAATGTAAGGAAAAGAAGCTTACTATGTCATCTAATAATGATAACTAGACTAGAAAATATAGAATGAAATCAATTGTTCTTTTATGATTTAGCTTATACAATACCTCTCATTTTATTGTTTTAAAGATCTAAAACTTCAGTTCATGTCTATTCTGTAGTTTTTAAGTTATATGATATTATTTATATATCTGCTTATTAAAAATCCTAGTAATTTTGAATTAGCAATCTTCCTGAGTTCTTAAACATAGTCTAATAATTTGTACCAACATAGCCATCTTCATATCTCATTTTTAAATTTTCTCCCATTCTGAAAGTGTTATTGGGATCTTTTGTTTTTTAAATACATGATTGAGGGCTTTCAACATCTCCAACTGTAATCTGCTCATGTGAGTCTACAAGTGCAAGAATATCAGCCCTGTTCAAGCCATATATGTGTAGCTTTGAACTTCTTACTTTACAGAACCTGGGGTTGTTTGGATTTCTTGAATTCCTCATTTAAAAGAACTGCTTCATAAATGGCTGTTAGTTCTTTCTCTGAGCTATGTGATTATAAAAAGATATACCTCCTGAAAAATCTGAATGAAAATGCAAGATTTTTAAAAGGTATATAATTATACATTCACCAATAATAGTGTGGAGGTATGAGAATGGAAAAAAGTAGTCATTCAAGTTACCCACTGCTATACAACAAGCCACCCCAAATCAACTGGCTTAAAACAACCATGTGTTAGCGCTCATGGTTCTGTGGCTTGAATGCTTTCAACTAGACTGTTCTCACTCGGAGTCTCTCCAGGAGCAGCAGGTTGATGGCAGCTGGGACTGAACTCATATGAAGGATGGACTGGCCTGACCGTTGATGCTCCCTGTGGGCTAGTTGCTCAGCTGGAGTTCCCCATTCAGCACCTACACGTCACCTTTTCCTGTGGTAAGGGACTCCTCACAACGTGGGTAGTTGAAATCCTTACATCAAGTCTCAGGGCTCAAAGAGAGAAGGTGGAAACTTCCAGGGCCCTTCTAAAGGCTAAGTCCAGAACTGAAACAGTGTCATTTTGCTGTAGATCATGCAAGTCATTAAGGCCAATGCGGAGTCCAAGGGAAGGGAATAAGACTCCACTCTTCATGGGAGGAATAGCAAAAAAATGTACTTGCATCTCTCACAGTATCCATTGAGATAATTACCAGAGATGAGCAGGGTTAACAGCTACAAGAACAGGGATGTCTAATACTATATTTTAGGTTGCTAACACTGCTATGACATTATAGCAGTGTTACCTGTATGTCCCCCCAATTTTTATTAGTCTGCCACACACATGTATAAAGGTTGTGGAAAATTGCGGGTGAGAGTATTAAAAGGAAGCATAGCTTGTCCTGTATTCACCACTCTGTTCATAAGAAAAGAGCATCATCCTATCTAAAAGCTCATGTCTAGGGCATTCAGATAATGAGAAGCAGTCAAATGAACAGTGGTACATGATCAAGATAGAAGTTCATCTAAATCTTTGAGAGGTCCTGAAGTGAAGATGCCGCATTGATCTTATTCATACCAGTAGTTTCCAGACTTATGGTCTGTCTCTCTCTCTTCCATTCTCCCTAACAACTATTAATATCTAACAGAATTGGTGTTTACTACACACATTTTGGAAAATGCTCCCTACCAAAATGCTTCATGCCAAAATATAAGAGAGATTGTGTTGAGTCCATAGAAAGGATAATATCTTTGGGTTACAGGTTTTAGGATAGATTTAATGACAGAGCTAGGAATCTAGAATCATTAATAAAACTTGTTTTAGAAGACAGGGGAGGAAATTCTGTTAGAAGAGATATTAAAGATCATCCAGGCCAAGAGTTTTCATAATATTTTCAAGGAATCGGTTTTGGGGGAGGTGTTTCAGAGAAGACCAGGAAGGGTCTCTACCTCTTCTCTGGGAGGAGTCAAATATTAGATTTCACTTGAAATAGTAATGCTGATTAAAAGATGAAGAAGAACAAGGAGAGGCAGAGAGGGTTCATTCTAAGAGAGAGAGAATCAGAAATAGAACGGAGATCCTCTGACTTTTAGACCAGGATATTTGCAGTCTTGTACCATCAGCCCTGAGGAGGGGAAATTTGAGATTAATGGAAGTTAGGTTGTTTTCACACTGTGAACAATCTTAAACTCAGGATAAGGATTTTGTCATTATTCTTGTAGATTTTGAAAATTCCACAAATATTTATTAGCAGAAAATAGGATTGCACTTTTAGGAAGATGGGTAGAGTGCTAGATAAAACTGAGGAGATAAACACTGCAATTGAGAAGGAAAACATTTGAAAAAATGGACTAGCTGTTTATTTAAATAATCCTGGCAAGAGGTAGTGAATTATAAGGGCTCGACTTATTCCATGCCAGTGGAAAGGTAAGCAGGAAAGGCAATACATCATCTGCATTGAAGTTCTTAAGAAACTTCCTTACTTGGATGAATTTGATACTTAATTCTGTATGCGGAATTTCTAACAAATTAAGTCGTGATTGTAGCAATACGAGTCAGTTGCTGATAGAAATATTTAATGCTTATACATATATTACTCAGATGGGAGGATATATCTTTCATTAAAAACAGTTGGTGTTAAGATAAATTTCTGCATCTTAAATACTTTTGAGGTGAAATCAGCCAGTGTTACGGGATAGTTTACTGAAAAAGGAAATTAATGATGGCTTAGTACATTCAATTGTGTAGACAAAGAATCTTCCTACAAGACACTGTCTGAAACACACCACTTAACTCTTCAATGCCAGTTTTTGTAATTAAGCTAATTCTTTAAGCCCCACTAGGACAGACATGTTTGTCTGTTTTGCTATCATTTTCCCGGTGTCTGTCACCAGTAGACACTCAAACAGTAGACACAGAATGAATACTATCTGTCACCAGTAGATACTCAAAGTGATTTGTAGAATGAATACATGCTAATCCATGAAGCTACTTATTATCATGTGGTTAAACATTTTGCATAATACACTATTACATTTTGAAAGTTTGTAAAAAACTTACTCATCACTAATAATTTCTGTGAGAAAATATGATTGGATAACATAAAAACCTAACATTTTATGTAGAATTGAACATGTCATAATTGAAAATTACTTAGAAACTCTTCAAAGAAACTATGTATGTATATATCATACTGTACAAGGTCATCCCTCCTTTCTGAGAGGACGTTCTTTTCAGCCTAAATCAGTTCATACAATCAGACGACTGATGAAGCAGTTTTTGCCACACTTGAATTTTCTGCACAACTCTAATGAGGGAATAACACATAATTAGAAAGCCTGGAAGAAAATTTTCAAAGCCCCATCTGTTTTTCTTTCATGTTTTTCATTTATTCTTCCTTGCCTCAGCTGAAAAAAATATTTTGATGTTGAATTTATGAATTTAGTGCTTCAAATAAAATAATAATTTATTGTAAGGTAGGACTTTCAGTCTCCCCAATTAATTTCTCAAAATTGAGTGGCTTTTGAACTTTTTGGAATAAAGACACATTTTCTGATATTCGACTATTACAATCAGTGCAGTGGTTTTTGGTGAGAAAACCCTGTATCAGGGACTAAGGTAATTTCTTGTAATTTGCGCTGTATAGGGTCTGATTGCAGATAGCCTATGAGAAATTCTGATTAGCAGTTGTAGATGTGTTTGATTAAGAGTGATAAAGTCATCACTAGTTGATAAAGGCAGTTGGTGTCATAGAAAAATTCTCTTCCAAAGCCATGACTCAAGGGAGTGGGCAGGGGTCTGTGTCCCTTGGGTGGCAAAAATATCGGGGCCCAATGAACTCAATTTGGTTATAGGAATTAGCAGCTCTTTGATAGGGAGTGGTCTGCAGTAATTAATTTGCTTTTCCTTCAAGGTCTTAAAATATCCAGCTTGATCTTTGTCGACCTGATTAACCAGTTAATTAAATTTTTATGTAAGTCTTCCGACCTAGTTAATTTGCCAGGGACATCCATTAATGGGGAGTAACAGATGAGGTTCTTCCTGACCCCTCGGTACAAATCGCTGCTTCTCATCTAATTCTAGTGGAAGGAGCCCCTGCTTTCACTAACATCTGTGCCATCGTGGAAACCAACAAGCAAAGGGCAAACACTGAAACTGGGAGGACTTTTGAGTCTGTAAGTTTCTACAGTAGAAGTTAAAACACTGAAAGGAGAAGGGAAATGTTGATAAAACTGACATCACACAGAGCCTTTCAAGGGGAGAAGCAGTTCAATGTTTATTTAATAGACAAAAAAGGGACTAAAGGTATAAATGGCTAATGGGCTGTTCCAGCTCACTCTTTCAGTATCTTCCTCTGTCCAAAAACTCTGCCTTAACATTTTTTTTTCTTAAAATTGCAGTGCTTTTCGTAAGCCGCAGATTTTACGACGATAACAGGCCTTGTCTTTTAGAGTTGTGTGATCTGTGTGGTTTAGGAAGCTAAACGTGGCAGTGGCTGTAGGACAGTGCTGTTGAGAGCACATGAGTTACTCGGATGCTTGCAAAAATGGGCAAAGGGGTCAGAGAAGAGGCAGAGAATAGAAGTACAAGGAGTTTAAAATGTTTCTTAGGGTTAGGCCAATATTGAGGAACTGGCAGTGGATTTCTCCTCCATCCCGTTCTCCATCTCATCTCTCTTCTTCCTCTTACCTCCCTTTTCTTTCTCCTCTTTCTCCTTTCTAAACTTTGAGATCCTTATTTCCCAGACCCAAACTCAGGCTACAATTATTTATTCTGTCCTTAAAATACGCTCGAGTTAAATACAGTCCAAGGACTTCAGACCCCGATCATCATCATTTCCTTGGGAAATGTTGCTTCGTGACAAACTTTGTTGTTTTATAACACAACAACACAATTTCCTAGGTTGGGGGTCTGCTTATATTTCACAGATCTATGGGCTATCTCTCTGCTTTCCTTTTTCCCCTCATTAAAATAAAAATCAAGATGTCCTAGTAAATTCCTTTCACTGATTACCCCGTTGATGGTTGTATTCCTAAATACCTGGGAAGAAAATGAATGAGCCTTTGCAGAGTTCTAAAACTGTGTGTATCCTTGGAAACTAATGTTGTATTTAACTTCAGCCGTGATGGATTGATCTGGTGTACTGTTACACTTGCGGTTTCAGAGAAGTGATTTATAAGAAGAGAAACAGGTGTCATTTTGTTTATGATTTATGAGCTTTGATTGTTAATCCTGAATTTTTATATCATTAGTCCTGAGAAAGGGATAATATAAGACAGGTGCAATGAGATTTCAAATATTTTCATACATATAAATCAAATTATTATCCATACTTTGGTCATGGGTTTTATAATAGAGCACATAATCATGATGGAGCACACCATCATTAACCCGAGCATAATTTCTCAAATACATATATTTGCCAAATTGCATAACCATATGTATATCCTCATAGGTATAGCTATATATGTATGTGTGTGTGGAAAATCAGTTTAAGCATAGGTGAAGATTGCAATAGAGAAATAGTTTATTCAAAGGAATTTAATGTTGGAATACAAATAATTAATGTAGAAAATAAATTCCTTTTAAGTATGTGAGGTCACCTACATTTTATAAAATGAAAAGATTTTCAAGGATTTATTGAGCTAAGTTCAAGAGAATTGCCTTTCTCCTTGCCAGGCCCTAAATAAATGAAGAGGTTAGTTTTTATAAATGAGTGAGCAAAAGGTCAGAACTCTATAGAGACATCAGTCAGAAAGATTTTTCAAAAAAGTTCCCTTTTTTTTCTGACTCAACATAACGTTGAAAAATGATTATACCTTACCCAGCCCATGTTTTTCAGTCTTCTCTGAGTGTTTTTTCTCCTTGAAGAGTTTCAAAGGTTCAAGCTAAGCTTACAGCTCCATGATGGGAGGCAGACTGGGGCTTGTCTCCCTGGAAACCACCTGGTCACTGCTGCCTTTCCTTGAGGTGCCTGCCTGGCCTCCTGCTCTACAGGCATCACAGTGGAGAACTGTCAGAGGTTCAACTAGAGAAGCAGTGCCAGGACGAGAGATACGCATTAAAAGAATTATTGCAAGGAACTGGCTTGAGCGTTGAGCGTTGGTGGGAGTTGGCCAGGCAAGTTCAAAATCCATAGGAGAGGCCGGAATTCTTGGGCATGAGTGGAAACTGTCATCCACAGGTGAGATTTCTTCTTTATCGGGGAAGCCTAGGCAAGGATTCTAGAGGCCTTTCACCTGATTGAATCAGGGCCACCCAGATTATCTAAGATCATTGCTCTCTCATGTTTGGCTCTTATATATCATAAACAGGTAAGAGATGATAATCTCTCTTACTTAGAGTCAGCTGGCTATGAATTTTAATTACAGTTTAAAATTACCTTCATAGCAACACCTGGATTAGTATTTGATTGAAACTGCTGACTGTAGCTTAGCCAAATTCACACAGCCAAAGACCATCACATCACAATGATGATATACTGTTACAGCTTTTCTTTTCTCTTTGAGGCACCCAAAGGCAAATGCTCTTATGAGTTGGTGCAGGATCAAGATACTAAGGACATTTTCATGCTTCGTGGTGTTTTTTTTTTTTTTACCCCTATTTCTATAGCTGAGCCTTGTCTTCCTGTGTATCCATAGTAACAATTCTACCAATTCCATTTATTCACAAATGGAAGAAACATTGCCAGGAATTTTTGCCACTGGCACAGAAGAGTTCTTATGGAAAATTTTGCTTTATAAGTTAGTTGATAATTTTGTCATATTGCTTAAAATATAGTTTCATGGTTTAGAATATTTTATGTAATAATTGTTAAAAAGATGGAATATTATAGGTAACTATGAAACATCTTTAAATCAAAAGTCTGTACTCTTTTGTGGGATATTTATATTATTATAACACTGTTACATGGATAGAGTAGAAGTTAAAGTAACTAATGTTTTCACCTAATATACTATACTATTATATCATAATATTCTTTAATTTTGAATATAAGAATATAGTCTATCTACAAAGAAAATAAACATTTTTGTTGACATGTTCAATTGAAGACACTTTGGGGAGAGAAATTAGTATAAAAATCCTATTGTGGGGGAAACATTCATCACAGGCTTGAGTCTTATGTCTTCAAAGGCTTCTTATCATGTCGCTTGAAACAAAAGTTTGAAGGCTAAGTTTGAATTAGCCTCTAGTCAAGATATGAAACTAAATTAGGAAAAAGTCTAATCATTTCAGTCAGAGCAAAAATAGAAACAAAATAAAGGATTTCTTCAGAAACTGAGGTTTTCTTAAGAATTGGAGACTACATGTTTATTCTGTTTTTCCCCCTCTGTCCAATCCCTTTTATTTGTTGTATGGCCACTGCATTAATTAGCAATTTTGTTTGTGAATATCTCTGAAGTACCTGAAGTAAATTGTAAGGCGATTATTTTTTCTAAGAGCACTGTTTGTCTATGCCCAAGCTAAATAATTCAAGAATTTTCATTAGTTTTCTAAGATTAATTGGGTCTCATTGTCTTTTCTTTCCTATATCATTTTATAGCTGAGTGGGAGCATGCACATACCTAAGAGCTGTTTTGTAAATATTTGTTGATTGATGACAGAGGCTGGTTAAAAGAGTTTTAATGAATCATTAGTACATTAAATTAATAAATCATGACAACAGTATTAATGTTGGCTTAGCTATTTCTAGACTCTGCTTCATATACACAAATAGTCCATTAGTGGCTTTGAGTTCATTGCTTTACATATTTAATTAAATATAGTCTAAATTAATTATAAACAACAAAACTTCCTCAATAAATATTTTATTTATTAATAAATAAATATCTCTGTATGTCTCTATATGTCTTCCTGTATATGTCTTCCTGTATACTCATCAAAATATCTCTATATGTCTTCCTGTATACTCATCAAAATCTCTATATGTCTTCCTGTATACTCTCTATATGTCTTCCTGTATACTCATCAAAATATTACATAGGTTCAGGAAAAAATAGAATGTTGCCTTAGTTCACTCGCCCACGATACATGCACACTTGAATCTAATTAATTTTTTACCTTGTGAGCATCGTTCTCCTATAACCAAGGCAAACAATTTATCACAACAAAGGGAGGTGTCAAAAGAGGTGTTTTTCTCTTGGGGGAACTGATTTTCCTAACTGACTAGCAACTTTGCTTCTCCAGCATTTCCCAATCATAGCCAGGCTTCCCTTCCCTGCTTATGATGTATAAAAGACAAACATGAGAAAGCAAGTTTTTCTCAGAAACCATCTTTTTAGTACTTTTGTTATATTGTTTTCATTCTGTTTAGAGAGAGATTTGTTCCATCTTTTACAGAACCAAGAATATAGCCATGATGATTTAATTGCACTACACTAATTGCTGATGGTGGTAACAGAAAAAGGAGGAGGACCTTACAGATGCTACCAGTAGGACAATATAAACTTAGAGCCCCAGATCATTAGATTTTTAAATAATATTTTTAAATTACACTTTGATCTAAATTGATTGTCAGATTCAGATCTTGAGTTCTCAATGTTTTTCTAGATTCTACTATAAATTGACAATATTATTTGGCTTCAGTATATAATTTGACATAATTTCACTATGCACAGAGTAAGGATGTAGATTATACTATTTTTAAGTATATAGTCAACATCTAGTTTAATGATTTAGTGTAATTTTCATCAAGTTTTTTTTTCCCCTGTGAGATCTGTTAAATCTGAAAATGTATTTGAAAAAAGATTCTGAAGTTGGACTTCCGGTGGCTTTTGTCACTTTGCTGAGAATGGTAAAATATACACTGCTGAGGAATCACAGACCTGCCTTACTTTCCTTGTGGGTGCTTTCTCCAAGTATAGGCAACTGCACATGAGGGCGATTGGGCAGGTCCACAGAGTAAGAGAAGCAAAAACCATCAATTACTGATTAATCATATTTCATGTGTTGCCTTATCATGGGGCTAAGAAAGAGATGGTCCTTTGGAAATTACAAACTTGTGAAATAGGCAGATGTTAAACAAGTAACTGTAAAAAGGCAGCGCTTGAGAGCAATGAGACAGCATTAGACATGGAAGAATGGAAAGTGAAAAGCTGAGAATCTAGGACTGAATCCTGAGAAGCTCCAATGTTTGGAGTAAGAGGAATCTGCAAAGGAGACAGAGAAAACAGAAATGAAATTGCAGGAAAATATGGAAAAACTGTCATGGGGAAAAAAAAAAAGAGGAAAGATTCTCTTTTGATAAGGAAAATGTGGACAACTGAGCTAAATAGTATTGAAAGATCGAAGAAAAGAAAGACTGGGCCGCCATGTTATTTCCTAAACCATTGCTTCCCAATCTTTCTCAGCGCTGTGGGCTGCCCTTGACTAAACTCTGAGGTTTGTTGCTCCTGCATTGATGTCACGCCATTAATCTCCAACAAGCTGGCAGTGATAAGAGCCACACCAGTAGAGTGATTTGACTTGAGCCCAGATTGAGCCGATTGAGGGGCCAACAGCAGAATCTCCCCCCAAGGGCGTGTTATGAGTTGTTCTGCTTTTTGTCCTAGTGTTTCCTCCCATGCTGCCAGGGCCCAGCCTGCTGCCAAGTGACACACAGGGCTCTGAGTTCAGAGGAGTCCCTCCCCTGCCTCGGGAGATCCCTTAACTTCTGGGATATGGGAGCTGCTGGGTGAATGTTCCAGCACGCCCTTCTTCAGACACAGTTCTGAAAGGTGTTCCCTTTACTTCTTAGAAGGTCCCTCATGGTGGACAATTTTCCTGCCTGTCCACTCACTGCAGCTTCCTGAAATCACTCCTCAAGCCAACTTTCTGTACTTGTTTCAGTCTCCAAATTCCGGGGAACCCAAATGAACACTGACTGGCCACTGAAGGGGGATTTAGATCAGGGAAGGGTTTTGTTCATTTATTTGATGAAGATGGGAGAATCACAAGTAAATATAAAATTTAACCAGAAAGATCCAGGAGTGAAAGAGTAAATGAATACAAATGACAGAAAGGTGTAATCAATGGAGCAAGTTACCGCAGGAATTAGAAAGTGATGGAATTCCCTGTACTGAGTGATTACCTTAAGTGAGAAGAGGGACAGACACTTACATTCACACACAAGGGAAAAAAAAATAGGGGTGGTACAATGTTTTGTACATTTTATGATGAGAGATGCATGGAGTTCCTCCTGATGGCTTCTGTATTTTCCATGAAATCCATGTATTCATTTGACATATACTTACTGAATGCCTGCTACAAGCCAGAAACTCTGCAAAGCACATTATCCAGAGAGCAAGAGAGTGACTACTCTCAGGACACCTCACCGTCCTCAGGGAAGACACTTTTAATAAATTAAAAAAAAAAAATTTACTTAAAAATTTTTATTTACACTTTTAAGAAGAAAGAACCTGAACAGAAATCTGCTTATTATCTCTCTTAGTTTTATTTACTATATATGTAACAAAGTGGAATTCATTTTGGGAGTTTACATTATGGAAACTATATATCATATTCAAGAACATTAGAAAAATACAGAATGCAGGAAAATTCTACCTGTGATTCCACTAGACAATCATTCTTTACATGTTTACTCACGAGCCACCCGTTTTCATGCATACATTAAAAAATATAGTTATAATTGTATTTGCACATACATATGTGGCTTATGTCATTCACTTAACATTGTAACGTAACTATTTTTCTGTGTCACTTCACAGTATTCACAAAATAACTTTTCTTATTATAGTATTTCGAAAATGAATACACTGCTGTATACTTAACCACTTTCCTCTACACAACATGTAGAGTTTCTCCATACTGTTTTAATATTATTTGAATGTAATTTTTGACTATATTCACATGACTCAAAATCCAAAAGATTCATAAGGGTAAACCTTGAAAAGGCTCTCCCCCTCTTGGATACCAGTAGAGACCTACACAGTATGTAAATTAGTCTCTAGCCTCTGAGTCCTCACCTGTGAACAGGAGAATCGGCAACTTCCCTCCCTCTCATTCAGCCTCCTATAACACAGCCTGGGCTTTCCTGCCTCAGGGCTCTAGAGGGTTTGCCTTCAGGAGCCACTAGGGTGATCTGCAAATGTATTGTGTTCTAAACTCCTAACACTCCTGCTGCCGCTCTTATTTCTGTAGGTAGCACTGGTAAGGGTAACCTTGAGGAGACCTTGGTTGCAGTGGTTACACCAGCATCACACCTCCTGCCATGGACATTTCAGGGGCTGTTGCTGCTGCTCTAGCTAGGAACGACCATCTAACGTCATCTAAAATGGCCCATCTTTGAGCCAAAGTGGATGCTGTTAATAATTACACAAGGACAGCAGGTAGAAACTGCTTGAGCAAAATGGCACCTGTGGTCGCCTTATTATAGCAGGGGCTCTCTGCTCACTGGTAGTAGATTTATTTCCTTGATTGTTTACAGCCTGCTTTCTTAAAGACCTCAGAAAAAGTCCATCTGAATGAAAAGAACATATTAAGGTACTGTGGAGTGCCAAGTCCACCCAGATCATCCTTTGCTACCGACAAGACCTGGACAGTTGGGTGGGTGAGAATTAGTGCCTGCTTCCCTTTTGCCAGAGTCTTAATTCTGATGCTGTGGTGTTTGTTGTAGGCTGTCAATAGTTCTAGAACTCCTTTTCCCTTTAGTGCTAAGAAGTCCACCAAGACTGTACAAATGGAAGCTGAAGGCAACAAAGGACAGCCCATGGGTGGGCAGGAGTGATTGCCAAGGGCCTAAGATTACAACTTGTGGTTTTCCATTGAATGTCAAAAAATCTAACATGTAAGGAAAAGTGTGGTGACAGATGCTTTGGCTGTAATTGTCATTGTGTTTTTGTTGTTTATGACTTGTAGATCATAGATAAAGGAAATTTGGTTTGGTTTATAACATTCGGTTTATAACATGTTATAATATACGAAGGGTAACAAAAATTAAATGAGCAAAATGAATTAAAAACAACTTCTGCAGACATTTTGAGACCAGTATATTTAAAACTAAGTTTTTGCTTAATTATTTTTATTTTGATTGTATATTCATGCAGAATTCAGAGAAGACACTAGAAATAATATCTTTATGGCTCTGCCTGACTTGATCTAGACATCGGCAAGCAATTGTTAGAAAGACATTGATCCATTAAATTCATATATTTTAAGTATCTGAAAAGTTAAATTGGAAACTGAAAAGCCAGGCTCGTGATGCTTCACAAAGATGCCCAAACACTGGGTTCTTTACTGGGAATTATTTCACATAGCTCTCTTGAGCTCTCAGCATTAGGCCATCTACCACAACTAAATGTTATAATCATTTCATAGATGAACTCCTAAAGTAAACGAATGTTCCCAAATTCCATAAAGATTGATGATGCCCGTGAAAGGATGGCATGTATTTTGTGACAGAGCAAGATTTTTTATCTGTCCTGGGAGCCATTGACTGAAGACACATGGCTATTCAAGCACTGGTAGTTAATGATTTAATCTTTATTAATAGGAGAAAAGATTCCATTTGTTTAATATGCAGGTTATTTTTGATGCTAAATGCAACGTAACTGATGTACTTTAAAAGTTCCAGGGATAATGTCATGATTAATTCGTCTGTAAACAATCTGGCATCTTCCATTTTATTGAGGCAGGCACATTTTTTTAACTAGCTGAAATGTGGGTAAGAACATCTATGACAACAATTATCATTTAAAAATATGATGCAGTATGAAAGATGAATATCCTGTAGGGCATTTTGCATTTGCTGTAAGGTCTTAAGAGCTGTAATTCGGCATGATTCATTGTCTCTGTATGAAAGAAACAGGAGGACAGAATAACTAGCCTTGTGTCTTTGGGCTGAATGAGGTTTTAGAATTTCATGAGAGAGGTTACTGAGCGTATTTCAAGGGTCAATTTCCTCAGAGTTTTGCTGCCCCTATGCAACTATTCATTCATTGTATCATTTATTCACCCATTCAACAAATATCATGAAGTGCCTTTTAAAGGACAAGTTTAAAAAGACCTCTTTCTGTAGATTGTGGAGAGTCATGGGAACTCTATTATTTTAAGTAGATAACCTTGGAGATTTGAAAGGTATCACACTAGAGGCACAGAGAAAGTGAATGGGATTCTGTTGATATCATCTGGGGAAGAGATGGGCTATGGCTGAAACTTGAGAGTGAATGGGACAATTCAGCATACATTTGCTGTATCAGAAGCATACAGATCAAAGGCACAGGGGAATTTTAGCATATCATGAAATGAGGGTTATGTAAGGGGCACAGAGAGAAGGGCCCATAAAGATGATAAAAAAAGAAATGGTGAGAGAAACACTTGGATCATTAAAGGGGTGTTGTCACAAAGTCCATGGAACGAGTGACCAACAGAAAGTTCTAAGAATGTGGCAGGAATAAGAAAGATGGCTTTAACCATGAAGTCATCATCTGTGACTTTGTAAGAGCAGTGTCAGTGGACTCCTACTAGTAAAACACAGATGTCAGTGGGTAGAGTAGTGGATGGAGTTGGGAGTTGAGAAATGGAGGTGGTGTGTTGATAGTTATGTCTTGCAGAGAATATAGCCTGGATACTGAATGCCCTGGATCCTCAGCTTGCCATCGACCATGACCAAAGTTGTAGTTCGATATGTACACAAAGGACAAAAGGTAGTCCAATGATTGTTTATTATTGGCTAAAGCTTTTACTCCAAACTCCAATGTATTTTTCTATGGAAGTAGGCTGAGTTAATGAGGCAAACTCTTCAAATACAGGTCTGCTTCTAAAACCAGTTGGGGCAGTGAATCGGGGGGCGGGGATAAACTTTAGGGGTTTCACTTGTGAAGAAAGATTAAACATGGAATAGAGTCACATATCCACAGAACAGGTTCAAGCAGGTGGACTTTTGAGAGGGTGGGGGAGTTAGGGGATGTTTGTTTTATATAATAAACATAACACTTTCTAAGTTCTTTACAAATGTTAACTATTTAAATGGTTTTATTTTTAAATTCCATGAGGTAAAAATTGTTATAGATAAATAAACAGAGTCACAGCAAGAGTAAGTACATTGCCTAAGGTCACACTGCTGTGAATAGAAGAGCCAGGATTTGAACTTAGGCATTCTGGCTGCAGAGTCCCTGCTCTTAACATGCTATATTGTATAATTTGGGGGGTTACCATAAGGACATAGTGATTGAAAGTTATCATTTGGGATCTCCTGGATTCAATCTTGCTTAATAATAACTAAAGAGGTCCTTCAGTTTAGAACTGTAGAAATACAACAAGTTTAATTATTTTTTTTTTTGCGGTACGCGGGCCTCTCACTGTTGTGGCCTCTCCCGTTGCGGAGCACAGGCTCCGGACGCGCAGGCTCAGCGGCCATGGCTCACGGGCCCAGCCACTCTGCGGCATGTGGAATCTTCCTAGACTGGGGCATGAACCCGTGTCCTGTGCATCAGCAGGCGGACTCAACAATAGTTTAATTTTGAAACACTGACTCACATCATGTAATGAGTTTCTTCACCAATTTATATGTAATGTTAAAAATAATATCCAGCTGCAATTATGCTGATTCATTGTTAGCCTTGAGTTTCTAAAATGGATCACCTTCAAGAATGAGAAATTCAGGACTAGAAGAGAATATAAACGTTTTAGAACGGGCATGAAGAAAAATGGGATAATGAGATGGGGATTCAACTGCTAATAGTAAAAGGCATGTTAATCAGCTATGAAGCCTGTCTGAATCTGAATAGCAAACACTGGCGGTAGACCAACTGGTCTAGCTTTCAGGAGCAACAGTCAATAAAGAGGAACCTATGTGCGTGTGTATCTGTGTGTCTGTGTATCAGGGGTTGGAGAAACAAATGATCCTGTCTTTTCAGGGTTACTGAAGGGAAATGCAGTGAGGCAGATGGAAAAGAGAGCAGTTGGAATTTTAGGAATACATATTTACATAGTTTTGTACAGTTCAGTAATAATCCAGATAAATTGCCTGGGCCAGATGGTTAGTTTATCCAGCCATGCTGTGTGCCTTTTTGTATGCAAATGAGATGTCTGCATATCAGGAGAGGCTTAGGAAGAGTCCACAAGGAAGCGGCCAATTTAACCTAACCTGAAAGGTGATAAATTTAGGGCCCAGAGAGGAGAATATTGGAGGTTGAAAACATTGTTTCCTAATATGTCCTAGTGATTTAATGTTAATAAATGAATGTGAACTCACTGATCACCTAACTGTTGTCTAGTAGATGTATTATGGAGTGGTCTTTTGCATAAGTAGGTGGCAGAAGAGGCCAATAAAACTACAGTTTTCCTTCAATTTTTGGTTTATCCAAACCGTTTCAACTTTAATTTCCCCAAAACTAATCATTGGGAGGAAATTAAGAAGCCCCTAAGTGGTTAAGAAATTGGAAATTCTCACACTAGCCTCATGGAAATGCCTGTCGGATCAAAGTTAGCTATATCAAAAGTATAGCTGACCAGAATGGGAAGGAGGCCTGAAATCCTGATGAAACTAATGAGATCTATGTCACCCAAAGGCTCTGCCACCCTCAATAACTGTGTTCTTCTTTTTTTTTTTTTTTTTTGTGGTACGTGGGCCTCTCACTGTTGTGGCATCTCCCGTTGCGGAGCACAGGCTCTGGACACGCAGGCTTAGTGGCCATGGCTCACGGGCCCAGCCGCTCTGCGGCATGTGGGATCTTCCCAGACCAGGGCACGAACCCGTGTCCCCTGCATCGGCAGGCGGACTCTCAACCACTGTGCCACCAGGGAAGCCCAGTAACTGTGTTCTTTATCAAGCTATTCTCTCTCCTTGAACCCGGGTGGGTGTGAGGGATGTGACTCTCATAGTTTGGCCAGTGCCTACCTTAAAAAGAACTGAAAATCAAATGCTGCTGCTGTTGATAATTTAGGACCGAGGAAGTATGTTACTGAGTCATCTAGGATTAGGGATAAAGCAAAATGTGAAAGAGAGAAATGTTCAAATAGAATAAATTATGGGTAAGCAAAGGATTTCTCTGGGAAAAAAGAGGCGTCTAGAGCAGAAATTCCATGAGTGGGAGTCCAAGCAGCCCTTGAGATTGATTGATAGACAGAAACTAGTTATCTTGGTGGTATGGGTTAAGTGGTCTAATCATCTTGGTAAATTTTTCTTTCCCCCGGCCCCCTTCTCTTAATTCACTCTGAACCCCGGCCACAGAAGTAAGCACATGACCTAAGCCTAGCCAATGATGTAACTCCATCTGCCTGGCAACAGTGATTGGTCCAAAGAGTAGGCACGTGACCCAAGCAGGGCCAATCACATTTTTCTTGTGATTGTTATTTGGGCATTGACGAGAAGAAATTCTTTTCCCCCTGGGAGTTGCTAATGCAGCTGCTGGTGGGAGGTACTCTTCCCTGGTCTCTGTGGAGTTAGGCTACTGGTAGTAGGAGAGAAAGAGCTGTTGATACCTCTCAAAGAGAAACAAATGGAGAAAGGTTCTCCATTTCTGTGTCTAGCCTGTCTTGAGTTGGTTACTGGCATCTTTCAGGTCCCACTTTTAAGTCCTATTCTGGTCTATGCAAAAGTAGCCCCCTAAAAATAACCATTCTTCCCCCACCCCACCCCAGCTATCCAAGTGTGTGATTTTTGAAAGAAAAGCATCGGTAAGTAAAACGGTGGTTTAAAAAATTCAAATCATGGAAGGCTGTGGTCAAAAGGAGAGATTTTAAAATTCAAAGACTTGAAAACATATCAGTTCAGAGAGATGGTGAGGTCTAACAGAAGGAATGACTGGTAAAATCTTAAGTCAGATTCTACTCATGTCAATATATTCTTCCTAACGGCCATGAAAACGATGGGTCCAAAGCATCGGTGGAGAGTACCTTGCTGTTTCGTTTAGAGAATCATCCAGAGGGGTCACCTGAACCAAGATGGCAGAGTAGAAGGACATGCTCTCACTACCTCTTGCAAGAACACCAGAATCACAACTAGCTGCTGGACAATCATTGACAGGAAGACACTGGAACTCACGAAAAAAGATACTCCACATCCAAAGACAAAGGAGAAGCCACAATGAGATGGTAGGAGGGGCACAATCACAATAAAATCAAATCCCCTAACTGCTGGGTGGGTGACTCAGAGACCGCAGAACACTTATACCACAGAAGTCCACCCACTGGAGTGAAGGTTCTGAGCCCCACGTCAGGCTTCCCAACCTGGGGGTCCGGCAATGGGAGGAGGAATTCCTAGAGAATCAGGCTTTGAAGGCTAGTGGGATTTGACGGCATGACTTTGACAGGACTGGGGGAAACAGAGACTCCACTCTTGGAGGGCACACACAAAGTAGTGTGCGCATCGGGACCCAGGGGAAGGAGCAGTGACCCCAGGGGAGACTGAACCAGACCTACCTGCTAGTGTTGGAGGGTCTCCTGCAGAGGCGGGTGGTGGCTGTGGCTCACCATGGGGACAAGGACACTGGCAGCATAAGTTCTGGGAAGTGCTCCTTGGCATGAGCCCTCCCAGAGTCTACCATTAGCCCCACCAAAGAGCCCAGGTAGGCTCCAGTGTTGGGTTGCCTCAGGCCAAACAACCAACAGGGAGGGAACACACAGCCCCACCCATCAGCAGTCAAGTGGATTAAAGTTCTACTGAGCTCTGCCCAGGAGAGCAACAGTCACCTCTACCCACCATCAGTCCCTCCCATCAGGAAACTTGCACAAGCCTCTTAGATAGCCTCATCCACCAGAGGGCAGACAACAGAAGCAAGAACTACAAACCTGCAGCCTGTGGAACAAAAACCACATTCACAGAAAGATAGAGAAGAAGAAAAGGCAGATGGCTATGTACCAGATGAAGGAACAAGATAAAACCCCAGAAAAACAACAAAATGAAGTGGAGATAGGCAACCTTCCAGAAAAAGAATTCAGAATAATGATAGTGAAGATGATCCAACACCTCGGAAAAATAATGGAGGCAAAGATTGAGAAGATGCAAGACACGTTTAACAAAGACCTAGAAGAATTAAAGAACAAACAGAGATGAATGATACAATAACTGAAATGAAAACTACACTAGAAAGAATCAATAGCAGAATAACTGAGGCAGAAGAACGGATAAGTGACCTAGAAGACAGAATGGTGGCATTCACTGCTGTGGAACAGAGTAAAGAAAAAAAAATGAAAAGAAATGAAGACAGCTTACTCTGGGACAACATTAAACGCAACAACATTCACATTATAGGGGTCCCAGAAGGAGAAGAGAGAGAGAAAGGACCCGAGAAAATATTTGAAGAGATTATAGTCGAAAACTTCCCTAACATGGGGAAGGAAATAGCCACCCACGTCCAGGAAGCACAGCGAGTCCCATACAGGATAAACCCAAGGAGAAACACGCCGAGACACATAGTAATCAAATTGGCAAAAATTAAAGACAAAGAAAAATTATTGAAAGCAGCAAGGGAAAAATGACAAATAACAGAGAAGGGAACTCCCATAGGTTAACAGCTGATTTCTTAGCAGAAACTCTACAAGCCAGAAGGGAGTGTCATGATATACTTAAAGTGATGAAAGGGAAGAAACTACAACCAAGATTACCCGACAAGGATCTCATTCAGATTCGATGGAGAAATCAAAAGCTTTAAAACAAGCAAAAGCTAAGAGAATTCAGCACCACCAAACCAGCTCTACAACAAATGCTAAAGGAACTTTTCTAAGTGCAAAACACAAGAGAAGAAAAGGACCTACAGAAACAAACCCAAAACAATTAAGAAAATGGTCATAGGAACATACATGTCGATAATTACCTTAAACATGAATGGATTAAATGCTCCAACCAAAAGACACAGGCTTGCTGAATGGATACAAAAACAAAACCCATATATATGCTGTACACAGAGACCCACTTCAGACCTAGGGACACATATAGACTGAAAGTGAAGGGATGGGAAAAGATATTCCATGCAAATGGAAATCAAAAAAAAGCTGGAGTAGCAATACTCATATCAGATAAAATAGACTTTAAAATAAAAAATGTTACAAGAGACAAGGAAGGACACTACATAATGATCAAGGGAACAATCCAAGAAGAAAATATAACAATTATAAATATATATGCACCCAACATAGGAGCACCTCAATACATAAGGCAACCGCTAACAGCTATAAAAGAGGAAATTGACAGTAACACAATAATAGTGGGGGACTTTAACACCTCACTTACACCAATGAACAGATCATCCAAAATGAAAATAAATAAGGAAACAGAAGCTTTAAATGACACAATAGACCAGATTTAATTGTTATTTATAGGACATTCCATCCAAAAACAGCAGATTACACTTTCTTCTCAAGTGCGCATGGAACATTCTCCAGGATAGATCACATCTTGGGTCACAAATCAAACCTCAGTAAATTTAAGAAAATTGAAATTGTATCAAGCATCTTTTTGGACCACAACGCTATGAGATTAGAAATGAATTACAGGGGAAAAACATAAAAAACACAAACACATGGAGGCTAAACAATACATTACTTAATAACCAAGAGATCACTGAAGAAATCAAAGAGTAACTCAAAAATACCTAGAGACAAATGACAATGAAAACACGATGATCCAAAACCTATGGGATGCAGCAAAAGCAGTACTAAGAGGGAAGTTTATAGCTATACAAGCCTACCTCAAGAAACAAGAAAAATCTCAAACAATCTAACCTTACACCTAAAAGAACTAGAGAAAGAAGAACAAACAAAACCCAAAGTTAGCAGAAGGAAAGAAATCATAAAGATCAGAGCAGAAATAAATGAAATAGAAACAAAGAAAACAATAGCAAAGATCAATAAAACTAAAAGCTGGTTCTTTGAGAAGATAAACAAAATTGATAAAGCATTAGCCAGACTCATCAAGAAAAACAGGGAGAGAACTCAAATCAATAAAATTAGAAATGAAAAAGAAGTTACAACAGACACTGCAGAAATACAAAGCATCCTAAGAGACTACTACAAGCAACTTTATGCCAATAAAATGGACAACCTGCAAGAAATGGACAAATTCTTAGAAAGGTATAACCTTCCAAGACTGAACCAGGAAGAAATAGAAAATATGAACAGACCAATCACAAGTAATGAAATTGAAACTGGATTAAAAATCTTCCAACAAACAAAAGTCTAGGACCAGATGACTTCACAGGTGACTTCTATCAAACATTTAGAGAAGAGCTAACACCCATCCTTCTCAAACTCTTCCAAAAAATTTCAGAGGAAGGAACACTCCCAAACTCATTCTATGAGGCCACCATCATGCTGATACCAAAACCAGGCAAAGATACTACAAAAAAAGAAAATTACAGACCAATATCACTTATGAATATAGATGCAAAAATCCTCAGCAAAATACTAGCAAACAGAATCCAACAACATATTAAAAGGATCATACACCTTGACCAAGTGGGATTTATCCCAGGGATGCAAAGATTCTTCAATATATGCAAATCAATGTGATACACCATATTAACAAATTGAATAAGAAAAACCATATGATTATCTCAATAGACGCAGAAAAAGCTTTTGACAAAATTCAACACCCATTTATGATAAAACCTCTCCAGAAAGTGGGCATAGAGCAAACCTACCTCAACATAATAAAGGCCATATATGACAAACCCACAGCAAACATCATTCTCAGTGGTGAAAAACTGAAAGCATTTCCTCTAAGATCAGGAACAAGACAAGGATGTCCACTCTCACCATGATTATTCAACATAGTTTTGGAAGTCCTAGCCACGGCATTCATAGAAGAAAAAGAAATAAAAGGAGTACAAATTGGAAAAGAAGAAGTAAATCTGTCACTGTTTGCAGATGACATGATAATTTACATAGAGAATCCTAAAGATGCCACCAGGAAACTACTATAGCTAGTCAATGAATTTGGTAAAGTTGCAGAATACAAAATTAATGCACAGAAATCTCTTGCATTCCTATACACTAATGATGAAAAATCTGAAAGAGAAATTAAGGAAACACTCCCATTTACCATTGCAACAAAAAGAATAAAATACCTAGGAATAAACCTACCTAGGGAGACAAAAGACCTGTATGCAGAAAACTATAAGACACTGATGAAAGAAATTAAAGATGATACAAACAGTTGGAGAGATATACCATGTTCTTGGATTGGAAGGATCAATATTGTGAAAATGACTATACTACCCAAAGCAATCTACAGATTCAGTGCAATCCCTATCAAATTACCAATGGCATTTTTTATGGAACTAGAACAAAACATCTTAAAATTTGTATGGAGACACAGAAGACCCCGAATAGCCACAGCAGTCTTGAGGAAAAAAAAATGGAGCTGGAGGAATCAGACTCCCTGACTTCAGACTGTACTACAAAGCTACAGTAATCAAGACAATATGGTACTGGCACAAAAACAGAAACGTAGATCAATGGAACAAGATAGAAAGCCCAGAGGTAAACCCACGCACCTATGGTCAACTAATGTATGACAAAGGAGGCAAGGCTATACAATGGAGAAAAGACAGTCTCTTCAATAAGTGGTGCTGGGAAAACTGGACAGCTACATGTAAAAAAATGAAATTAGAACACTCCCTAACACCATACACAAAAATAAGCTCAAAATGGATTAGAGACCTAAATGTAATACTGGACACTATAAAACTCTTAGAGGAAAACATAGGAAGAACACTCTTTGACATAAATCACAGCAAGATCTTTTTTGATCCACCTCTTAGAGTAATGGAAATAAAAACAAAAATAAACAAATGGGACCTAATGAAACTTCAAAGGTTTTGCACAGCAAATGAAACCATAAAGAAGACAACCCTCAGAACTGGAGAAAATATTTGCTAATGAATCAACGGACAAGCGATTAATTTCCAAAATATATAAACGGCTCATGCAGCTCAATATTAAAAAAACAACCCAATCCAAAAATGGGCAGAAAACCTAAATAGACATTTCTCCAAAGAAGACATACAGATGGCCAAGAAGCACATGAAAAGCTGCCCAGTATCACTAATTATTAGAGAAATGTGAATCAAAACTACAGTGAGGTATCACCTCACACCGGTTAGAATGGGCATCATCAGAAAATCTACAAACAACAAATGCTGGAGAGGGTATGGAGAAAAGGGAACCCTCTTGCATTGTTGGTGGGAATGTAAATTGACACAGCCACTATGGGGAACAGTACGGAGGTTCCTTAAAAAACTGAAAATAGAATTACCATATGATCCAGCAATCCCAGTACTGGGCATATACCCAGAGAAAACCATAATTCAAAAAGACACATGCACCGCAATGTTCATTGCAGCACTGTTTACAATAGCCAGGTCATGGAAGCAACCTAAATGCCCATCGACAGAGTAATGGATAAAGAAGATGTGGTACGTATATACAATGGAGTATTACTCAGGCATTAAAAGGAACGAAATTCGGTCATTTGTTGAGACGTGGATGGATCTAGAGACTGTCATACAGAATGAACTATGTCAGAAAGAACAAAACAAATGTCGTATATTAACGCATATATGTGGAACCTAGAAAAATGGTACAGATGAACTGGTTTGCAGGGCAGCAATTGAGACACAGATATAGAGAACAAATGTATGGACACCAAGGGGGAAAAGCCGTGGGGGGGGGCGGTGGTGGTGGGATGAATAGGGAGATTGGGATTGACATGTATACACTGATTTGTATAAAATGGATGACTAAATAAGAACCTGCTGTATTAAAATAAAATAAAATTGAAAAATTAAAATTATATATATATATATATATATATATATATATATATATATATATTCCCAAAATCTAGTGTTAGAGGAATCAGATGACTGTGTATTTGTGGAAGAAATAATTTTTGAAACCTACAAAAGTAATTTCATCTAAATCATTAAACAGTTTTTTTCTGAAACGAAAAAAAAGAATCCATTTATCAAAATAGGCAATCAGAATTCCAGGTTCTGGAAGGAATTTCATTAGAAAATTACCTAGTATTATAATTCAGTGGATCTTCTTATTTTTTTCCCTCTTATTTAGAACCTGGGTTACTAGACTGTTGTTCTGTTTCGGCAGGTGGTTTTCAAACTTGAGTGTGTATCAAAAACACCTGGAGGGTTTGTTAAACACAGATTGCTGGGTCCCATCCCAGCCTTTCTGATTCTGTAGGTCTAGGATGGCGCCAAGTATTTGCATTTCTGGGTGATGCTGAGGCTGCTGATTAAGGGCTCACACTTGGAGATTCACTACTCAAGGACGCAAGAAGTCACAACAATTAGATAAGTTTGGGTGACAATCGCTCCTGTTTGTGGATCCCTATGGGGTTTATTATTTAGTTGCAGATCTTCACTTTTACCCAACACTTAGGCGTCCTTAAAGCACTCTAAGAATGGAGGGCTAATGCTCTTTCAGAAAACTTTCAGTGTGACTTGTGACAGCATCACTTTGCTTAAAAGTAGCAACACCAGTGTGCCAGATGAGGCAGAACCTGCCTAACCACAGTGGGCTACCAGAAAAAGAGTTATTGCTGTAATTGACCTTAGCTCTCAGAATGTTTGAGTTGTTAAATTCAATAGCGCTTTGCTTCATTCCATAGGAATCTGGACTTTAATGCTGCACTCCTTAGTAATGTTCTCTGGGTTGTTAGGAAAGGACAATGGGAAACATCACTTATTGGGTGACCGCTCACTGGGACTACTGCAAGATCACACCCACTAGACATATATGTCATTGTCAACGTCCTTAGGAGCTATAATTTGTGTAATGCATGAAACGCCTCTACCTGTTTTAGTTGTAGTGCATTTAGACAAGGTCTGGGGTTATGGCTCAGATTTATTCATGTATGTTCTTGAGCCAGTTTTTTCTTATTTTCTCTGACTGGGCCTCATTTTCCTCCTCTGTTAAGGGGATAATAATGCCTACCCTTAATTAGGGTTGCTCTGAAGATTAAATGGTATAGCTTGTAAAATGACTGGCAAGTCATAATAATTTAATTCTTCCCTTTTCATCATTTGCCTAATAAATTTTTTTTAATGAAAAAAAAAAATCCAGAGGGAAAGGACATTGGAGGTTGATAGAGCCCAGCAGTGAGGACTTTGAGACTTGGTGTAAGAAGAGAATGTGCAATCAGAAGAGAAAGTCTGCTGAGCCATGATGGAAGATAAAGTACTGGAGGAAGCAGTGATAATGTAATGAGACCTACCAAATACATCAAGTGTCAGGTTACAGGCAGAGCAGACTGTTTTCGATTTTATGGTTCAAATGGAAGGTTTTTTGTTTGTTTGTTTGTTGTTATTGTTGTCTATTTTGGGTAACAAAGAGAACACTTATAAACAAGATCAGAAGAGACTTCATCGAAATACAATTTATGTCCAGGGAGAATGTGGCTTGTGAGGTCTTTCTACTTTGAATTTCCACAGGGACGTGGAGATATTCCAAGGTCAGTAGATTCTCCCAATTAATAATAATGTCCAGTAGGTGGCAGCATATTGTGATAAAATTTAATCCTAGTCTTTACGTATATTTGCAGTATATTTAATTACCTCTGAAATCTTAAGAATTTGATATACAAATTGGTATTTTCAGCATGTGGGTATATTAGAGAATCATTTCCTGCAGTTTCTTTCTTTCATAGATGAGTCTGTGCCCAGGGCCACCAGATGTTGCAGCCTTTCCCAAAGCTCTTGATTAATCTGTGCTTTGGTTTGGGGCTATGGAAAGAAAGGACACCTTTTAAAACTGATCTTTTGAAAAAGAACATATTTATGAAATTTTCTCCAAGGTGCTTATAGGCTAATGACTGACTAACATCTCTCACCTCATTAGCTTAGGCAGAATTAAAATGCTAGATATTTATTTTCCAGGCCACTGTTCTTAACTCAAGTATCATACTGGTATACTTCTGCACAGTCACTTGGTATCTGATTGGTAGCTTGCTCCTATATAACCATACATCATGTGGTGGCAGGAACCATGTGTTTTATTCCAGTTATATAAACTATGGATTAGAATAGGCCCTGGCAAATAGTAGTTGCTATAGGAATGTCTTTGAGTAACTGTATGGTCACAAAATATTTTATGTGATTACATATTCAATCATACCTACAGAACTAAAATATCCTCTGTCACTGGGCTTT
This sequence comes from Delphinus delphis, assembly GCF_949987515.2. Classification (NCBI taxonomy): domain Eukaryota; kingdom Metazoa; phylum Chordata; class Mammalia; order Artiodactyla; family Delphinidae; genus Delphinus; species Delphinus delphis. Next base: position 171,138,283 of record NC_082683.1, read on the forward strand.
GGGAAAACTTCAGTGAATATTTACCAGAAAGAAAAAAACAGGAAAAAAAAGAAAGAGGTAACCAAGTTAAAATCTTAGACATACCTAAAATGAGTGATAATAGAGAATTTAGGTAGTGAGAAACTGTGCTAATTGGTTTCCAAACAAGGTAAAGAATATCACACTAGAAAAGCCCTGTATCTCAGAAGGTAAAACAATAACATCAAACCTCTCTCCTCTGCATTACAAATTCCACCTGCATTTCAATGATACCATACTCCAAAGAATATGTTCTGTCTACTAAGTTTGTTAGATAAGCCACATGTGCTGTGTTTCAAATCACAGAGTAATAAAAGTGATCTAGTTCTTTGATAGATTTGCATAATTCCCTAACTGGACTAGCACTGATTCCCCTTGAGAAATGTAGAGAGAGACTCTATGAAAAATAGAGTTTCTAAACTCCAATTTCCTGTGTGGATTGTGTTATTACTTTAAAGGAAAATAATCTCTAGCTGGTTTCTTCTTGTTGCCAGGATTTTCCAATTCCTTTATGTATCTACCCTAGAATGTTCAAGTTTCTCAGGCTCCTTAAAAATCATTCATGCCTTTCTATTCATTTTCACTTGTTAATCTTGACCCAGTTTTCTCTTGGTCTCATATTTTACCTTCTTACCTTTATTCCATCTCTCCCCTTCTTAAACCCCCTAAATAAATTGTATTTCCAGGTTATCATACCTCTATCTGTTTTTCCCACCCAACAACTTTTCCGCAAAAGCTCAAGATGGACATAATTGAAGAGTGGCAGGCATTATATTTTTCCTAGGACACAAAGTTTGTAACAAAGATTAATTCTTCTTATACGAAATAACTAATTTCTTATACTTTTGGTAGCATTTTAAGTTAGAGCAGAGGTTATGATTGTAATCCCTGAAATGTACCAATTCTCAGTTTAAATTTATATATTCATTCATTTTCTGAGTACACCACAGAGGTTACGTATCTCTTTTATATCATATTGCTGCTAGTTTTCTTTCTAGTGGACCTGGGGCATCCATCTCTCCAGCAGTGTGGTCAGGAGACTAGGACTGTTACAAAAGAAATGCAAAGAGAAAGAATTAGTATTCTAAGTAGAATTTTGCAGTAAGTAAAATGTTAAAGATTTTACTAATGAATGTCAAGAGTCAAACCCAGAAATCTCAGATGAAGGTGTTTCTTCTTTAATGTAGAGATTTGACCCCTCCCATCAATGAGGGCTAGGCCTTAGGGTAGATTTACTGTTCTAAGGAAAGAGGAGGATGGATTAGAGGAAAAGAAAGTCTGAAACTCTCCTAATAAAGCTGGGGGATTTTGAAAAGAATGAGAAAGGAGATAGGAGAAGCAGAAGATCAGACAAACCGGTCCTTATGTCTTTTCTCCAAGTCAAATAAGTCAGAGAGTCAATCTAGAAATGCCAAAGATGCGGGCTCTTGACTGAAATGGGGATTGGGACTCTGGGAGGGGTGTGTCACAGCAGATTGCCCTGGGACAGCTTGAGGGTGGCACAAAAGGGCAAGCACAGTGGCCACCAGTGGTTACAGAGATGGCTGACATTTAGCATGCTGAGTCGCTCTTCCTTTCTGTGTAGCCTTATGTTCTAAGGGAGGACATAGATGCTAACTGAAGGAAGAGTGGGTAAGTCTGGGCTGCCTAGCCCAGGGGCTCCATGAAGGATGTTACAGAGATGGAGAGAGGTCTGCAGTCAAAGTAGGAGTCAAGATGAGGTCAACTCAGCCAGTGATCACTACTAGACCCTGACCAAGTCAGAGGAGGCTACCCTGTGTGTTCAACCCTCCTTCAATTTAAGGCACCTCCTGACACGTTGGGGACGATCCAGAGGACAAGAGCACTGAGTGAAAACCAAAGGAGTGAGAAGATGCTATATGGATTCCAGAATGACTCCAGTCTATGGGCATCAGGACATGCTAACCCAAGGTACCATGTGCATATGAGAAAGAAGATTGAAGAAACCTGAAAGTCTAACCAACTCTTAAGGAAACCAGGAAAGACCTAATTGTTCAAACTAAGTTTTAAACCATACGAGTCAATTTTACATTCTTTCCCAAAATGGAGTTTAATTTGGGGGAGGGGGTAGAGGATCCTTGAAGATGATTTGATCAGTTATACAAAAAGAGAAGTCAGGTTCCTTTTGCACATCTAAGTAGCTGTGTGAGAAACTCTGCTACCGGTATTATTTGTGTCACAGTGGACAAGTCATTTCAAAACTGTTAGTGTTAATTCACATTTTCATTTGGAAAAATAAATGAGTTCGACTACATAATTCTTAAGGTCTTTTCCAGTTGTGAGAGTCTATGTGTTATGTGTAGTCTGTCCTTTTCATATAGAGGACACCAATGTCCCATTATTTTCATTTTTTTTATGTGATAGAATTAAACTGATGTATTGAGCTGGCCTCTTTCAGCCATGCTTGTGACCAGACTCATCAATTTTGAAGACAGCTAACCAAATCAAGGAATGTTAGGTTACAGCTGTAAATTAGAACAGAGGTGTCTACTCTGTAGAAACTGAACCTGTCACTTTGTGTTGATTAGTAAAATGCTCCAGCCAACTGTAAACAAATATTTTTCAGGGGCAGATTCCTGATCCCCTCATTTCCTTACCATGCCAGCCATGCCCAGCACAGCTGGGCCACAGAAAATTTTGTTCCTGAAACATGTCATTTCCCTATTGAAATCTATAACTTTCTTCATGCTGTTTCCATTTTTTTACTTTTTAAACATTTCCTTCCTGACCACGCTACCTTCTTGGCTAACATTTGAAAATATGGTAAATTCCTAATTTTCTTTCTAAGTTTACCATAAAAGCTACATTCCTTGTGATATCTGCTAAAACCCTGTTGGCCTAACTGTCTCCATAGCCAAGACTTCGGTTCTTCCCGACTCCTGGGATCTGCCTCTATTGCAGCATGTCTGCATTCCACAGTGTTAAGGGTCCATCCACTCTTCGGGATGCTGGGGAACTTAACCCATATTGCATACTAACATATTATCAGAAAATATCTGACGCCAGCTCTGACCACAGACAGAAATACTGCTCCATGAGCTCCTTGAAGGTCAGAAATGGTACCTTAGGCAGCCTTATCCCTGCTACAGTGCCTGGCCTCTTAAGGTGCAAGAGTAAACGTTGCACAGATAAACGGATAACTCCCATTTAATACCCAGACCTCCTCCTCCATGTCTTGTTCTATTTGGTTCTCCTCATACATGGCCCTTTTGTGTTTTCTTTTATTTACCTAGGCATCCCTTTAATTCCAGTTGCTCACTTTTAAACCAGTCCTTTCCATTGGTTAAAAACAGTTTGGGCCAGTTTGTAGATATGGCCAGTAATATGGGTTAACCGTTTATGTGTATGTTAGGAAGTTACATTTTAAATTACTTTTTAAACAAGCTTTTTTTTTTGCCCTAGGATAGTTATGCACAGATGAATATTACTTTCTTATTCAAAATACCAAAACTTTATTATTTCATCATGTTCACGATTATGATATGCTGTCATTTTAAATTTAATTATAAAAAGGGAGCAAGATACACAAAACTTGAATGTATAGAACTTTCCTTCCATAACTGAACCAGGGGTAGAACATAAGAGTTTTATTCCTCACCTGAGAAAGATAATATAACTTCCTCTATATCCACTCTTGTTATATGCAGTAGAATAAATAATAAGATAGTAACTCTATTTGTAAAGGAGATGGTTCAGAAAACCTTGAATAGAAATTTCAAATAACATGGTAGTTATAAGCTGAGTGACTTGTTTGTCATGGAATCAATAAAGCTATATGTGAGAGGTGATGGCAGAAAACTAGACAAAAGATTGTATAACACAGCAATAGAAATATACCTAGAAAAGTTACGAAACGAATTTGAAACCTATTTCATTGCTTGAATGGAGTCTGTGTTCTGAATGATAAGAGAAAGCATTGTGTATTTTCTATCTGAGTGATCTTTTGTAATTTAAACCGCAAGAATATCATGTGACACTGCCCAGTGGGGATTATGCTGTGCACTCTGTGTGTTCTGAAACAGTCCCTGGGCTTGGAATTAGTGAAGTAATTGACAAATGTAAAGCTTCAGTGTGACACATAATTTAATTTGCAAATGTTGAAACAGAAACTCGGCATCTCAGAGGTGCACTGCTATCTTAGCTGGCATTTCTTCTTGCATCACAGTGCAATTGAGATGTGGTTCTTTTCTTTCAAATTAAGTAACTTCCCAATGCTGTTTTCTGAAAGATGCTGTTTTCTGACAAAGTCATTTTGTGCATGGCCACTCTAGAAATGAGGATTGTGGTGGGGCCTCAGATCCTCCCGACAGTTGATTTACTTCCCAATTTATTTGGAGCAATAGTTTTGTTTTTAACCCCTGGGGTGAAATTTAGATTTCCACATGTGGAGAAGATCCAACAAGTTTGTAATGAGTAAAGGCACTTGAAAATTTTAAGAAGTCAGAGAGGGACAAAGGTTACTCCTTCATATTATAACTTTCCCAACGAACTCTTTAGTTTGTCAGATGCAACAAGGAAAACCTGTTTCCGTATCCGAATTGCCGTTTATGTTGTTTAAGGAATAAGAAATCTGACAACATTCTCTACTCTCTGTCAGGGAAGAGACTTAAAGGAAGATGCAAGCAGTGTAATTAACAATTGCATAATCTCAATATATAGTCATATACATATACGTGTATGTATGTGTACATGTGTGTACACACACACAATTCTCAGGATACTCCAATCTTCAGCGTCAAATGATTTTTGAGAGTTGGGAAAACAGCTATAGCAGTCAAAATTAGTACTTTAGAGAGAAAGAAAGCACAAATATAACATTAAAAGAGATTGTTCTATATTTTATTCCTTCTGCAGCATATTAGAAATAAGTTTTGCTAATTCAGTGTATAATAACACATCTGGATATATATATATGTATATATAGAGAGACAGGCAAATATACATATATATGTATATATATCTTTATAAATTTCATTACATGTTTGATAATTTTCAATATGGTAATGAAATGTGGTTTTGTAAGTAATTTTTTTCATATGAAATTAGTGACAATCAGGAAAATAAATGTCTGTAATATGAGAAGGGAACATTACATTACAGGTATCATCATTAAAGATGCTTAGCTTAAATGATGGCTCTGACAACGAATGTGTGACAAATTAAAGTTAACCATGAGTATGTGGGGTTATTCTGGTAATACTAAGTATAATTCAATATTAGTACCTTTATTAATGCAGTTAATCACATCGCCAAGACAAAGATGAAAATCCGTAATATCCCCTCCAAATTGGAAAGGGATTTGGTAAATTTCAACATCTATATCTTATAGTTTTTGTAGTTGGTTAAGTAGGAATAGAAAGACATTTCTTTAATTTGACAAGCCAGTAGTTGGCTCTTTTCCATACTGGGACCTCCTTCTTCCCTATACGCTATTAGTTGTACATCCTACCGGTACTAACTCCTGAAAACCTCTCAAACCTGCATACCCCTCCAGTTCCACGCTAATGCTCAGCTTTGTCTTTTATTATCTGTCATGTAGACTGTTAGAGTCACATTCTAATTCTTCTTTCTGCTGTTTTGCTCACTCCCCTTCCATGTTGCTGTCAGAGTGATCTTTCCAAAGTTCAAACCTTATTTTATTTCCCTATTTACAAAAAAATAATGGTTACTCAGCACCTGTTGAAGAAATTTCTAATTTCTGAACAGAACATACTAGACCTGGCATGTTTGGGTATCTGACCAACCTCCCAACTTTTACCTTCTATCTGTGTCACATTACAGTGAAAGTTCCTACTAGCTATTGAGAATTTAATTTTTTGAGTGTCACCTCTCTTATAGCTGGTGACACTTTCCAGATGTCATCACTGTGGCTTAGAATGCTTTTCCTACTCTGTTCTTTCTCGAAGAGTCAAGATTTAATGCAAGCAGCAACTCCTTTGAGAAATGTATGCAGACCCTCAGAAGTGAGAGAATTCTCTATGATTTCACAGTATCCTCATTTGGTCAGTAATACAGCAATTTCCATTATATGAGCCATGGTGGTTTACATCTCCTCGAGAGAGGGATTGTATTTCATTCAGTTTTGTATCCTTAGTACCAGCACTGTGTCTGGAAAATAACAGACACTGCTAAGTATATGTAGAAAGAATTGACTAATATTTCTCCTTGAATCATATTCGTCATAAGGCTCCATGGAAATAAGAGCATCGTTCAAGAATGCAGTAGTTGGCCCTCGGTGTCTGCTGGTTCCTCATGTAGAGCTGAGGACCAGCTGTACTTTACCAGTTTATGTAAGGGACTTGAACATCCACAGATTTTGGTATCTGCACAGGTCCTAGAACCAATCCCCCTTGGATACCAAGGGACAACTGTGTGCTGTTCGGAGCTTCAAAGTTCAGATAAATTTTCTTTCTTTCCCTTTCTTTTTCTTTCCTTCCTTCCTTCCTTCCTTCTTTCTATCATAAATCAGTTTATTTAAACTAAAAAACAACAGAAACAGGGGGACTTCCCTGGTGGTCCAGGGGTTAAGACTCCGCACTTGCACTGCAGTGGGTGTGGTTCCATCCCTGGTCAGGGGAGTGAGATTCCTCCATGCCGTATGGTGCGGTGCGGCCATAAAAAAAGAACCCAAACAGAAACAGTTCATCCATGTCCCCAGTCCCACCACCAGTCTGCTTTCTGTATGTATCTTCAGAATTTTGCCCAAATGGAATCACAAGCATTACAAAGTTTTTTTCTTAAATATAAAAAACAGGGTAAGGAGCAGGTTGGGAAGGACCAACCTAGTAGTGGTGGTATTTGGTAATAAATTAACAAAAACATTTAGTATTACCATTTATTTGTGACAGATGCTAAGTTTTACTTACGTTCCATGGGGAGAAAAAATTCCAGTGTAAACCATGAATCGAAGCAGTACTTAACTTGCAAGGCTATGAGCTTATGTATGTATTTCTTTATATTCCACATATATATAAGATCTTATGGTATTTGTGTTTCTCTATGTGACTTATTTCACTTTGCATAATGCCCTGGAGGTCCATGTGGGGCAAGATTTCATTCTTTTTTTTTATGGCTGAATAATCTTCATATATAATATCTTCTTTATTCATTCATCTGTCGAATAATGCTTAGGTTGTTTCCATATCTTAGCTATTGTAAATAATACTGCAATGATCATGGAGGTGTATATATCTTTTTGAGTTAATATTTTTATTTTCTTTGTTAAATACCTAGAAGTGGGATTGCTGGATCATATGGTAATTGTATTTTTCATTTTTTGAGGCACCTCCATACTGTTTTCAATAATATCTGCATCAGTTTACATTCCCACCAACAGTGCATGAGGATTCCCTTTTCTCCACATCTTTGTCAACATTTGTTATTTGTTGCCTTTTTAATAAATTGACAGGTTTGAGGTGATATCTCATTGTGGTTTTGATTTGCATTTCCCTGATAATTAATGATGTAGCGCACCTTTCCATGTACCTGTTGGCCATCTTTATGTCTTCTTTGGAAAAATGTCTATTTAGATCTACCCATTTGGGGATCAGATTATTTGTTTTTTAGCTGTTGCATTGTATGAGTTATTCATGTGTTTTGGATATTAGCCCCTTAATAGATACATGACTTGAAAATATTTATCCCATTCAGTAGGTTGCCTTTTCACTCTCTTAGTGGTTTCCTTTGCTGAGCAGAAAGAAGCCTTTTAATTTGATGTAGTCCCACATGTTGATTTTTGCTTTTGTTGCTTTTGCTTTTGGTATCAGGTTCAAAAAATCATTGCCAAGACCTATGTCAAGGAGCTTACTGCCTATGTTTCCTTTTAAGAGTTTTATGGTGTCAGGTCTTATGTTCTAGTTGTTAATCCATTTTGGGTGGGTTTTTGTGTATGGTGTAAGATAGTGGTCCAGTTTCATCCTTTTGCAAGTGGCAGTTCAATTTTCCCAACACCATTTATTGAAGAGACCTTCCTTTCCACATTGTATATTCTTGGCTCATTTGTTCTATATTAATTGGCCATATACATGTGGGTTTATTTCTGGGCTCTCTATTCTGCTCCATTGATCTATGGGTCTGTGTCTATGCAAATACCATACTGTTTTAATTACTATAGTTTTGTAATATAGTTTGAAATCAAGGTAGCATGATGTCTCAGCTTTGTTCTTCTTTCTCAAAATTGTTTTGACTATTTGAGGTCTTCTATGATTCCTTAAAGATTTTAGGATTGTTCTATTTCTGTGAAAAATGCCATTGGAATTCTGATAGGAATTAGACTGAATCTGTAGATTGCTTTGGGCACTGTGGACATTTTAACAATATTAATTCTTCCAATCCATGGGCACAGAATGTCTTTCTATTTATTTGTGTCTTCTTCAATTTCTTTTATCAGTGTTTTATAGTTTTCATTGTACAGGTCTTTCACCTTCTTGGTTAAATTTATTCCTAAGTATTTTATTCTTTTTGATGCAATTGTAAATGGGATTGTTTTCTTAATTTCTCTTTCTGATAGTTCATTGTTAGTTTATAGAAATGCAGCAGATTTTTGTGTATTTACTTTGATCCTGCAACTTTACCAGATTTGTTTATTAGTTCTAACAATTGTTGATGGAGTCTTTAGGGTTTTCTCTATATAATATCATGGCATCTACAAAAAGTGACAGTTTTACTTCTTTCTTTCCAATTTCGATGTAGTTTATTTTTCTTGCCTCATTGCTCTGGCTAGGACTTTCACTATTGTGTTGAATAAAAATGGCAATATTTGGCATTTGTCTTGTTTCTGAAACAACACAAAGATGTATTATTTTTGTACTGAAATCTATCTGGAATTCAGAATATTACCCTTTTGGATTCCCTAAAAGTATACTTTGAGCCTATCTAGGGAAATTTCTTACTGTTACTTTGTTCACTGATTTATTTCAACCAAGACGTGCCTTCAAGACCATCTGCCTGCCATGTTCATAATCTCCACACAGACGGCACCCCAAAAAAGAGAAAGAGAACACCAGTGCCACTTATCTCTTCTATCCACATCCTCCTCAAACTTTACACTTTACTTGACTTTAATATCTTATCCTTCCCTGTAAAATACTCTTCCCTCTTCACCTCTATATCACTCTGCTCTCTGTTTTTCTTCTATTTCCTTGGTTTATCCTACTTTACATCCTAATTTGCCCGTGCTTTGATGTCTTTTTTTCAACATTTTTTTAGCCATTATTTCTCTATAATCTCTATTTAAGAATACTTTTAGCTATTTATATGGTTTCAGCTTTTATTTCTGTGCTATATTTTTTACCCAATATATATTTTTAGATGTGACATCCCTCTTGTTTTCCAGAACAATCTACTTAGTTGATATTATTTTCAAAAATATCCTAATAGCACCCCACACTAAACATGTACAAAAAAATTTGTCTTCTCCACAAATATGTTCCTATTTGTGTGTTTCCTAGTGTTGTTGGAGCATGATCCTCCAAATAACCATGGAAGAAAATTTCAGTGTTCTTCATAATTTCTTATATTTCTCATCCATGTAATCAGAAAATAAATTACCATATTGTAAAGAACTCTGAAAGGTCTGAGATTGTTATCTTATTTATAAGCTAACAAGTTAGCCTGCCATTTCACGGATGCTGGCAGAAGACATAGGACTCGAGGGTTAGAGAAAAACGACTTTGTTACTCATGGGACAGCAGGCAGTATGATTTTTGTGTTCACATCCTTTCCCTTTGAGGACTCAGTCCAATGGGTGTGGTGCAGAGGAAACCCATGGATGCTGCACAAACAGTGGGTTTATTTCACAGCTGAGGAACACTGACCTTATGGAGAACAAATCTTTTATAAGGGGTTTGCAAGCAAAACTACCGCCTCTTTGGCCTGGTGAGAGACACCTTCTCTGTCTTCCAAGAAGGTGGAAGTAAAATCCTCTTGAAAGATAGTCACAGACAAAAAGAGTAAGTGTCTCTGAGCTCAAAATATGCAGAAGTACAAACCCATAAAGAATTGTCTCCTGGGCTTCCCTGGTGGCGCAGTGGTTGAGAGTCCGCCTGCCGATGCAGGGGATGAGGGTTCGTGCCCCGGTCCAGGAAGATCCCACATGCCGTGGAGCGGCTGGGCCCGTAAGCCATGGCCGCTGAGCCTGTGCTTCCGGAGCCTGTGCTCCGCAACGGGAGAGGCCACAACAGTGAGAGGCCCGTGTACCGCAAAAAAAAAAAAAAAAAAAAAAGAATTGTCTCCCTATATGTATATGACCTCTCCTGTCTTCTGTCCTTCATTCATTATTAGCTGCGTGAACTTAAACAAGTTACTTATTTGTACCACAGTTTTCTCATGGTGTCAATGGGAATAATAATGGTACATAACTATAGTGTTATTGCAAAGAAATTGCATTGAGTTAATACATATAAAGTTCCTGTAGCAGAGTCCAGCACATTAAAAGTGCTCTTTAAGTTTAGTAATTTGTATTATCATTATTGTTATCATTATTATATTTACTGCTACCTTTCCATTTCCATTGTCATTGGTTCTTAGCTTCTCCCCTTAGTCTACTATAGTATAATCTTATGATGATTCTGCCTCGAGGCTCTTACCTCTCCTGTTTACTCTTTTCTCTATTTCCAAAGCTTATTTCTTAAATTATATGGGAGTGGTACTCATTCCATTCTTTCAGAAATTTGTGATGGTCCCAGGCTGTGTACAGAATTTGTCCTTCAGTATAGGATTTTGGGTCCCTTCTAAGGACGTGATGCTAACTCTCTAGCTTTTTTCTTTATTTCCAGTACTTTTTATGTTGTGAACTGGTTATGCACATTTAGGCCTCTACACCTTTGATCCCGCTGTTCCCTCAGCCTGAAATCCTTTAACTTTTTGTCTTTACCTGTGGAAATCCTTGTCATATCACAAAGGTTCGTTCATGCCACTGCTTCCCGAAAACTCCCTTGCAAGCACACACCGCCTTGCTCATTTTCAGTGCTTCTTTTGTTGTAAAGTCATTTCTAGCTATGTGATCCGTGTACTTATAATCCATCCTTGTCTTTATAGTCTTCCACTTTAACTTTCTACTCATCTAGTTACCTTGTTTCTGCTTGTCAGTATATTCCAATAATTCTTTTTAACCATAAGAATTGATGTAGCAGGCTCACTTCCCGCAGCCTGGTAACTTCCTTTTGGGTATTTGATTTGGACGGATTCAGCAATAGACTTTGCCCTGCATTATTTTCCCTGAGCATTGCTGAGTCCTAGCTCTAGGACTGTGGCCCTACAAATCTAGAAGGAAATCATCAATGCATCACAACTCTACCCTCCACTGTTTTTAACCTGACACACATTTTTGTGTAGGTAGCTTGTCATCTTGATGATCAAATGAAAGGATAACCATAAAAAAAAAATCACTGGTAGTCAACACTACAGATACTAAGGCAATGTTTTGATGAGCATAAAGAAGACATGTAACCTTCAATGTAGCCTGTGTCAATTCAGAATGTAGGAGGAGATTTTTTGCAATTAAGTCATTTAATATATTATATATAATTATAGTTAATTAAGTAAAAATGTAATAGAATTCAAGAGAAAAGACCAAAGGAAAAATCAGGGTGAAATTTAAAAATATGTCCTATGTGCTGATCTGAACTTTTAATGGAAATTAGATTACAGCTCTAGGTTTATTTCTTTTCTCAATTGCACGACTCTTCATTGTTTTTATGGAATGTGTTTAATCTCAGGGTGCAAGATTTCTTGAAAACCATAAGATGTATATTTCTTTGCATATTTTATAAAACCAAACTTACAGGGACTTCCCTCGTGGCACAGTGGTTAAGAATCTGCCTGCCAATGCAGGGAACACGGGTTCGATCCCTGGCCCAGGAAGATCCCACATGCCGTGGAGCAACTAAGCCCATGCACCACAACTACTGAGCCTGCGCTCTAGAGCCCGCGAGCCACAACTACTGAAACCTGCGCACCTAGAGCCCATGCTCCGCAACAAGAGAAACTCACGCACCACAACGAAGAGTAGCCCCCGCTCGCCACAGCTAGAGAAAGCTGCGCGCAGCAACAAAGACCCAATACAGCTAAAAATAAATAAATAAATAAATTTATTAAAAAAAAAACTTATAGAAGGCAGTCAATGAATGACCTTTGCTATAGTGAAACAAAATAAATCAAAAAGCAAAAAAAATCAAAATCTGTCAACTTAAAATGCTACTGTTCATTAATACACACACACATCTAAATTTATAAAGGCAGTCAGTGATTGAAAGATTAGGTAAGATAAAATGTAAATTATTCTGTATATTAAAAAGCACTTGAAGCAAAATTTCATGTCAATCAACAAAATGAAAATAACGTAAATGAGGACTAACATTAAGATAGAGGTTGTTAAAAATCAGAGCTGGGCTTCCCTGGTGGCGCAGTGGTTGAGAGTCCGCCTGCTGATGCAGGGGACATGGGTACGTGCCCCGGTCCGGGAAGATACCACATGCCGCGGAGCGGCTAGGCCCGTGAGCCATGGCCGCTGGGCCTGCGCGTCCGGAGCCTGTGCTCCGCAACGGGAGAGGCCACAACAGTGAGAGGCCCACGTACAGCAAAAAAAAAAAAAAAAAAAAAAACAGAGCTAAGATGCATATAATCAAAGAATATTTGCTATAGAAAGAAAACGGGTAGAACATGAAAGAAAGAGTAAAGATAGTAAACATGTGAATGTTGAAGGTCACAAAGTATCTTTCTAAAATTTGCCTCATACATATTTAGTACAACGAAAGGAAAGTATAGCACATGCCTTTTGTATATACAAGATGGCATGCCCGTCATGACCTGGGCCTTTGTAACCAGAGCAGTTGTCCTAGTTCCTACCAGAGTACTGGAGTGGGATCTCAGCACAGGATACAGAGAGGTGATAGGCTTCCCCTGGCTAGTCTGGCACTTGGATTAGCTATGTTACTACTTCTCGTGAAGCATGAGATGTCAAACAAACTTCTAATGGCTGTAGAGTATCTCAGATTTTCCTGCTAGTCAATAGCTCATCTCATTTGCCAATGGACTGAAGTAGGTTCATATGTTTGGATGATCAATAATTAAGTGTCCAGGGAGGTCTTCTCTTCTAAACTCCTCTCTCCCAGATGCCACCAACTGTCCCCACCCTCCAGCACAGTTCTCCACAAATTATCACATTGGTCTACCCAGAGGAGCTGTTTGGAATAACTGGAATCACAAAAGAGATCTACTGAGGACCTGGCTCCCATTGTCTCTTCGAGGCTATGTTCACTTCAAGTAGTCTGTTGCTACTCCAATCAAAGTTGTCTCTCTTTCCTTCCCAAAGCCTTCCCCATAATAATTCATTTCTTTAAAAATCCAGATGAGTGGTCCACTAGATTTCTTTAAAATTGCAGACCCTGGAGTTTTCTTAGCCCTGTGAAGCCCAGGCAGGAAATAGGCACATTTGTTCAAAGAAAATGACATGTTCAAATTTTGATGAGAAAGAAAGCAGTGCTTCAATTTACGAACAAAATGCTAGACTTTTCCCCCTGAATATTATTACTTTATTGATGTTTATTTGTAATGACCTTATGTAAGCTTTACAGTAAGACAAACACAGAGTGAGAAAATTTAATATTCCTACCCTCTTGTCATTGGATAGAGATAATTGACTTTATTTCTAAATCAAGATAATCAGATCTCAGAATAACAATGCGTAACTTAGCCTAAAAATATTCACTTAAAGAAGGTCTTTAATGAAAAGCCATTTTAGTCCTTTATTTATTCTTTTTTTTTTTTTTTTTTTTTTTTGGTACGCGGGCCTCTAACTGTTGTGGCCTCTCCCGTTGCGGAGCATAGGCTCCAGACACGCAGGCTCAGCGGCCATGGCTCACGGGTCCAGCCGCTCCGCGGCATGTGGGATCTTCGCGGACCGGGGCACGAACCCGTGTCCCCTGCATCAGCAGGCGGACTCTCAACCACTGCGCCACCAGGGAAGCCCTATTTATTCTTATTTGTAGAACTTGATTATGTACATTTAATTGGATATTTTTGATATTTTCCTGAGATTAATGCATGCCTGTGGGAAATTTTTCCTCTACTTAAGCTTTATTTATTCATTATATTGATTATCTTTTAGAATCATTTTCATGCTTGATTTTGAAAACTATCAATTTTCTCTGGTTGGAATATTCCATTTCTATATGCTACATCAAACTGCTGGTGTAATTGAATTACTGTCCATGTAGTAACAGACCTTTAATAAATGGATAGATGAATTGAATAAATTGAAACAAACTAAACTTAACTCTATTCATGAATCTTTTCCTAAACCATTCTTTACATTATTTGGAATAAAATTTAGATAGGTTACTCAATGACTCTATAGATAGATGAATAGACAAATAGCTCTCCATGCATTGTCCCAGCAAAAACTGTCCTATGCCACTAATTAAATATTCAATTTAGAAACAAAAGGTATATGAAGAGGTAACATTATTCTTGTCATTATGGAAGAAATTATGACAATATTCTTTGTTTTAATTACTGAAGTTTGATATAGCAGTTTGATAAAAATATTGAATTCTCTAGAAAATATAGCAATATTTTAGATTACAATGTGTCATCATTTTATTGCTGATCCGAATGGCTACATGGACCTCTCCAGGAAAGAGGTCCTCTTTTTCACAGTATGATTTTCCTTATTGGAAGCTTTGATTTCAAATCATGGGTAGTTGTAAGGCAGAGCTCCTAAATGTTATAGCCAATCCATAGTTTTTCTAAGCAGAAGGTTCGGAGAGGAAAACAAACAACCAAACTTGAAAGTTGTCCTTTGCCAGGCGATCGTTTCAGACAACCACTGTTAAGTGTCTACTATGTTAAAAGTTCCATAAGAAGAGAGAAGACATGGCTTTAAGGAGTGTATGTTCAATGTTGATAGACTGAACATCCCATGTCCAAGTTCTGTACTTGACTCTAGGAATACAGAAATAAGTAAGCCAGACAATTTCTATGATCTCATGAAGCCCACAATGCAGAGGAGGAGGTGGATCCTAAACAAATAATTATACAAAGTGTTATTTAATGGTGATCGTGGTAAGCATAGCATGTTGTGAGAAGGTAATATATGGACTGCACTCTAGTCTACAGGTATTGAACTCTTTACTGATGAAACGACAGTTTACCTGAGTTGGAACTGAAGGGCGTGGAACTGACCAGGCAAGGCAGTGACCAAATTAGCCAGTATTACATTTAAAGTGATTTTTATAGTATAGGTCATGTGTATTTTTTTTTTTTTTTTTTTTTTTTTTTTTTTTTTTTTTGCGGTACGTGGGCCTCTCACTGTTGTGGCCTCTCCCGCTGCGGAGCACAGGCTCCGGACGCGCAGGCTCAGCGGCCATGGCTCACAGGCCCAGCCGCTCCACGGCACGTGGGATCTTCCCGGACCGGGGCACGAACCCGTGTCCCCGGCTTCGGCAGGTGGACGCTCAACCACTGCGCCACCAGGGAAGCCCCGGTCATGTGTATTTTTAAAGAAAGCTTTACAAATTAGCTACCTCCAATCATTTGAAAATGTAGAATGGCATGACTACATATGAACAAAGACTAGATGGCAAAGCAATCGAGTGGTGAACATTGGAATAATCAGGAAGGGAAGAACTCGAGCTGACACTAAAGGTTGAGGAGTTTTGAGGTAGGCGAAAGAAGGGGAACAGCCTATCGCATTCCACTTGCTCAATATCCCCCCAGTGTTTGTGTAGAACCTAGTAAGTTCCAGCGACTGTGTTGAGTGCTGAGAGTACAAAACACAATAAGCATCAATTCCCTGCTTTGAGGATCTCACAATATAGGAGGGTAGATGGATATATTTCAGAACATTTCAATAGAATGTAAGTAACCTTGACAGAGACAGGGTCACTGCCCTGAGAAGAGAGTAAATAAACTCTACAAAGAAATTGGAGAACCGTTTACAGAGGGGATGATGATAATAGTAACTAATTATTAGGCTAAGTGCTTACTATGTACCAGTAATTGCGCCAACTCAAAAATTAACTCTTTTCAACTTCATATCAACATTATGGGTAGAGATTACTAGTAGGCCCCATTAACAAATGAGAAAACGGAGGCACAAGGTTATACAGTCTGTAAATGGTGAAGACAGGATTTAGTTACAGGGAGTCTTTGACTCCAAAGTCCACCTTTTAACCACTACTCCCGGACAGTTAAAATCATCATTTTTGCACTGGGAGTGAAATAGGACACTACTGCATGTGTGAAAGCAGCTGGCATCCACCAAACCCCAGTATGGTGTGAACATCTTTGAGATAAATAAGTTTCAGGGTCTGTTTCTTAGCTTTTTAGACTTGGGAATTCGACATTATTTGTCCATACCAAGGTAATTTGGTGTCCGGACTAAAATATGCTGATCAGTCATACTAAAATAATTAGCCTGGAGCAGCCATTGAAGAACAGAGTTTGAAGTCAGACACAATGGTGGTTGAATCTTGGCTTCACCGTGTAGTAACTGCTTGCTCTTGACCAAAATATTTCATATCTCAGGGACTCAGTTTCCTCATCTGTAAAATGAAAATCATACTAACCTACTGGATTCTTGTGATGTGTTTGTGTGTGTGTACGGTTTAAAACTATTGCTCCAGTGCCTAGAGAAACCTGTAATCAGGATGGTAATGGTAGTGATTGTAGCTGTTGTAATTGAAATATACCTGACATAAGTGTTGATCAGGATATAGTTTCTTCTGGATACTATAGTCAGAACACTGCCACTGTTACCCTCTGTTTTTCCAGTTTCTATGGGACAGATACTGTTGTTAGGCTTCATTTTCCAGATGGGAAAACTGTGGAATAGAAAAGTCAAGACACTTCTATCTCTTTCTTGATCAGTGCCACTCCTTTCTGAGTGACTCACTGTTTCTCAAAATACGTAAATACATATATCCAGTGACAGTCTGCTGAAACCGGGAGCTGGTCTGGCTCATTTATGTGACTTTGCAGATATCTGCTTTGACCCATTTTAGGTTTGTTTGATAGTTCAGTGTTCATGGTTACTGACTACATGTGGAGTGAAGAAGAAAGGGGGGAATTGAGAATATTACTAAGTTTTTTTATTTTTAGTAGCTGGTTCTATGGTGATGCCGGTAACCTAGAAAACATAGGGTGGTGAGTGATTTGGTAAATTAAGTTTTAGATATACTGACTTGTTAATTAAAGCTAACCTAATTGTTCCTACCTTAGGCATCTGAATATGTAAAATGTCATAATTGTCTTTTGCAATTGTAATTGTAAAAAACATCTTAAAAAGTAATTCAGTTCAAAATAATCAATATATAAAGCAAGATGTGTTCCACCTTCTCTTTCCACATCCATTCTCCTCCTTAGAGGTAAACACTGTTAAAAGTTGGGTGACCATGTTACCCCCAACATACATGTTAATGTATCGGAAAGATCTTGTGTGCCATTATGGTCCCCTCAGCCTCATTTTCCCCTGGGTCATTGGCCACTGGTTTCCTGACTGAGACTTTGAGGAAACAGCTGGTTCTGTGTAGATGACCACCAACTCATGATGACATAACCCAGCAGTGCTAGCCTCCTGCCCACTGCAACCCTCTCACCTTCTACCTCGGGGCTTCCTTGTTAATGCCTCCATGGAAGCAGGTCTCTCTAAGTGCCCACACGTATATTTAAGGAAGGCAGAGGGATTGATGCCTGTGAGGCAAAACTTGGGCATGGGGAAGGTGAGCGTTCATGAATAAAACCTGCCTTTCTCCCCAGGATCTTGTTGTGAGAGATCCTATTCTGAGTTCTTTCTCTGGGAATAATGTCCCTAGAGACCCAGCCACTTTAACACCAAATGGCATCCTGCATCCTGGGATTGGCCTTTCCTCCTTCCCACTCACTCCTGGTCCCTGGAATTGCACTCTTTAGTTTCATAGTAGCACATAATCCTTAGCTTCAGGAATTATTTTCCATGGATATCATGGTTAGACAATTTAATTCTATATATGGGCATTATTGTATCTATACATTCTTATGTGGAAAGATTTCTCTCTCTCTCTCTCTCTCTCTCTCTCTCTCTCTCTCTCGCTCTCGCTCTCTCTCGCTCTCTCTCGCTCTCTCGCTCTCTCGCTCTCCCTCCCTCCCTCCCTCCCTCCCTCTAACTGGCTATATATCATCATTTTTGTAGCTATCTTTCTTTTTGATCAACTTTCTTTGATCAACTTTTAGATTTTCTTCTACTTTATTGAAATCACAAGGGATAGATTTCCTTGTAGGCTTATTTTTTAGCATTTTATATGTCATGTTATAAATAGACTTTTTTTCCTAGTATATTTTCTAATTGTAATACCTAATATTTCCATAAAAATGTCATTGTAGATACATGTACTATTGCTTTAAGGTAGATTCTGGAGGTGAAATTCTGAGTTCAAATGGTGTCCAAGTTTTAGTTTTCATACTCTATTATGCTCCTATAAGAGCATGACTCATAAACTATATAAAACTAATACTATCAATATTAGTAAACAATTATTAATTCATGTCAATCAGCAGAAGGTGGATGCTAAATATGCTACTCTGGTTTTAATTAGATTTCCCTGATAAGCGGTGAGACAAAGCATCTTTTTGGATGTTCCTTGACCATTTCCACTGGAGTTTTTCCTTATTGCTGCTGTTTCCTTTCAGTTGAATTGTCCACTCACATCCTTTGCACTTTATTCTACTGGTTTCCTGTTTGGTTTTATTTTTCATGGTGGTTTGTAGAAAGTCTTTATATTAATATGAAATGTATCCTTATATGTACTTCATAGATATTTGTCACTTATATTTTAACCTTGTTCATGGTAGCTTCATGATCCAAATTCTACATTTGCTTATGCAAATGTTTTCCTTTATTCTTTTGAATTTCATTCCTTTCTTCAAAAGACTTTTCCCACTCATATTAAAAATAAAAATATTTTATTAATTTAAGTGGCTTTGCTAACATTCTGACCGTCGTGGCCTCTCCCGTTGCGGAGCACAGGCTCCGGACGTGCAGGCCCAGCGGCCATGGCTCACGGGCCCAGCCGCTCCGCGGCATGTGGGATCCTCCCAGACCGGGGCACAAACCCGTGTCCCCTGCATCGGCAGGCGGACTCTCAACCACTGAACCACCAGGGAAGCCTGGCTTTGCTAACATTCTAATCCATATCTAATGTTTTTATATATGGTGTGAGGTAGGCATTAACCTTGCTTTTCCCTCTCAAATTGATAGTTGATAAACATTATTTATTAACTATTCCATTATTTTCTCATTGACTTGAAATTCCATATTTCTCCTAAGCTTGCTTGACAGTCTGCTCTCTCTTTCTCTCTCTCTCCTCTCTTCTCAACCCGACCCTTTATTTTGAATTGACTTGTATTGGCATCGTCATGTCAATATCACAGTCCTAGATTAGTAAAGAATTATTGTATGTTTTTAAAACTAGCACAGAATATTCTATTCTTCTTTTTAAAAAATGCTGGCTATTTGGTTGTATTTATCTTCCAATATAAAACTTCAGACTCATTTTGTTATAGTTTAAAAATTCAATTAAACTTTTAATTGTGGTTTCATTTAATTTATAGCTTAATTTAAGAAGGGATGACATAGTCACTATACTGAGTATTTCAATCCACAAGTACAAAGTATTTCTTTAATTGTAGAAGATCTTTTTTAGTAGGTTCTAGTCTTTTATCGATGGTTGTTCAGCAGTTAGTTGTGATTTTGATGTTCACGAGAGGAGGTGAGCTCAAATTCCTTCTACTCTGCCACCTTGGCCTTCCTCCCATAAATACAAAGTATTTCTAAAATTGAGAACTAATATTGGCATAAGAATTTCCATCTTTTAGGAATGTTCTTCACCATTTCATTATTTTTGCTATTTTGACTGAAAATTTCCAATACTTTTTTGAGATATGACAGTTGATAATATTTGTATGTTGCTCTTGAATTTGGTAATTTGCTGACTTCTCTTGTTTCCTCTAGGTTTTCAATTGACACTTTCAGTTTCATTCCTTCACACTCAAATTGTGCATTTTTTCTTTTTCTTTTGGAATGTTTAGGATCTGTTAGGGACATTTAAAATGAACAATAATGGTATATACTCTTGGGACGTCCCTGGTGGCACAGTGGTTGGGAATCCACCTGCCAGTGCAGGGGACACAGGTTTGAGCCCTGGTCCAGGAGGATCCCACATGCTGCGGAGCAACTAAGCCCGTGTGCCACAACTACTGAGCCTGTGCTCTAGAGCCCACAAACCACAACTACTGAGCCCATGTACCACAACCACTGAAGCCTGCATGCCTAAATCCTGTGCTCCACAACAAGAGAAGCCACCCCAATGAAAAGCCTGCACACCACAACAAAGAGTAGCCCCCACTCTCCACAACTAGAGAAAGCCCGTGGGCAGCAGCGAAGACCCAACACAGCCAAAAATAAATAAATAGATAGATAGATAAATAAATTTATATTTAAAAAATTAACAATAATGGTATTTACTCTTGTTTTCTTTCCCTTGTGTTAATGGAAATATTCTGTTTCTCCATTAAGTTTGCTATGTTTATAGGATTGAATTTTATACAGAAGAAATTTCCTTATATTTATACTTTGATAAGAGTTATATTTGTTTTCTAAAAAATCAAGAATCATATGTTCCCTTTAAGGTGACTACAACATTCCAAGTGGTACTGTTAAATAACAGTTGTAAATACATATTTATCGGTTAAGTGTGCCGAGAGGAAGACAAAAACATTAGTAAGCCTCGTAAAATAAATGAATATTGAAGATGTGAAAGTGAATGTTAACATGAAGAGGAACTAGATATCATAAAGGAAACAGAAATTGATTCTTCCTTGCTTCCATGACCATTGTACATACTGCCTTTATAGCACTTCCACCATTGTACTTTAATAACTTTATAGTTAGATTTTCACTTATGCTCTGAAACAGTTGGGACCATTCGTCAGTCTATTTTCCTTTGGTGTCTAGTACAATGATGGAAAGAGTAGCCATTTAATAAATCTTTTTAGAATGAATGGAAAGAGAAGGAACAGCCAAAGCTAGCCAGGAAATCCAGGAGGAAATTCTGGCTGAATGGTGGTATTATAAAGATTAAGCTGAAAACCAAAGAGTGGCCCTTGGATTTAAAAATCAGAGAACTTTTGTGACTTTAGCAAGATCAATTTCAGTGAAGTGATAAATACAGGAACTAGAAGGTAATAGGTTTAGAAATGAATGAGAAGAGAGGAATCAAAGTTAGATAGGAGAGAGTACTATTTGGAAAAAGTTGAGAGATACACCAGAAAGAAAGGAAGGAAGTTTAGCTTTTGAGAGAGGCTGTTTTAACGCAACTCATTTTAAGAATAAGAGAAATGTTAAATTTGGGGTTATAGAGAAAGACTCTTGAAGGAATTTAAACTTAATGGCATCTATCTTCTGTTTGAAGTGAAGATAATTGAGTTTCACATAAGATATCTGTTCTGGTTTTTTTTAAGTCTCTAATAGCACTTTCAATGGATCCATTAGTTTACTTTTCTCATTTATAGAGCAAAAGTATTTTACCATCTTATTTTAGGGTGGTCAGAGAAATATAGACGTAGTATAATAATTAATAAGTACCCTTGTAGACTTGATTTCTTGAAAAGAGAAACCTAGGAAAGTAATGAAAAGTCATTTTCCATTTACTGATCATAGCAGATTTCAGGGATGGGTCATCCCAAACAATTTGCTACATCTGGGAAAGAACATTCAGTCTCCTGCTGCATAATGTTTGAAGTAAGCTTTTGTACATGATGAAATGTGAGTCTGTACAAAAGTTTTTATTATTCAAAACTGCCTTCCTTGCAGAATATGTCATCTGGATGTCTACATAAAGATTCAAAATTTGTATTTTATTTTCTTCATTTTGGGTTCAGCATAAGCTGATGAAAGAACAACCAGGTCAGCAGTTTTGTCACCAAAGAGCTGCAGAAAAGAGTGTTTAAATTGTACTTAGCCCCCTCCTTGATTGTATTTGAGAGTTGTGAAGAAGACGCTTTTCACTTAAAAATTTGATGCAATTAGGCAGCTTTGAATTTGCTCGCATCAGCAAATCTTATATTTGCATGATCTAAATGATTGCTGACACAAACTCCCAACTGAGAATGAAGAGCTTATCTTAGTGGATAAAAGGTACATATGATTGCTGTTTCAATCCAAGAGACTAACTTATAAGTTACAACAGCTCCCAGTAAATTATTAAGTTGGTTGTCTATCTCTATGAAAGAGCTGGAAACTTAAGATAATCAAATCAGAGAGGAAGACTAGTGAAACAGTTTCCTTCAATCTTCCAGAATTGTTTTAGTTCCCTGAAAATGTGTATCATTGCCTTTGCTACCTACAGTTTGCCTGTGTAACACATAGTTTCACTCATTCCATTTTCAATTTAACAGGAGAAATTCACTCCCTTTGAGATGGTTGCATTCCTACTTCTGCATGTATCATCGTGGCTATAGCTTGTCTGTTCACACAGGGGCCTGAGAGAAACAGAATCCACGCTGGGGTTGGGTGAACGTGGATATAAACACCCACTGCACCAGTTACTTGCAGTATGTCCTTGATCTAGTTGCTGATTTTTCTGAGCCTCAATTTCTTTACCAGTGCCATAGAAACAAGGCTAACCACCTTGTGGCATTGCTGAATTGAATAAAGCATGTGTATTTAACCACATGTGGTGATAATTAGTGCTCACAATCCTAGGGGGTTTGCACCCGGAAGGGCTTTACTTGTCCAGTTCGCAGTGTGGCGGGATCTCTCGTGGTCAGGTGAAGAAGTGTCATATTTAGGGATCTTAGATTACCTTATTTCTCTCAACGTTATACTTGACTTCTTCATGCTTTCACTGTATTTCCGAATTTTTCTTTAAAAAACTATTTTCCGTGTCTGTAAATTACATGTTAGAGAAAC
Source organism: Delphinus delphis (assembly GCF_949987515.2). Classification (NCBI taxonomy): domain Eukaryota; kingdom Metazoa; phylum Chordata; class Mammalia; order Artiodactyla; family Delphinidae; genus Delphinus; species Delphinus delphis. The sequence goes on from NC_082683.1 coordinate 171,161,267, forward strand.
TGAATAGGGTCTGAGAAGAAACACATGCTTCCTGATTTCATCCTAACAGATCAGTTTACTTATTCATGGATGCAGGCAATGAGTCATTTCTGATGTATACACTGAATACTTTCATTCATATAATATGCTTTATTGTATGCTTGATGTGTTGCGCTCACTTGGGGGAAACAACAGGAAACAAGGCAGTCATGATCTCTGCTCTCATGTAGCTTGCATTCTAGTGGGAAGACACATAAGGATTCATAAGCAGACAATTACAGACAATTGCAATAAATGGGTAGGAGACCAGAAGAAGAAGGACTAGAAATAATTAAAAAGATTGCAAAGAAGCAGAGTCCAAAAGGGATTAGACACAACAAATTAGTTTTCTCCATAGTGGCTAGTTCCTAGGTGGTTTTTTTTTTTTTTTGACACAATTTTAAACAAGATTTTTTTACTTTCTCTTTCTGATATTTCATTGTTAGTGTAAAGAAATGCAGCAGATTTCTGCATATTCATCTGGTATCCTGCTACCTTGCCGAATTCATTTATTAGTGTGAATAGTTTTTGTGTGGAGTCTTTAGGGTTCTCTGTATATGAGTATCATACCATCTGCAAATAGTGACAGTTTTCTTACCTTCCAATTTGCTTGTTTTTTAAATGTGTTAAATATGAGCTTTCTACTATATAAAGGACTTGACAGTGACCCCCATCAGTCACTCAAAAAATTCCGTTTAAAAATATTCCTTGATCAGCAAATGGTGCTGATACAACTGGACAAGCACATACAGAAAAGGAAAAAAAAAAAAGGAGTCTAGACAGACCTTATACACTTCACAAAATTAACTCAAAGTAAATAACAAACGTAAATGTAAAGTGCAAAACTATAAAGCTCCTAGAATATAACATAGGAGGAGCTCAAGATGACTGTGGGTGTGGCGATGACTTTTTACATGAAAGAAATCATTGATAAGCTAGACTTCATTAAACTTAAAAAAATTCTGCTCTGTGAAAGGCAATGTCAAGAAAATGATGACAAGGCACAGAATGAGAAAAAATATTTGCTAAGAACACAGCTGATAAAGGACTGTCATCTGAAATATACAAAGAATGATTAAAACTCAACAATAAGAAAACAAATGATCCAACTGAAAAATAATATCTGCCTCACAAAAAATATATACAGATGGCAAACAAACATATGAGAAGATGCTCCACATCATATGTCATCAGGGAAATGAAAATTAGACCAACAGTGAGATACCGCTACACATCTATTAGAATAGCCAAAATCCATTCCAATGAATGAGTGACAATACCAAATGCTGGTAAGGAGTTGGAGCAACAGGAAGCTTCATTCCTGGCTGGTGAGTTTGCAAAACGGTACAAACAGTTTAGAAGACAGTTTGGTAGTTTCTTAGGAAACAAAACATACCCTTTCCATATGATCCAGAAACCATACTCCTCCTTGGTATTCACCCAAAAGACGCGAGAGCTTATGTTCACGTAAAAACATGCACACGGATGTGTATAGAAGCTTTATTCATAGTTGCCAACACTTGAAAGCAACAAAGATGCTCTTTAGTAGGTGAATGGATTAATAAAATGTGGTACATCCAGACAATGAGTTATTATTCAGTGCAAAAAAGAAATGAGCTCCCAAGCCATGAAAAGACATGGAGGAAACTCAAATGCATGTTACAAAGGGAAGGAAGACAGTCTGAAAATTATGCATCCTGTATGATTCCAACTATATGACATTCTAGAAAGCACAAAACCATGACAACAGTAAAAATGTCAGGTATTGTCAGGGGTTGGGCTGTGCAGGAGATATGAATAGGTGGAGCACAGAGGATTTTTAGGGCAGTGAAACTACTCTGTATGATACTATAATGGTGGATACCTGTCATTATACATTATTCCTCAACCCACAGCATGTACAACACCAAGAGTAAACTAGAGTGTAAATTGTGAACCTTGGGCGATTATGATATGTCAGTGGAGGTTCACTGATTGGAACAAATGTACCATCTGGTGAGGGATGTTGATAATGGGGGAGGCTGTGCATGAGTGGAGACAGGGTATGTATGGAAATCTCTGTACCTTCACCGCAATTTGCTATGAACCTAAAACTGCTCTTTAAAAAATAGTCATGATTAAAAAAAAATCTTCCTTGAGAATAACTAATAGCATAGAAATCTCCCTCTTTGTAGCCAATTATACTGAAACACATCATTATGCTTCACATATTATAACAAGTACTGTTTATTAACTTTTCGTCATATGCCAAATGAGGTGCTGGCCGCTTTATAAGTTATCTCTTCCTCCTTATAACAACCTTGTGAGTTCAGTATCAAGCTCCCCCTTTCCCATATGAGGAAACAGGCTCAGAGAAGTAACAAGCACAAGATGAAGCATCTTATAAATGGGAGAGTTGGCAGCCAGCCTCAGACTTGTCTTGCTCTGAAGCCCATGCCCTGTCCACTACCCCGCATTGCCTTCCAATTTAGAAGGTAAGGTTCTGAAGACAAGAGGAGAGGGCTTGGTCGAAAATAGATTTTAGATTTAACAAGCATGGCTTACCCTACAAACTTGGGATTCAAATATACTTAGATCTCTTTTTTGTTTTCCCTCCAAGTAATCACTTGAGCATATACATCCTATATTGATAGAGGCCTCATATGTCTGTCTGAGAGCTGCTTCTCTTGTATGTGCTGTTGTGCTAGAATCCTAGAACATGGATCTGACTTCCAGATTTCAGTGGAAAGAGTATGAATTCTGATGAATCCGTGAAGCTCTGCTCCACGCTGCTCCCAGTTGAAAAGTTGTCCTATGGAGGCCACAGACAGTACCAGTTCCTTGATATTTCATGTCCTTTTCTAGTCCCTTGGTTCTTCAAGGGAGAATGATTCCACACTCTTGAGAGTTGGGGGAGAGACCTGGCATAGGATGCCTGGGTGTGGGAAAAAGAGATTGTCTCTTTCTTTGAATCTTTCTGAAAAAGAAGGAACTTCTTTCTCAGAAGCCTCCCAGTAGACACACTTACATTTCAGTGGCCAGAACTGCATCCTATACCAAACCTAAATCAATCATTGGCAATGGAGGCAAGACCTTTAATAATTCGCTGAGGTCAATCAGAACACCAATGTTGGGGCTATAATCGGGGCCAGTCTACCCTATATGTCGTCATGCAGAAAATGGCAGAACCTGAATGAAACAGGGATTTCTTAGTAAGAAGAAAATGGGGGAAATAGTTTGGGTGGGCAAACGAAAGTATCTACTATCAACTTTAGAGCTGATCTGGTTAGGGTGAAGGAAGAAACAAGATGGCAGCAGAGGTAAACCGTATAGGTTTTCTGAAATATCATCCCAGTAGTAATTATTCTACTTATTATTTCCAATACATTTTAATATTTAATTAGTAGACGTAGCAGTTTGGCTTGGGGAAAGCGTACTTCAAGATTGAAAATTCTATTCTGCCAAAATATAAGGCATATTACTCCTATTATTTTTATTATTTTTTATTAGGACATAATGGCTTTTACTATGAGAGTAACTACTTTTATATTATTATGACAAAACCTCTGGAACATTTGAATGTGGCCTAAAGAAATTACAATATACAGACTGATTTGGGTACAACATTTTGTTGTTTCTATATTCAATATCCTTCTTGCAGAAAGATGCCTCAGCATAACAGAGAAGAAAAACAATTGACTAATCATTTAATGCTAAAGTCATTGTTAAACCACTGTCTAATCATTCAGTGTTACTCATTGAAAATGAATAAAATACTTGTGAAATAAGTCATTCTTTATTCTCATAGGTGATTATAATTAAGTCTCACAGCCTAGAAATTATTTAACTCAGATTTCTTATTTGGAAAATTACATTTATTGTTAATTAGTAAAAAAATCACTTAATTTTCTCACTGGTAAGATCAGAAAATTCTAGGATTAAGTACACATTGCCTAATTTTGAATTTCTTGCATATTTCTATCCTTGTATAGCAGATACATGGATCACTTGTGTAAGTGTGTCATTAAGACTAACTAGAGAGGAGACCTTCAAGATGGCGGAAGAGTAAGACGTGGAGATCACCTTCCTGCCCACAAATACATCAGAAATACATCTACATGTGGAACAACTCCTACAGAACACCTACTGAACGCTGGCAGAAGACCTCAGATGTCCCAAAAGGCAAGAAACTCCCCATGTACCTGGGTAGGGAAAAAGAAAAAAGAATAAACAGAGACAGAAGAATAGGGACAGGACCCGCACCAGTGGGAGGGAGCTGTGAAGGAGGAAAGGTTTCCACACACTAGGAAGCCCCTTCGCGGGCGGAGACTGCGGGTGGTGGAGCGGGGAAGCTTCGGAACCGAGGAGGAGAGCACAGCAACAGGGGTGAGGACGGCAAAGCAGGGAGATTCCCGCACAGAGGATCGGTGCTGACCGGCACTCACCAGCCCGAGAGACTTGTCTGCTCCCCCGCCGCCGGGGCAGGCGGGGGCTGGGAGCTGAGGCTCGGGCTTCGGAGGTCGGATCCCAGGGAGAGGAACGGGGTTGGCGGCGTGAACACGGCCTGAAGGGGGTTAGTGCGCCACGGCTGGCCGGCCGGGAGGGAGTCCGGGAAAAAGTCTGGAACTGCCGAGGAGGCAGTGGCAGTATGCCACTGTATTATCTAAGGCCTCATATTGATTCATTCATTTTATTCATTTAAGCCATTTTGAGCGCTATAATTATTACTATTTTCTCACCCTCAGTACTCCTAGGAACAAATACAAAGCATAAATAGTCAGAAGTCCAAGTAGGATAGATGAAAACGTTTTTCTAAATGTGTCTCTGTTGTTGTACTTTTACATGTACAGGATTTAGAAATAACCCAAGGGCACTAAGGGTTGAAAACATAAAAGCATATGGAACTCCTATACAGTGTTTTAATCCTCTTGTTTAACCATCTTAATTCTTTTTAAACATTTTCTGGTAGGTTTATTGACTGACTGATGGGTGGCTAGCTCCACTAATCATGGTAAATGATTTTTATTTTTAATTTTTTTTAATTTATATGCCTTATCTTCCTCATCTCTCCTTTTGAGTCTTCATTAGAGGATTATAGCCTTCAAATAATTCTACTGGTGTGTGACCTTCCAGGTGAAACAAAATGTGGTGTATAGTAGCATGTTAAACAATTATAGTCTAATGCACTTTTCCATCGTTGATTTTCTTTGCTCATTAATCTAAGATGTGTTAATTTTTAAAGGCCATAATGATCTACATGTTGCTAGCCCACAGCTGTTAATATATTGCATTTAGATTCAGGAAACATTCATTGAGTACTTAAATCTACACCTGCTACCCAAACTGTAATGAGTAGCTCCCCTGGAGGTTTGTTACAATGCAGGTTCTTTTTTTTTATTTTGACATTTATTTTTTGTTGAAGAGTAGTTGAATTACAATGTTGGGTTAATTACTGCTGTACAGCAAAGTGACTCAGTTATACATATATATATACATTCTTTTTCATATTCTTTTCCATTATCGTTTATCACAGGATATTGAATATAGTTCCCTGTGTATACAGTAGGACCTTGTTGTTTATCCTTTCTACATATACCAGTTTGCATCTGCTAATCCCAAACTCCCACTCCTACCCTCTCCCACACCCCTCTCCCTTGGCGACCAACAGTCTAGTCTTTATGTCCATGATTCTGTTTCTGTTTCATAGATAGGTTCATTTGTGTCATATTTTAGATTCCACATGTAAGTGATATCATATGGTATTTGTCTTTGTCTTTCTGACTTACTTCACTTAGTATGATAGTCTCTAGTTGCATCCATGTTGCTGCAAATGGCTAGAATGCAGATTCTGATTCAGTATCTCTGGGGTTGAGCTGTGAGTCTGCATTTCTAAACAGTTCCCATGTGATGCTGATGTTACTGGCCCTTGGACCACAACTGGAGTAGCAAGTCTCTATGATTCTATTAAAGTCCTTGTATTAGGTGCTTTCCTGTTTATATCATTTTATTAATTTAACAGAATATGTAATACATGACTGTTACTCAATACTGCTAAGTACTGTTCTATGTCTTGGGGATATAGCAGTGAATGCAACAGATAAATTGTGCTCATAGAGCTTTCACTTTAGTAAGGTAAAATATAGACAATAAATAAATGCATTATGTTTGATGATGGTAAGTTATACAGAGATAAATATGTCATGGAATGGGGGTAAATCACCAACTTAGGAGTGCCAGGGGAGTTGGGTATTGCAATTTTAAGTAGGGTGGCCAATGAAGGCCTTAAAGAAGGCAACATTTAAGAAATTACCTGGGGGTTAAAAAAAAATTACCTGGTGCAAACACCAGCCATGAAGATGTCCGAAGAAGAATAATACAGGCAGAGAGAAACAAAAGTGAAGAAATGTTTCAAGCTAAGACTTATTCTTTATCTATTCATTATAATGTAAATTACAACTGTATTATAAATTAGTTTTCATGTAAAACTCAGATGTCCAGTAGAATTGTGTAACTTTTACATTTGAAAAGAGGAAAAAATAAATGCACATATGTGGCAAAATCTGGTGCTGTCTGACAGAAACCTTCAAAGGTAGATTTTTTTAAAAAACAGAGTGCTATGTTATTAGCCCAGCTTCCTCGCACAAGAGTCCCAGGAGTTCCTTCCTACAGCCTGACGTCCGGATGAGTATTAACAACAACACAAGGATGAGACGTGTCTTGGGTCTTTTGGCCGCAGAATCCCAAGTATGCACACAGACAAAAACTACACGTGCAGGAAAACTTACAGCTGCCTCCAGTAACACACAGCTGTGGTGTGTCCTCTTCAATGTGTTTGAGTCAAGTTTGTACCAACTCATTACTGAAAGCATCTGGGCTGTCAAAAATGCACTGTCCATTCAAGACCTTGGCCTTCTGTTCCTCTACAAGAGCCTGGGCTTCGGATGACCAGTTTCCAACATGGCAGATTTCCTGCTGGCAATTCTGATCTAAGGCACTAAGTTCTGATCAGAGTGGCAGGTAATGAGGGTCCTCATCTCCCACCGATGTGCCCTCACAGCTGTCTCCACTAGCTTTGGACACCTCCAGCTCCAGATTTAACTCTGGCATCCCCACTTTCCCTCTCTAATCTAGCCAGCCCTGACTGCATTCAAATGTGGAGTGCATCTGAATTTCTCAACTATGTATTAAAAAGAAAAAGGCTCCAAGAAATGAGGCACTTGCTCAAAGGAAAACAGGTGATGAATTTAAATTGTGATCTACTGACTCAAAGTCCAGCATTCTAAATACAACACTACTGCTAAAGCCATGTCTAATTTACACTGACATTATAAGGTGTAAATCTTCCTTGCCAGATATGTCTGTCTGTTCAGCTCTGCAGACTTGCGTTCTGGTCTCCTCTGCAATTCCCCATACATGGCAATGGTAGCACCCAGTTGTACTAAGCTCATTGTTTTGGAGGAAATAGACCGAAATAAGGAAGTTAATATAAAATCTACATTTTAAAGCTAAGCAGAGGGGCTTCCCTGGTGGCGCAGTGGTTGAGAGTCTGCCTGCCGATGCAGGGGACACCGGTTCGTGCCCCGGTCTGGGAAGATCCCACATGCCGCGGAGCGGCTAGGCCTGTGAAACATGGCTGCTGAGCCTGCGCGTCTGGAGCCTGTGCTCTGCAACGGGAGAGGCCACAACAGTGAGAGGCCCACGTACCGCAAAAAAACAAAAAAAAATAAAAATAAAGCTAAGCAGAAATAATTATAGTCTGAACAGTCAATCCTATTATATGGCAATCCAATTATATAGTAGTAGTAGTAGTAGTAATTTTTAAAGATTTGAATCTCAAACACAGCCAACAATGTACTTCAAATCCCAGTCAAATTTCTATAAAATTTACTTATTGACATCATTTAATAAATGACTTAAAAAACATATTTATCAGGACAAATTAGCATATCAAAGACCTGCAATTGCCAATAATATTGAAAAGTGTCTTTAAAAAAACTGAAATCCAGAAAACATATAAAACACTCTAGGAGGAAAATAGGTCAAGGAGCAGCATTCCTGGTGAAAAGAATTTGAGAATGCACTAAAGGGGAGTGATCAATATAAACATATTATTGAACCAAAGGATCTTTGGAAAATTCACAAATTTGATACAAAAAGAATATTAACAGATCTTTACCTACCAGGAACTTTACAGTTTGTTAGAACAAGCCCTTATTTTATTTTATTTTTAAAATTCTCCCTCTTTGTGTATTTAAGATGCATCTGAGGGGAGAGAAGCAATATTTAATGCTCTGGAGATCTTGTGTAGGATATAAGATTAGTAAAACAAGGTGTCCTCTATAAAATGCTATGGTAGTTCCATGAGACTAACAGTGTCAATAAACTAAGTAAATAGAAGACAGTCAGTTGGCTGTGCTGCCTTTCTCTTTACTGGTAAGATTGTGTGTCAACACCCTAATGGCCTTGAAGGATTTGTTTCTTTCTAGAGTTCAAATTACAACTCTAAATAGAGATGACGAAATTCACTTCCCAGTGAAGAAGGAACTTGAATTAGACAATAAAATTACAGATAACAGAAGTGTGTTCTAAATATATAGTTTTATTTTACCAGAGTAAATCGTTGACAGCATTCAAAGGGCCTTAGGCAATGAAACTTAGATTTGGAAAAGTAATATACATCATAGGTACAAATAAATAAACAATAAAATGAATTAAAACCCCTCAGTTAAGTATTTTATTCATTCTCTGCAGAATTGGTGAAGATATATTATTTAATTTCAGTGTGAACACATCTGCGTTCTAACTTTTGAAAGTTATTCATGGGGGAAAGTAGATAAGGATTATTGAAACTAAAATTCATTGTGAAAAAAATTTTTCCGACCCGAGTAATGAGTATAAAAGCAAATTTTTCTTTCAATTCCCAGTGATAAATTTAAATGATGGATGGTAACATAGTGACGGCATCCAAGACCAAGGCTGTAAATATCATCTAGAATGCTGAAGATTCCCAATTTTATCTCTTCAACCTAGATCTGTTTCTCTCCTGAACTCCAGACTTAAATATCATGTTGCCTACTTTAAAATGTCCATGGAATATCTGATAAAAATCTCAAATTTAAAACAGAATTCCCAATCATCTCTGCCTAAAACCTGTCCCTCTCACGGTCTTCCCCATCTCAGCAGATGGCAACTCCTTTCCTCCAACTGCTGAGGCCCAAACCTTGGAGTCATCTTGATTTTTCTCTTTGATTCACATTCTACAGAATTTGACCACTTTTCAACATCTCCATTGCTACTACCATGTTCTGAACCACCATCGCTTCTCAGTCAGACTGTTAGAATAGTGGCCTAATGGATTCCACTTGGTTTCCTTCTAGCTTTGCCGCTCACCTCCATACAGTCTCTCCTCAACACAGTATCCAGAGTGATTCTTTTATTACCTAAGTCAGAACATAACACTCACCTGCTAAAAATCTCCAATCTTGGGCTTCCCTGGTGGCGCAGTGGTTGAGAGTCTGCCTGCTGATGCAGGGTACATGGGTTTGTGCCCCGGTCCGGGAGGATCCCACATGATGCGGAGCCGCTGGGCCCATGAGCCAGGCCGCTGTACAATGACATATACAAAGCCCCAGATGCCCTGGCTTCTTTGTTTTTTCTCTGACCTCATCTCCTACTATCCACTCCTTTGCATACTCCACTCAAGCTATCCTGGTTTCTTTACCTTTTTCTTAAAAAGTCAAGAAAGCTCCACCATGGGACATTTGCAGTTGCTGTTCACATTTCTTGGGATGCTCTCTCCCAGATAACCTCATGACTAATTCTCTTTCTTTAAACTTTGCTCAGATATCATCTAAACGATGACATGTATCATGACCGCTCTATTTAAAATTCATTTTCTGTGCCTGGAGCATCATTAACAAATCAGAAAAAATAAGGGACGATGACACTTAGAAACTTAGTATATAGATGATATAATAATAAATAAAATAAATATTGTTTAGAAGATGTTAAGTATTACGGGGATAAAAAAGAACATTCAGGACAAAGCCCTAACAATGTTGTCCTTAACCTGCATTTAACCATAGGGTCCCCCAGTTCCATTCTCCCCCCACCAAGATTGCTGTCACTCAGTTTCCAGATTTATCATTCCCTTGATTTCTTTTATATAATGATATCACATCGATACAACTATAGTTATTTTAGTTGTATTTGACTTTATACAAAGACTGTCACAGTGCATGTAATTTTGGATGTATCTTATCACAATATTATATGGCTAAAATATTGTCTGTCACTATCATTTATTCAATAATGTTTAATTTTGTTTATATTCCACAATTTAGACATCCATCCTCCTGATGTCTATTTGAGGTGATGAGAATTTGAGCTGTTTCACCCTTTTGTTATTATGAAGGTTACCATTCTTGTTTATCTCCCTATATATATGCTCTCTCCACAAAATTCCAACACTTCGTAATCTCCCGCAAAGTTCTAAAATCAGCCCGAAGTTTGATGCATTGAGCCATGTCAAGATAACTGCCAAAGATCTCTCACCTTCTGTGTTGGGCAGCTGACTCTCAGGAGGCTGCCTGCTCCCAGCGGGCTCATCCCGAAGAGCATCTCCACTGAGCTGCCAGAGAAGTTCTCATAACAGTAGTCGACCACCCTCAAACTCTCTCAGAGCCCCAGCCTTCCCTCCCAGAATCTGCCCCACCAGTCACCGCATCCTGCTTTGGAGTGTAGCTCCCTGAGACTTTGCTTTGGAGCTGAAGGTAGCAGGGGCAGAGAAGAAATGTTTGCTCCCTCTGGATTGGGTGAGAGGAAGCACGTTCGTAGCTAGTGAGGATGGATTCCAGACTTCTCTATATGGAAATTGGAAGCCATGCATTTCTACTCAAATTGTATAAACCATGTTCTAACTGGTTTTTAGTTCCTACGTATCGTCAGCACTATAAATCAGGTATATTATTCCTTGGAAAAATGAATTCTGAGTCCAAAATAACCTATTTACAAGTGACCTTTTGGAACATAACCTGTTTACAAGTTAGAGACTCTTGAAAATGCATCGCAGAGTTAGATGCAAATCGTTTTTCATTATCTGATGTTATGGATCATCTGCTTCACTGCTCTTCTTCATTAGCACAGATAATAGAGACCTAACTGAATTACTGCTTTCAAGCGTATCCATTACTTTTGTTCTGTGCTACACAAGTTCCCTTGGGTCCTTAACAGCATCTCCAGCTTGACATTTTAGTTCTCTGTTTTTGAACAGAAAACCCTCTAATATAACTAGTGACCTCCATAAAATGCCAGTGAACAGACAAACTGAATAAGCTTTGCCTCCTTTATTGAACAGGCATTTACTAAGAACCAGTTCAAGGTGTACATGTGGTGTCAGGAACAGTAGGAGACAAAACTGGAGCATGCTTTCCATACGTTTATCAAATACTTATTGAAAACCTGTTATATACAGGACACACGTCTAGGTGTTAGGAATATATACCTACAAAGCAATAGACTTGGCCTATGCACTAATGGAGCTTCCATTCAAGTGGGGGAAGATGACAAACATTTTAAAGAGTAATACATACAGTGTAATATATAAAACTGGTCAAGTGATAATGAGATCATGTAGTCAATGAGGAGAGATTCTTTTTGACCTTACAGAGAAGTTCTCTGTGAGAAGTGATATTTGAAATGAGATCTGAATCATGAGGTGGCTTCAACCATGGGAAGAGTGGGGTAAAAGTGCTCTAGACAGAGAAGATCAAGTGTGAAGGCCCTGATTAGAAACAGGTTTGGTGTGCTCCAAGGACAAAAAAAAATTCAACCAAGGTCCAAATTATAGGAATTCCATTTTTTTAAAAAAACTCTATATTTTAGCAGTTGGTAAAGTCATTAATATGCTATTAACAAAGAAATCTGTATATGAAAAATGAAGAGGTGATGGACAAGATGTAAGACCTAGATAACAGCAAGTGATGTGTACATATAGAGAGGAACAGACTGTGTGGATGGGGAGATGCATCACAGACTTAAAGATAACACATATTATTTTTATTGCTGAGAAAAGAGCTGATGTTTATTGATATCTTACTATGTGCCAACTGCTCTTCAAAGCGCACAAGAAGTACCTTACTTAATTCTTATGCTTCCCTATGGGAAGATCCTGAAAAAGTGTGTCTGTTAATATATGAGGGAATTTTGGCACAGATAGGTCAAGGAGCTTGTCCAGGGTCAGATAGAAAGTACTCGATGACACTGGGATTCAAATCCATGCAATCTGATTCACCACTATCGTCAATAAACTAGAACTTGAATTGTGGTCAGTTGCAACAATGGCACTAATTTTTTTGCATCTTCCTGTAAACACTTTTTGCAATGTGACTTGGAGCTACTCCCATCTAGAGATGGAGTCTATTTCTCCATCCTAGGAATCTGGCTTTGACCATGGGACTGGCTTTGACCAATGAGATATTACCACACTTGACCCAGGAAGAGGCTGGAATAGTGCTTATATGTTGGCAATTGCCCCCGCTTGCTGCACTTGAGCACCCTATGGCCACCCCATGTGAACAAGCCTGGAATAGATGACTAGCTGATGAGTGGGAGATGCCCACTTACCTGCATCATTCCTACTGACAGCCACCCCCCCACCAGGTATGCAGGTGAGACTTTTCTATGCCCAGTTGACTACAAATGTGAGAGTGAGCCCAGCCAACACCACCTGGAACATAATTGAGCCATCTCAGTTGAGCTGAATTCAAATTGCTGAACCATGGAATTGTAAGCAAATAAATAGTTGTCATAGCAAACCACTAAGTTTTGGAATAGTTTGTTACACAGCAGAAATAAGCTATTGTACAGGTCAAAGTAAAATGATGGCTTTGGGGTATTTGAAGACATTAAACAGCCATTCTGTTTTCTGTTATGTGTGAAGATGCTGTTATTCTGTCCTCAACAAAATAAGTAGAGGGGACTAATCAAAATGTGCTATGTTCATGATTGTTTGTGGGGTCAATAACAGTCTTAACAAACTGTTATGTCCTAAAGACCATGACACTTGATAAAGCATAAAGTTAGTAGAGATATACTTCTAGCCAACCTCGTCTGCCATATTTCCTGGTATTTAACTTCAATGCATAATCAAATAGCACCATGAGAATATTGATGGTGAGCGGCACGATTAGTGGCAACATTAAAGCTTGGATGATTTCATAAATGCTGTTTTAGAGTATTTGTATGTTAAAATTCATCCTGGACATCGTTTGCCCAGAGAAAATATGATGTTAATAAAGGATTTCTGATCATGTTATTAGTTTGCTCTTAAAGATTGTTCAGTTCATAGACTTCTTCTTGATCTTTACAAAGACTTTTCTTGATTATTGATATAATCCGTTGCCTATTCTTAATTTACGAACCATCTAATATTTTTTCAAAGTAAATTATTATTGCTGTTACTAGTTATATACAAGTTACCAAGTTCAGTATTTGGAACTTTAGAAAGTGCAGTTCTCAATAGTTGCTGAGTACGTGCCAGATATGGCCCTTTTGGCCCTTTACTATGTTCAAATCAAATGCATTTCTCTTTCACTCTGTTCCATTGTAATATTTCTTTGCAATTCCTCTAATATCTATTGAGTATTACTATTTTTTCTATCATTCTAAATTTATATAGAGTTTAAATTATCTTGCTGGTTGATAATTTTTTATCTCATAGATCAAATATGAACAAGTAACAAATCTGTTTTGATTTATATAAGAAACATCACAAAACATTTCTGAAGAGATTGAAACATTGTGCTATACGAAATTTTTCCATGTTTATTGGCATCTCAGAAATAATATTTTTATTTTATTAAGACAGCATCTCAAATAATAAAGACATTGTTTTTTCTTAACAAACTGTAAAAATTCCTTTAGTCCTTGCCAATAAATAATTAAATCTTTCATCAAGCTTCCTCTCACTTCGAACTACATAGATGCAAAGACTGCTCTATAAATCCCACTTGTTGAAGTATAATAATAGTGAAATCAATGTCTTAGGAAAAAAACACATCTATCCAGTGTCTCTTTAATAACCACTGAATAACAAAACCTACAGGGAAATATTTTCCCTGTTCTCCACGGGATATACTGAATCAAAGTATTTTCATTAAAACTAATATGAAATGACAGAAAGTAGAGAAAAAGAGAATGCCACTTGTTTATTACACCTATTTTTGCCACATGTCAGATATTGATAAAGCAATTTTAAGAGATGTATGCAGGATATAATAGTGAAATTGACTTTTGTTTTTCATAACCACATGAGCATTTTTACATCTGCAGCAATATTCTCTTTGAATAGCTACCTACAGTTAATTTCAAGTTCCCACTGATCTTCGGGTGGCCTAGACAAGTTAAAGTGATGATAAAGCAGACAACCTGAATTATCAGCATACCAAATAGGATATGAAGACTTGGTCATGCACCACGTTTCAGAGATGCACTCATCTCTGATAAGGTATTTAAATTTAAAATATTAAATATATATTATTTATTTATTATTATTAAATATATATTAAATTTTAAAATATATTGCGTGTTTTTCAAGCCAGAACAGATCACAATGTGAAAAAATACTGTTTGTTTTCCTTCTTTGGTGAGGTTGAGCCACATAAACATTTATTGAAAATAACGACAATCAGGGAAGCCATGAAAAAGGACACAAATCATCCTCCGTCTTTAAGTGTAGCCAATAAAAATAATTAGGAGATCTAAAATAAAATTGGCTACACCTTAAACTTACATATACACTGCTAAAAATATTTTTCGAGGCTCACCACACTGAGTGGGCATGTAGAGGGAAAATATGTATAATTCAATGTGAATCCAAGATAGTAAATTCTACAGGGAATTTCTGAAAGAGATTTAGGCAGGGAAGCAGATGGATCAAACTGGGTCATGTTAGACAGGATAAATATGGCTATTCTTCTGCCACAGAAAATAGGAAAATCATAGAGCTACATTGCTGGTGCTTTTTGAAAATTCGCAGCTACTTTTAGGTAGAAAAGATTTGGAAGTATTTCACTTTGTTTTTTAAGGTTTTGAAATGGGTTTTTTGTCAATATCTTCTGTGATCATTCTAACTAAACACTAACTAGAATCAATCTTAGGCTTCAATCCCATATCTTTCCTCGGCGTGGACTGGTTTATAGAGCTCTTATTGACAAACAGTAAAGTGCCAATTTATAACTCTCTATGGCTAAATGGAAATAAAACTAAGAAAAGCTACTGCATGAGGAAAAGCAATTTTAAAGTGAAAAGATGGTCCAAGTGAAAAGAAAAACCCCTAAATTGTGGCAAGTCAGCAACATGCTAGAAATTAGGAGAGAAAAAGTAATTTAAGCAAAGAATAGTAAGATACTCTTCATCTGTTTCACAGTTACAAGGTCAGATAAAGTATTTAAGCATTTCCTTGTGAAAACTTAAATTGTTTCCCACAATCCTTTATTATTTATTTCATACTCTTTTGTGGGGTTTTGGCAGTGTTGTTGCTTGTCAATATCTTCTCTCTCCTTAAGAACTGTCACTCTTCCAAGGGTGTGCTAGGGCCAGACTTTGTACCAGCTCTCCAGAATTGACTGCACATTGCTCCTAAACTTGGCATTTAATGAATATCAAGTTGATAGCTTGAAATCAATCATACTGGAAGTATTTATACCATAGAAAACTGAAAATCCTTCAAAGGAAGTTTTCTCTTCTCCCAGAAAGCCAATTGGTAAACATCTGTCTAGAAACCACTGCCCTACTGCAGACTAGAAAAGCATAATGCTTAGTAGAGATTCAATTTATTTAAAAATTGTATCTTTCGGGCTTCCCTGGTGGCGCAGTGGTTGAGAGTCCACCTGCCGATGCAGGGGACACGGGTTCGTGCCCCGGTCCGGGAAGATCCCACATGCCGTGGAGCGGCTGAGCCCGTGAGCCATGGCCGCTGAGCCTGCGCGTCCAGAGCCTGTGCTCCGCAGCGGGAGAGGCCACAATAGTGAGAGGCCCGCGTACTGCAAAAAAAAAAAAAAAGTATCTTTTTATTGAAGAATAGTTAATTTACAATGTTGTATTAGTTTCAGGTGTACAGCAAAGTGTTTCAGTTTTATATATATATATATTTTTTTCAGATTCTTTTTCCTTATAGGTTATTACAAAGTATTGAGTATAGTTCCCTGTGCTGTACAGTAGGTCCTTGTTCATTATCTATTTTATATATGGTAGTGTGTATATATTAATCCCCAAATCCTAATTTATCCCTCCCCCCTTACCCTTTGATAACCATAAGTTTGTTTTCTATGTCTGTGGATCTATTTTTGTTTTGTATATAAGTTCATTTGTATCATTTTTTTTCAATTCCACATAGAAGTGATATCATGTGATATACGTCTTTCTCTGTCTGACTTCACTTAGTATGATAATCTCTAGGTCCATCCATGTTGTTGCAAATGGCATTATTTCATTCTTTTATTACGGCTGAGTAATACTGCATCGTATATAGGTACCACATCTTCTGTATCCATTTATATATCGTTGGACATTTAGGTTGTTTCCATGTCTTGGCTATTGTAAATAGTGCTGCAGTGAACTTTGGGGTGCATATATCTTTTCAAATTATGGTTTTCTCTGAATATATACCCAGGAGTAGGGGTGTGGGATCATATGGTAACTCTATTTTTCGTTATTTAAGGAACCTCCATACTGCTCTCCATAGTGGTTGTACCAAAACTAGCTATGGGCATTTAAATTCTCTTGGCTCTGATGGGGGAGAAGACTATAGAGTTATTTCCCTAAATAGAGGAGATAGTAAAGAGGCCAAAATTGTTTTCCTTTGTAGTTACACGGGCACTCAGAACACTTCTGTACTCTGGTGTGGGTGATTTTCCCACAGTAAGCAATTATCTTATTTCCTAATGTGTGGGTGATTTTCCCACAGTAAGCAAGTATCTTATTTCCTGGACACCAGCTGACTGTCCTACAATTTGATTCAGTTCTGACAGTATATACCTGGAGATACCACCAGATCCCGCAGGTTAAAGGTTCATTCCCATAAGACAGCACGTCCCCCCCCACCCCCCCATCTACCCCACATACACACTTCAGATGCCAATCTCAAGTCCAGGTGCTTCTGAGCACCAGCTATAAATTGAAGATTCCCACACCTCCCTGCTGGGGTTTGATTATTTTGCTAGAACGGCTTACAGAACTCAAGAAAACAGTTTGCTTACTCTATCACCATCTTATTATAAAACAATGTAACTCAGAAACAGCCAGATCAGCTCGGTGAATAGAGCAAGTTATGGGGGAGAGGCACAGAGCTTCCATGCCTTTGCAGGTATACTAGCTACCCTCCCCCAGCAGCTCCACATGTTCACGAAGCCAGGAGCTCCACAAACCCCGTTATTTTAGGCTTTTATGGAGGCTTCATTACACAGGCACAGATGATTAAATCATGGTCCGTGGGTGATTAAAATCGATGTCCATCCCTTCTCCCTTCCCTGGAGGTCTGGGGAGTGGAGCTGTAAAATCCAACTCTGATCACAAGGTTGGTGTCTTTGTCAACTAGCCGCCAACATTTGGGGCTTTCCAAAAGTCTCCTCATTAATATAACCTGAGGTGTGATTAAGAGGGGCTTATTATGAATAACAAAAGATACCCATTTCACATTTTTGGCTCTGGAGCTATTTCAAGAACTGGGAAAAAAATTAAATACTCCTGTGGTTCTTGTATAGGAAATTACAAGGGTTTTACGAGCTATGCGACAGGAACCATGAAGACGAAATATTTACTTCTTATAAATCACTGTATCACAGATAGTATTCAAAACGAAGAAATCCTATTTTTTTTAAATTTATTTTTTGTTTATCTTCTGCTTTTTATTGTCTGCAAGAGACCAATTTTTTTTAACATCTTTATTGGAGTATAATTGCTTTACAATGATGTGTTAGTTTCTGCTTTATAACAAAGTGAATCAGTTATACATATACATATATCCCCATATCCCCTCCCTCTTGCTTCTCCCTCCCACCCTCTCTATCCCACCCCTCTCGGTGGACACAAGGCACGGAGCTGATCTCCCTGTGCTATGCGGCTGCTTCCCACTAGCTATCTATTTTACATTTGGTTATGTATATATGTCCATGCCACTCTCTCACTTCGTCCCAGCTTACCCTTCACCTCCCCGTGTCCTCAAGTCCATTCTCTACATCTGCATCTTTATTCCTGTCCTGTCCTGCCCCTAGGTTCTTCAGAACCTTTTTTTTTCTTTTTTTAGATTCTATATATATGTCTTAGCATATGGTATTTGTTTTTCTCTTTCTGATTTACTTCACTCTGTATGACAGACTCTGTGTCCATCCACCACACTACATATAACTCAATTTTGTTTCCTCTTATGGCTGAGTAATATTCCATTGTATATATGTGCCACATCTTTATCCATTCATCTGTCGATGGACACTCAGGTTGTTTCCATGTCCTGGCTATTGTAATAGAGCTGCAATGAACATTGTGGTACATGACTGTTTTTGAATTATGTTTTTCTCAGGGTATATGCCCAGTAGTGGGATTGCTAGGTCATATGGTAGCTCTGTTTTTAGTTTTTTAAGGAACCTCCATACTGTTCTCCAAAGTGGCTGTATCAGTTTACATTGCCACCAACAGTGCAAGAGGGTTCCCTTTTCTCCACACCTTCTCCAACATTTATTGTTTGTAGATTTTTTAATGATGGCCATGCTGAGCAGTGTAAGGTGATACCTCATTGTAGTTTTTTTTTTTTTTCTCATTGTAGTTTTGATTTTCACTTCTCTAATTATTGGTGATGTTGAGCATTCTTTCATGTGTTTGTTGGCCATCTGTATATCTTCTTTGGAGAAATGTCTTTTTAGGTCTTCTGCCCATATTTGGATTGGGTTTTTTCTTTTTTTTTTTTTTTTGATATTGAGCTGCATGAGCTGCTTGTATACTTTGGAGATTAATCCTTTGTCAGTTGATTTGTTTTCAAATATTTTCCCCCATTCTGGGGGTTTTCTTTTTGTCTTGGTGATAGTTTCCTTTGCTGTACAAAAGCTTTTAAGTTTCATTAGGTCCCATATGTTTATTTTCATTTTTATTTCCGTTTCTCGAGGAGGTGGGTCAAAAAGGATCTTGCTGTGATTTATGACATAGAGTAATCTGCCTATTTTTTCTTCTAAGAGTTTTATAGTCTCTGGCATTACATTTAGGTCCTTAATCCATTTTGAGTTTACTTTGTATAAGGCTTGTGTTTCCTTATTTATTTTCATTTTGGTATATCTGTCCATTGGTGAAAGTGGGGTGTTAAAGTCCCCTACTATTATTGTCTTACTGTTGATTTCCCCTTTTACGGCTGTTAGCATTTGACTTATATATTGAGGTGCTCCTATGTTGGGTGCATAAATATTTATAGTTGTTATATCTTCTTGGATTGATCCTTTGATCATTATGTTTTGTCCTTGTCTCTTGTAATAGTCTTTATTTTAAAATCTATTTTGTGTGATATGAGAATTGCTACTCCAGCTTTCTTTTGATGTCCATTTGCATGGAATATCTTTTTCCATCCCCTCACTTTCAGTCTGTATGTGTCCCTAGGTCTGAAGTGGGTCTCTTGTAGACAACATATATATGGGTCTTGTTTTTATATCCAGTCAGCCAGTCTATGTCTTTTGGCTGGAGCATTTAATCCATATACATTTAAGGTAGTTATTGATATGTATGTTCCTATTACCATTCTCTTAATTCTTTTGGGTTTGTTATTGTAGGTCTTTTCCTTT
This sequence comes from Delphinus delphis, assembly GCF_949987515.2. Classification (NCBI taxonomy): domain Eukaryota; kingdom Metazoa; phylum Chordata; class Mammalia; order Artiodactyla; family Delphinidae; genus Delphinus; species Delphinus delphis. The sequence goes on from NC_082683.1 coordinate 171,181,084, forward strand.
TCTTGTGTTTCCTGCCTAGAGAAGTTCCTTAAGCATTTGTTGTAAAGCTGGTTTGGTGGTGCTGAATTCTCTTAGCTTTTGCTTGTATGTAAAGGTGTTAATTTCTCCATTGAATCTGAATGAGATCCTTTCTGGGTAGAGTAATCTTGGTTGTTGGTTTTTCCCTTTCATCACTTTAAATATGTCCTGCCACTCCCTTCTGACTTGCAGAGTTTCTGCTGAAAGATCAGCTGTTAACCATATGGGGATTCCCTTGTATGTTATTTGTTGCTTTTTCCTTGCTGCTTTTAATTTTTTTTCTTTGTATTTAATTTTTGATAGTTTGATTAATATGTGTCTTGGCGTGTTTCTCCTTGTATTTATCCTGTATGGAGCTCTCTGTGCTTCCTGGACTTGATTGACTCTTTCCTTTCCCATATGAGGGAAGTTTTCTACTATAATCTCTTCAAATATTTTCTCAGTCCATTTTTTTTCCTCTTCCTCAGGGACTCCTATAATTCGAATGTTGGTGTGTTTAATGTTGTCCCAGAAGTCTCTGAAACTGTCCTCAGTTCTTTTCATTCTTTTTTCTTTATTCTGTTCTGCAGTAGTTATTTCCACTATTTTGTCTTCCAGGGCACTTATCTGTTCCTCTGCCTCCGTTATTCTGCTATTGATTCCTTCTAGAGAATTTTTAATTTCATTTATTGTGTTGTTCATCATTGTTTGTTTGCTCTTTAGTTCTTTGAGGTCCTTGTTAAATGTTTCTTGTATTTTCTCCATTCTATTTCCAAGATTTTGGGTCATCTTTACTATCATTATTCTGAATTCTTTTTCAGGTAGACTGCCTATTTCCTCTTCATTTGTTTGGTCTGGTGGGTTTTTACTTTGTTCCTTCATCTGCTGCATATTTCTCTGTCTTGTCATTTGCTTAATGTACTGTGTTTGGGGTCTCCTTTTCGCAGGCTGCAGGCTCATAGTTCCCGTTGTTTTGGTGTCTGCCCCCAGTGGGTAAGGCTGGTTCAGTGGGTTGTGTAGGCTTCCTGGTGTAGGGGACTGGTGCGCTTCTTCTGGTGGATGAGGCTGGATCTTATCTTTCTTGTGGGCAGGACCACGTCTGGTGGTGTGTTTTGGGGTGTCTGTGAAGTTATGATTTTAGGCAACCTCTCTGCTATCGGGTGGGGTTGTGTTCCTGTCCTGCTAGTTGTTTGGCATAGGACATCCAGCACCGGAGTTTGCTGGTCGTTGAGTGGAGCTCGGTCTTAGTATTGAGACGGACATCTCTGGGAGCGCTCTGGCCGATTGATATTACATGGAGCCGGGTGGTCTCTGGTGTCCAGTGTCCTGAACTCAGCTGTCCCACCTCAGAGACACAGGCCTGATACCCAGCCAGAGCACCATGACCCGGTCAGCCACATGGCTGTTTGTGTTGGAGGGGCTCCTGCAGAGGCGGGGATGGCTGTGGCTCACCGTGGGGACAAGGACGCTGTCAGCCAGGAAATCCTAGTTTAAGAATTTGGTTTTAGTGGGAGGAAAGTAAGAGATATTACATATTAATAAAATATTTGTCCAAAGCAAAAGCGTTTCTTAATTTTTCTTATATATTTTTTAACTGACTATGAAAAACAATACAATGAGTGTCGTTCATTTAGGGATTTGTGTACGATCACAAATTTGTAAGCATGCTCTTGATAGAGTATTGGAAGGCTATCTGGTCTTCTAGATATTACTCTTTTTAAATTAATTAAACAAGGAGGCTGTGAGACTGACGTGGTTCTAATGCCTTGACATCCTATTAAGCAAACCACAATTTACAAAGCGTATAAACACCTCAAAGTTCAGAAATCAAAACCTAGGGACAACCAATCATAAACAGCCAACTGGGCTTTCCCAAGTGAGGTAACTGCTTAAGCTATAGCCAATTGAATAATTTTCTTGCTTTGCTTTCATGTCTTCTCTATAAAGGTATTGCCCCTTACCTCCTGTCATGGAACTCTACTAACCATTTCTGGTCTGTTGCCACCTAATTGGAATCAATTTTGGCTCGAACTCTTAAAATTCTTACTATGCCTCAGTTTATCTTTTATAACTCTGAGGATGAATGTAGGGGAACAATTTCTTCATGATCCTATTGGCCTAGCATTATGAACTGTAAGACGGCCGCCTTTTCCCCCCCCCCCCCAGTTTTATTGGGATATCATTGACACACAACATTGTGTAAGTTTAGTGTGCATAGTATAATGATTTCACTTACATATATTGTGAAATGATTACCGCAAAAAGTTTAGTTAGCATCCATCATCTCATATACTACAAATATACGTATGTGTGTGTGTGTATGTGTGTGTGTGTGTGTGTGTGTGTGTGTGTGTGTCTTCCTCCTTGTGAAGACAACCCCTAGGATTTACTTTCATAACAGGTAGTTGTCTTTATCCTTTGTGTCGTATCCAGCTCTGTCTATAACAGCTGGACCTGGGCCTGCCCCATAGAAAATGCCCAATAAGTTTTTGTTGAATAAATGTCAATTGAAAAAACTATCCATTACATACTTTGTGTGCCTAATCATTTTATGGATTATTCGTCAAGCATGTTTTATTACCTTTAACCCCTTTGCAACTCGAACTATTCTTTCTCCTACAGACCTCAAGTCATCCTATCATTTTCAATACTTTGTTTATTATCCCCTAACTTTTTTTATGTTACTGAAGGAAACCAGAATATGTCACCCAAATATGCCTCTTAAACATAAAAATTCTTATAAGCTGAAAGCAATTAATAATCAGCAGACTCAGGAAAGCTCCCCCTTTTCTGCTTAAAGGCAGGATATAAATTCTCCTTTTACTGGAGACAGACTCTTACCAGCTCAGAGGTGGCACCAGAGGAAAGTAAAAACAAAACTTCCTCCATTAGTTCTCTCCCATATATTTACCTTCCCATGGTTTCCCACTCTTGGAAGCCTAAAACTACTTTTCTCTGTCTTGTCATTTTTCTACCAATTTACTGTTCTTTGTTGATGATGCTCTATAAATTGTAGTTGTAAGCGGCTATTTCGAGTTACTTTTGGTTTAAATTTCTCCTGTGTGAGGTGCACGGCATGAGTTAATAAACTGATGTTGTGTTGTTAATCTGTCTTTTTGTTAGAGTCCTAGCTGAACATCTAAGACAGGCAGAGGTAAAGTTTCCCTTCCCTACCTTACCACATTAATATTATTCCATTATGAGGTAGGTTGTCAATATAAAGAAGTTGCTGCAAAGTCATACTTTTCTCCCTGTCATGTCTGAAGATAATGTATTTCACATATTTGCTGCTTCCTGGCTAGTTCCCTCCTCTTCAGTTTTTTGGGATAGTTTGAAAAGGATAGGTATTAGCTCTTCTTTTTCTGTTTGGTGGAATCCCCCTGTGAAGCCTTTGGCCCTGAACATTTATTTTCTGGGAGTTCATTTAAATTATAAATTCAATTTCACTACTAGTGATCAGTCTGCTTAGATTGTCTGAGTCTTCCTGGTTCAGTCTTGGAAAGTTGTATGTTTCTAGAAATTATCCTTTTCTTCTAGGTTGCCCGTTTCGTTGGCATATAATTGTTTGTAGTATTCTCTTATGATTTTATTGTATTTCTGTGACAACAGTTGTTATTTCTTCTCTTTCATTTCTTATTTTGTGTATCTCTTTTTTTCTTCATAAGCCTGGCTAACAGCTTACCAATATTGTTTATCTTTTTTAAAAAACAGCTGTTGGTTACATTGACCTTTTCTATTGCTTTTGGATCTCTGTGTTATTTATTCTCTCTCTGATCTTTATTATTTTCTCCCTTTTGCTCACTTTGGGTTTTGTTTGTTCTTCTTTTTCTAATTCCTTTAGATGATAGGTTAGGTTGTTTATATGAGATTTTTCTTATTTTTTGAGATAGGCTTGTACCAGTATAACCTTCCCTCTTAGAACTGCTGCTGTATTTCATAGATTTTGGAAAGTTGTGTTTTTATTTTTATTGGTCTTGATGTATTTTCTGATTTCCTCTTTGATTTCTTCATTGACCCATTGATTTTTTGTAGCATGTTGTTTAGTTTCCACGTGTTTGTGTTTTCCCATTTTCTTTGTGTTTTCTACCATTTTCTTTTCTAGTTTCATACCTTTGTGGTTGGAAAAAAAGCCTGATGTAATTTCCCTCTTCTTAAATTTGTTTAGGTTTGTTTTGTGGCCTAGCATGTGATCTATCCTGGAAAAAGTTCCATGTGCACTTGAAAAGAATATGTATTCTGCTGTGTTTTGATTGAATGTCCTGTAGGTATCTATTAAGCCCAACTGGTCTAACATGTCATCTAAGACTACTGTTTCCTTATTGATTTTCTGTCTGGGTTATCTGTCCACCGATGTAAGTGGGGCATTAGTGTCCCCTACTATTATTGTATTATTGTCAATTTCTCTCTTTATGTCTGTTAATATTTGCTTTATATATTTAGGTGTGCCTATATTAGGTGCATATATATTATTGAGTATTATATCCTCTTCTTGTATTGCTGCTATTATCATTATATAATGCCCTTCTTTGTCTTTCATTATAGACATTGTTTTAAAGTCTGTTTTTTCTGATATGAATATTGCTACCTTAGTTTTTTTGTTTCCATTTTCATGAAATATCTTTTCCCATCCTCTCACTTTCAATCTGTGTGTGTCTTTTGTTCTGAAGTGAGTCTCTTGTAAGTAGCATATAGATGGGTCTTGTTTTTAATACAATCAGCCACCCTGTGTCTTTTGATTAAAATTTAGTGCATTGACATTTAAAGTGATTATTATAGGTATATACTTATTGCCGTTTTGTTACTTGTTTTCTGGTTGTTTCTGTAGTTCTTCTCTGTTATTTTCTTCTTCTTTCCATTTCTTAACTTTTGGTTTGATGATTTTCTTTCATGGTGTGCTTATGTTCCTTTTTCTCTTGTTTTGTCTATCTGTTGTAGGTTTTTGATTTGTGGTTACCCTGGGGTTCATATATGTTGACCTATAACTATATCTACTTATTTTAAACTGGTAGTCATTTAAGTTCAAACATATTCTAAAAGATCTATATTTTCTACCCCCCTGCCCCATGTTTTGTGCTTTTGATGTCATATTTTATATCTTCATGTTATCCCTTAACTATTTATTGTAGTTATTGTTGGTCTTACAGTTCTTTTTTGTCTTTTACTCTTCATACTAGCTTTTTTAAATGGTTGATCTCTAGCCTTTACCATATATTTGCCTTTACTAGTGGGATTTTGCCTTTCCTGTAGATTCTTACTTCTTATTGCCCTTTTCTTTTACTGTTAGAGAAGACCCTTTAACATTTCTTTTAGCGTAGGTTTGGTATTGGTGAACTCTGTTAGTTTTTGCTTGTCTGAGGACAGGGTAGATTCTTATGATTTTTGTTAGTGGTCTGCTAGCCTGAGTCAGTGAGATATTTTGTGCCTGCCTTCCATAAAACAGGATATAAGAGCACATGGTGATGTAGATTTCTACTGTTATATGATTGAATAACATTTATTTGCAAGAGAAAAAGTAGACTGGCTTTTCCATTTGCCTAATGAATGAAACTTAGAAGATATTGCTAGATATAAATACCTTAAGAAAGAGTTTGCCATGTTTTATCTTACAGTTATGGATTACCTTTGCTTTAAACTATGTCTAGGGAACAAACTGAAACATTTGTTATGTTCATTATCTATTTTATAGCCCTTAAGATGGAAAATAAGCTGTCTCTGAAGAGGCCCAAGTGGGGTGCTTCCAGGCATTTCTTGTAACTTGTAATACCCCACTGCCTGTAATGACAGTGATATATTCTTTACTTAACTTTACAAACTTGCAGGTTTTATTATTAAAGAACACAAAAGCACTGAATAACACAGACTTGCAATGGAATAATGTTGCCCTGGATAATGTGAAAGCAATCATTTTGTAATGTGTAATCCATTTCTTTCTTGTTTCTCGTCTGAATTGTTCTGAATTTTCACTCCAGCTGGAATCATCATTGTTCTCATGCAGACGGTATAGCCAGTCACATGTGGAAGAACAACAGATAGCTCGATTAATCTAGTAATTACTTTACATCCAAGATTTCCTGACTGACTTTTGTTTCCTTTCTTCTAAAACTTTCTTTGTGTTAGTTTCTCTTCTAGGCAATAAAGGTTATCCCAAATGTCCTATGAAGAGATCTAAATAAGGCAACATATCTTATCCTAGCATAGGACTGGCAATTCAGTACTGTTGTGAACAGCGTCTGAATGAGGCATAAGGTAACAGGACAGAGGATATCTTTCCTCATCCTGATTTGTCTTGACTGTTATTTGATTTGATCTTTATGCAGTCCTCTATTATTCTCTCAGTGTTGGCATCTCTTGAGCGCCAATCAATCCTGCATCTAGAATGAAGGCTTCTGGCACATGGCTCAGGTTTCATATATACTCAAATCTCTCATGAACTATTCATTTTCCATTGGAAAACAGCCAGGTGCCTGTTGCCACTGTTTCTTAATTTTGACTTCTCCAAATCATTAACTGAACAAATTTTTATTTACCACAAGCATGTGCCCTCTACTAGTATAGACACTTGGGATAGATTTGTGAACAAAACAAAGAGTCCTGTTTCCTAGACTCTACACACTACTGAGAGGCAGCAGATGGTAAGTGGTACCTTAATAATTAGTTAATTATATATGTTAGGGATAAAAAATGCCATGAAGACAATTGGTGGATGAGATAGTTTGAAGAATAAGCATGGCCACAAAGCCTGATTTGGACAAAGACTTGAAAGAACTGAAGGAGTTTGCCAGATAGAGTGTGGTAAGTTTATCGCAGGAAAGAAAATCGTCAGTTTGAAGGTAGAAAGTGTGCCCACTGAGGTGGGGGTGGAGTAACAAACCTGAAGAAAATTAAGTAAAGGAGAAGCGTAATAGAAGGTGAGGTCAGAGGGCTATTGTAAGCCTTTCACCCAAAGTGAAATAGAGATACATGCAGGGCTTTGAACAGAGGAGTGATGTGAATTTACAATTTTAAAAGGATTACTCTGAGTTATAGGCTGAGGATAGACTCTCGGGAGGCTAGGTGGAAAGAGAAAGACCAATTTTTCCAGGGCAGAGATGGTGGTGGTGAGAAGTGGTTGGAGTCTAGGTGTATTTTGAAGGAAGAGGGAACAGGATTCCTGACAATTTTGTTGGGGCTATAATGGAAACAGAGGAGTCAAGGAGGACTCCAAGCTTGCCTTGAACAACTGGAAGGATAGAGTTATCTTTACATGACTTGGAGTTCATTAACTTCTGGGTAATCCTGACTCACCTTTTAGATCCTGAACTCCAATTTTTTTTTTGAACACCTGTTCTGGCTTTTATAATTCCTTTATCTCCCTATATCTCACTGTTGGAAGTACACTGTGTCTTGACTTCTTTTTTCCTTTTTATACTTAGATTTACTATTACTTCTGTCCTTGCTTCATTTCCTTTCCTATTGTATCAACTACTTTAACATCACTGTGCTTAACTCCACACCCATCACCTTCCACTCAGTCATCCTGAAAATCACACTGTAGAGGTGGCCCAATTATTCATCCTCAGAATCTTTCGCATGAACTTCTGTGGATTACCAAATAAAAGGAACAGTGATGCAGACTGGTGGGACCACAAATTCATATTTTTCTACTTGATTGGGACCATTGCCAAATTGTTTTTTCCTGCCACTTGAGGAAACTCATATTCCCCTCAACTTTTACATTGTCATTTTATGCCTTTTACCCACTGCGTGAAGATGATAGAGGCCATCAGAAATTAATGATCTCATCTGCATTCACATCCACATCTACACAAGTACCTCTGCAGTCATGAAAACAGTTGATTTGCCTATTCAAGGCTGATGTTTGCACCCATACTTCAGATCCTGTTCCCTCGGAACTTTGCTCTGTCAGTTACCTGTACTTTTTCCATCTCCCAGATCTCCCTTTACAGTGATTTTTTTCATCTCAGTCTATAAAAGAGGTCCAAGTCTTCCTCTGAAAAAAAAAAAAAAGTAACCTTCCCCTCTAGATGTTACCCTAGTGCTCTCTTTGTCTTCAAAACCAACTTTATGTGTAGGACAGTTCATATTTGCTTTCACTCCTTTCTAACCTTCAAGTCCCATCTAAATCACAGCCACTTGAGTCTGGCCCCACCACTTGGCCGAACGTGCTTACTAATGTCATCTGTAGTCTCCTAAGATATCGTCTCTTTCTAGAATGCTAGAATCCGGCACTACTGACCCTCTCTTCTTACTGACACCCCTGGTTTAAATGGTTTCCTTGATATATGACTGTATTAACCATGTCTTCTGCTTTGTATACTCTGACGCTTTGACCTCTGGGCCTTGTTGACCCAGGAGAGACTGTCCCTCCCAGGGTAACCAGTTCCTAGAGAATCATCCCATTCAAATGCAAAACCAAGCAATCCAGAGCCCACATCCTCTGTCTTTCTCTCATACTCCTGGCCACTGTCCATCTGCCCTAATTACCCCAGGGCCAGGGACCAGACAACTAGGGACAGCCCCTATGCCCTGGAGCCTGTTGACATTATTCAAACTAGCCAATCCTAAACCCACTTACCCTGCTTCATCTGTTCCTTCCCACTGAAACCAGAGTGAAAGTTCTTCCTCACATTTTCCCCTCTCCCTCTGCCTCCTGATGGACCCCCTCCCCCCCAGTACTTCGTCATGTGTCCTTCCACCACAGTGTCACATGTTCCTCCTCTTGGAACCTGTGATTATAACAAACTATCTTTTCAATGGCAGTTCTCTCCTGACCTGCTGGCCTTGTTCTACCTAAAAAAAAATAACAAAACTCTGACTTTCTTGGTTCTCCTCCCTTATGACCATTTTCCTCAACTTTCTTTGAACTCCTCTTCTGAGTATAAATAATTCATAGGTGAGTGATTCCAAAATCCCTATCCACAGGTACTCCTGTTTTTCATTGTTTTGTGACAGAGGATATGCAAAATTTTAGTCCATTGTGTGTACTACAGTATAGCTGACCCTATGCCTGGCAACTAGTCATTACTCAACATGCTTTGGTTCCTTGCTAGTATTTAATACTCCCTCTCTTCTTAGAATTCCCTGTGTGAATATTCTAAAGCAGAATTTGTTGTTTTTGTACTCCTGTTTCATGTAGTTCATGATAGTCATTACATAAGTGATTGTTAAATTTTTTTTAAAAGTGAAATTTCTCCATGTTAGTTAGATGCATTATTATACAATGTATCACCGCTCTATGAAGCTAATGATCATGATTGATTTCTTCTCCTCTTTGGTCCTACCCAACATATCCCAGTCATTATAATGTTCTGCTTGACTCTTTGATAGCTTCCTAAGTACTCCCTTCTTCTCCACTTCTTCATCCCCAAATCTGTTCTGTAAACTGCCATGCTAAGTTGGACTTTCTAAAAGTAACTCTGGTTATGAAATATTAACACACATGAAAGACTTCTTATTTTCAGGGTAAGGTCTGGACTCCTAGACATTATATGATCTAGCCAACAATTCTCAAACTGATCTAAATTACAGAATCACCTGTGCAGGGTTTAATTTTTATGTAGAAGTCTAAGGCAAAAGAGGGCTGTGAAACTATTTTTAAAACAATTTGTAACACAAGTCAGATGACCATTCAGGTTTGAAAATAATAGCCTTCCATTCTTTTCAACTCATTTTTTTCAATATTCTCCACCCTTGGGCTCCAGATTATTGACATACTTGAAGTTCTCTGAGAGATTCTCTGTCTCCAAAGATGGTGCAAAACCCATCTTTCCCCTCTATTTCTCGGGTCCTCTTCTCTCATTGCCTTGAGATATGACATCATTGTACCTTCTATAAAAAAGAGCTGACTGCTATTCCACATTACCTATCTGTTATTAGCTATATGTTATTTTCTGCTCTGAACACAGAGCTCTTTATAATTAATTCCATTTGAATTCTAAACACATTAAGTTAAAAAATTATTGCCTTTTTCATTGTGGTAAAATATACATAAGATAAAAGCTAACATTTTAACCATTTTTAAGTGTTACATATTTCACAATGTTGTGCAACTAACCCCCAGAATTATTTTTATCTTGCAAGACTGAAATTATGTACCTATTCAATAATAACTCCCCATTCCTCTCACCCACTTCCACCCCATGGCCCTGGCATTTATCATTCTACTTTTTAATCTCTATAAATTTGACTGCTCTGGGTACTTTACATAAGTGGAATCATATGGCATTTGTACTTTTATGTCTAGCTCATTTCACTTAGAATAATGTCTCAAGGTTCATCCATGTGTAGCATGTGTCAGAATACCCTTCCTTTTTTTTTTTTAACATCTTTATTGGAGTATAATTGCTTTACAGGGTTGTGTTAGTTACTGCCGTATAACAAAGTGAATCAGCTATATGCATATGTATATCCCTATATGCCCTCCCTCTGCATCTCCCTCCCACCCTCCCTATCCCACCCATCTAGGTGGTCACAAAGCATCGAGCTAATTTCCCTGTGCCATGCAGCTGCTTCCCACTAGCTATGTGTTTTACATTAGGTAGTTTATATATTTCAATACTACTCTCTCACTTCATCCCAGCTTACCCTTGCCCCTCCCCATGTCCTCAAGTCCATTCTCTACGTTTGTGTCTTTATTCCTGTCCTGCCCTTGGTTCATCATAACCATGTTTTTGTTTCTAGATTCCATATATGTGTTAGAATACCATATTTGTTTTTCTCTTTCTGACTTACTTCACTTAGTATGACAGACTCTAGGTCCATCCACCTCACTACAAATAACTCAATTTCGTTTCTTTTTATGGCTGAGTAATCTTCTTTATCCATTCATCTGTCAATGGACACTTAGGTTGCTTCCATGTCCTGGCTATTGTAAATAGAGCTGCAACGAACATTGTGGTGCATGACTCTTTTTGAATTATGGTTTTATCAGGGTATATACCCAGTAGTGGGATTGCAGGGTCATATGGTAGTTCTATTTTTAGCTTTTTAAGGAAACTTCATACTGTTCTCCATAGTGGTTGTATTAATTTACATTCCCACCAACAGTGCAAGAGGGTTCCCTTTTCTCTACACCCTCTCCAGCATTTATTGTTTGTAGATTTTTTGATGATGGCCATTCTGACTTGTGTGAGGTGATACCTCACTGTAGTTTCGATTTGCATTTCTCTAATGATTAGTGATGTTGAGCATTCTTTCATGTGTTTGTTGGCAATCTGTATATCTTCTTTGGAGAAATGTCTGTTTAGGTCTTCTGCCCATTTTTTGGATTGAGTTGTTTGTTTTTTTGATATTGAGCTTCATGAGCTGCTTATAAATTTTAGAGATTAGTCCTTTGTCAGTTGCTTCATTTGCAAGTATTTTCCCCCATTCTGAGGGTTGTCTTTTTGTCTTGTTTATGGTCTCCTTTGCTGTGCAAAAGCTTTTAAGTTTCATTAGGTCCCATTTGTTTATTTTTGTTTTTCCATTTCTCTAGGAGGTGGGTCAAAAAAGATCTTGCGGCATTTTATGTCATAGGGTGTTCTTCCTATGTTTTCCTCTAAGAGTTTTATAGTGTCTGGCCTTACATTTAGATCTTTAATCCATTTTGAGTTTATTTTTGTGTATGGGGTTAGGAAGGGTGCTAATTTCATTCTTTTACATGTAGCTGTCCAGTTTTCCCAGCACCACTTATTGAAGAGGCTCTCTTTTCTCCACTATATGTTCTTGGCTCCTTTATCAAAGATAAATTGACCTTATGTGTGTGAGTTTATCTCTGGGCTTTCTATCCTGTTCCATTGATCTATATTTCTATTTTTGTCCCAGTACCATACTGTCTTGATTATTGTAGTTTTGTAGTATAGTCTGAAGTCCAGGAGGCTGATTCCTCCAGTTCCGTTTTTTTTCTCAAAATTGCTTTGACTATTCAGTGACTTCTGTGTTTCCATACAAATTGTGAAATTTTTTGTTACAGTTCTATGAAAAATGCCATTGGTAGTTTGATAGAGATTCCAATGAATCTGTAGATTACTTTGGGTAGTATACTCATGTTCACAATATTGATTCTACCAATCCAAAAACATGGTATATCTCTCCATCTGTTTGTATCATCTTTAATATCTTTCATCGGTGTCTTATAGCTTTCTGCATACAGGTCTTTTGTATCCTTAGGTAGGTTTATTCCTAGGTATTTTATTCTTTTTGTTACAATGGTAAATGGGAGTGTTTCCTTAATTCCTCTTTTGGATTTTTCATCATTAATGTATAGGAATGCAAGAGATTTCTGTGCATTAATTTTGTATCCTGCTACTTTACCAAATTCATTGATTAGCTGTAGTAGTTTTCTGGTAGCATCTTTAGGATTCTCTATGTATAGTATCATGTTATCTGCAAACAGTGACAGCTTTACTTCTTTTCCAATTTGGATTCCTTTATTTCTTTTTCTTCTCTGATTGCTGTGGCTAAAACTTCCAAAACTATGTTGAATAATATTGGTGAGAGTGGGCAAGCTTGTCTTGTTCCTGATCTTAGAGGAAATGGTTTAAATTTTTCACCATAGACACTGATGTTGGCTGTAGGTTTGTCATATATGGCCTTTATTATGTTGAGGTAGGTTCCCTCTATGCCTACTTTCTGGAGACTTTTTACCATAAATGGGTGTTGAGTTTTGTCAGAAGGTTTCTCTGCATCTATTGAGATTATCATATGGTTTTTATCCTTCAGTTTGTTAATATGGTGTATCACATTGATTGATTTGCATATACTGAAGAATCCTTGCATTCCTGAGATACACCCCACTTGATCATGGTATATGATCCTTTCAGTGTTCTGTTGGATTCTGTTTGCTAGTATTTTGTTAAGGATTTTTACGTCAATGTTCATCAGTGATATTGGCCTGTAGTTTTCTTTTTTTTTAACGTCTTTTTCTGATTTTGGTATCAGGGTGATGGTGGCCTTGTAGAATGAGTTTGGGAGTGTTCCTCCCTCTGCTATATTTTGGAAGAGTTTGAGAAGCATAGGTGTTAGCTCTTCTCTAAATGTTTGATAGAATTCGCCTGTGAAGCCAACTCGTCCAGGGCTTTTGTTTGTTGGAAAATTTTTAATCACAGTTTCAATATCAGTGCTGCAGATTGGTCTGTTTATATTTTCTATTTCTTCCTGGTTCAGTCTCAGAAGATTGTGCTTTTCTAAGAATTTGTCCATTTCTTGCAGGTTGTCCATTTTATTGGCATATAGTTGCTTGTAGAAATCTCTCATGATCCTTTGTATTTCTTCAGTGGCAGTTGTTACTTCTTTTTCATTTCTAATTCTGTTGATTTGTGTTTTCTCCCTTTTTTTCTCGATGAGTCTGGCTAATGGTATATCAATTTTGTTTATCTTCTCAAAGAACCTGCTTTTAGTTTTATTGGTCTTTGCTATTGTTTCCTTCATTTCTTTTTCATTTATTTCTGATCTGATCTTTATGATTTCTTTCCTTCTGCTAACTTTGGGGTTTTTTTGTTCTTCTTTTTCTAAATGCTTTAGGTGTAAGGGTGGGTTGTTTATTTGAGATTTTTCTTGTTTCTTGAGGTTGGATTGTATTGATGTAAACTTCCCTCTTAGACCTGTTTTTGCTGCATCCCATAGATTTTGGGTCATGATGTTTTCATTGTCATTTGTTTCTAGGTATTTTTTGATTTCCTCTTTGATTTCTTCAGTGATCTCTTGGTTATTTAGTAGTGTACTGTTTAGTCTCCAGGTGTTTTTATTTTTTACAGTTTTTTTCCTGTAATTGATATCTAGTCTCATAGCGTTGTGGTTGGAAAAGATACTTATTATGATTTCAGTTTTCTTAAATTTACCAAGGCTTGATTTGTGACCCAAGATATGATCTATCCTGGAGAATGTTCCATGAATACTTGAGAAGAAAGTGTTTTCTGTTGTTTTTGGATGGAATGTCCTATAAATATCAATTAAGTCCATCCTTTTAATGTGTCATTTAAAGCTTGTGTTTCCTTACTTATTCTCATTTTGGATGATCTGTCCATGGGTGAAAGTGGGGTGTTCAAGTTCCCTACTATTATTGTGTTACTGTTGATTTCCCCTTTTATGGCTGTTAGCATTTGCCTTATGTATTGAGGTGCTTCTATGTTGGGTGCATAAATATTTACAGCTGTTATATCTTCTTCCTGGATTGATCCCTTGATCATTATATAGTGTCCTTCTTTGTCTCTTGTAATAGTCTTTATTTTAAAGTCTATTTTGTCTGATAGGAGAATTGCTACTCCAGGTTTCTTTTGATTTCCATTTGCATGGAATATCTTTTTCCACCCCTTCACTTTCAGTCTGTATGTGTCTCTAGATCTGAAGTGTGTCTCTTGTAGACAGCATATATATGGGTCTTGTTTATGTATCCCTTCAGCCAGTTTATGTCTTTTGTTTGAAGTGTTTAATACATTTACATTAAGGTAATTATCAATATCTATGTTCCTGTTACAATTTTCTTAATTGTTTTGGGTTTGTTTTTGTAGGTCTTTTCCTTCTCTTGTGCTTCCTGCCTAGAAAAGTTCCTTTACCATTTGTTGTAGAGCTGGTTTTGTGGTGCTGAATTCTCTTAACTTTTGCTTATCCATAAAGTTTTCAGTTTCTCCACCGAATCTGAATAAGATCCTTGCTGGGTAGAGTAGGCTTGATTGTATTTTTTTTCCCTTTCATCACTTTAATTATGTCCTGCCCCTCCCTTCTGGCTTGTAGAGTTTCTGCTGAAAAATATGCTGTTAACCTTATGGGGATTCCGTTGTATGTTATTTGTTGCTTTTCCCTTGCTGCTTTTAATATTTTTTCTTTGTATTTAATTTTTGATTGTTTGATTAATACATGTCTTCGTGTGTTTCTCTTAGGTTTATTCTGTGTGATATTCTCTGTGCTTCCTGGACTTGATTGACTATTTCCTTTCCTATGTTAGGGAAGTTTTCATCTATAATCTCTTCAAATATTTTCTCAGACACTTCTTTTTCTCTTCTTCTGGGACCCTTGTAATTAGAATGTTAGTGTGTTTAATGTCCCAGAGGTCTCTGAGACTGTCCTCAAATCTTTTCATTCTGTTTTCTTTTTTCTGCTCCCTGGCAGTTATTTCCACCATTTTATCTTCCAGCTCTCTTATCCGTTCTTCTGCCTCAGTTATTCTGTTATTGATTCCTTGTAGAGTATTTTTAGTTTCAGTAATTGTGTTGGTCATCACTGTTGTTTGCTCTTTAGTTCTTCTAGATCCTTGTTAAATGTTTCTTGTATTTTCTCCATTCTGTTTTCGAGATTTGGGATCATCTTTACTATCATTACTCTGAATTCTTTTTCACATAGGTTGCCTTTTTCTTCTTCATTTATTTGGTCTTGTAGGTTTTTACCTTGCTCCTTCATCTGTAACATATTTTCATTTCCTTTTTTTTTTTTTTTTTTTGATGGGTGGTGCTCTATTCCTGTCTTACTGGTTGTTTGGCCTGAGACGTCCATCAGTGGAGTTTGCAGGCAGTTGTATAGAGCTGCATCTTGGTGCTGAGATGAGAACCTCCGGGAGGTCTCACTCTGATTGATATTCCCTGGGGTCTGAGGTTCTCTGTTAGTCCAAAGGTTTGGACTCAGAGCTCCCAACACAGGAGTCGAGCCCAACCTCCTGCATGGGAACCAAGATCCCACAAGCTTTGTTACACAGTAAAAAAATGAATAAAGAAAGAAAAAAAAGGAGCAGTACAATATCAAAGAATAAAAAACCAAATAAAATTAGAAAGGTAAAAAATATATTAGGAAAAATAAACCTATAATTGAAACAACTGCAACAAGGTAAAATAAAACCACAAAAGGAAAAAAGGGGGGTGGCGTGGGGACAAGCTAAAAGGAGAGATTACTAAGAAATTATAAAGAGTAAAATAATATTAGAAAAATCAGAGATTTATTAGGAAAAATAAAAATATAAAAGAATCAACAACAATGAATCAACAAGGTAAGACAGAACCCCAATCTAAAAGAGGAAGAAATAAAAGGAAAAAAAAAAAAACCTTTGCTCTAGGGGCAGAGTTTAGGCAAGGGGATGGAACTTAGGCGTGGCGTTTAGGGTGTGGTGGGACCTAGGCGGGTTGGGGAGTGACGTTTGAGTGTGGGGTGTTGCCTAGGCTCAGGACACACACAGACAGAAAAGGCCTTGGGGGTGGGGCCTAGGTGGGCCTCTGCTTAGGACCTGTGGGGAAGGGGAGAGGCAGCAAGTGGAAAGGAGGGCGTCTGGAGTGTGGAGTTCCGGAGTTTGGAGGTAGGGCCCTGGGTGAGGGTGTGTGGCTGGAGGTTAGGCCCAGCGTGGTTGGAGGGGGTCTCAGAGGGGGTCTCCAAGTGTAGAGGTAGAGCCCTGGGTGGGGGTGTAGGGCTGGGGCTTGGGCTCTGCACGGCAGGAGGGAGGCTCTGAGAGCAGAAGATTAGACCTAAATGGACAGGGAAAGCACTGGCTGCATTCCCTTCTGTTCCTTCACACCCCTCCCCAACCGTCTCGCCCAGGGTCTCCCCTGTCGCCGCTGGACCCCTAACAGTGGGTGGGTCCTGCTGGGTGTAGGAACTCCTCCCCTCCCCCAGCCACCACTCAGGGGTGCCAGTCCTGGCGGTCCGGCCTTTAAGGGGAGACTTTTGCTCCCCCTTCCCTCCCTCCCACTCCCTCAGGACCCATGAGGCCAGAGGGGGCCTAGGTAGGCAGAGGATCAGGCCTGGGATCTCAACAGCTTCCTGGGGGCCCAAGTGGGCAGGGGAAGCCTGGCCACACTCTCTTTTGATCCTCTGCCCTCCCACTTGTTCCCGTTTCCCTCTTCAGGCGTGGAATCCCTTCCCCTCCTCCAGCAACCCCCCAGGGGAGCCAGTCCCATCCTGCCTCCACTTCTCCTTCACTCCCTTCACTTCCTCCACGTCCCACGTCCCATGTCCTACCCAGTCACTGGGGGTTCCTCCCATCCCCTTAGGTGTCCATGGTCCCCCACTGGTGCCTGGTAGGTGCCGTAGTTGTGAGGAGATGCAAATTCCACATCCTCCTATATGCCATCTTCTCCCTTCCTTTTTAAGGCTGGGTAATATTCCACTGTACATGCATATACCACATTTTGTTTATCCATTTTATTCACTGAAGGACATTTGCTTTCACCTTTTGGTTATGTGAATAATACTGCTCTGAACACGGGGGAGCAAATACCTGTTTGAGTTACTGCCTTTACTTCTTTTGTGTATACACCCAGAAGTGGAATTGCTGAATCATGTGACAATTCTGTGTTAAACTTTTTGAGGAATTGCTGTACTGTTTTCCACAGTGGCTGCACCATTTTACATTCCCCCCAGCAATGCACAAGGGTTTTAATTTCTTTACCTTATTAGGCTTTTAGGTAGGGTTCTCCTGAGAAACAGAACTGATAGAGTGTGTACACATATATCTAAATGTATATTTTTTTCTTTATTTTTTGTTTATTTTAAGGAAATGTCCCATGTAATTGTGGAGGTCGCAAGTCCAAAATCTACAAGATAGGCCAGCAGACTGGAGACCCAGGGAAGAGTTGGTGCTGCAGTTTGAGTCCAAAGGCAACTCTGGAGGAATTCACTCTTCCTTGAGGGAGGTCAGTCTTTTTTCCATCAAGGTCTTCAACTGATTAGATGATGTCCACCCACATTAGGGAGGGTAATCTGCTTTAAGTCTACTGATTTAAATGTTAATCTCATCTAAAAACATACCTTCAGTGAAACGTCTAGAATAATGTCTTACCAAATATCTGGGTACCATGGCCTAGCCAAATTGACACATAAAATTAACCACCATATTTGCTAACATTTGTTATGTTCTGATTGAAGTTGTTTTTGTTTCTGATAATAGCCATCCTTATGGGTGTGAAGTGGTGTTATTGTGGTTACACTGCTCCCTTTTAGTAGAGTTTACAACCAACAGACAAGAATAGACCAAAACTAAGTTTATGACTCTTTCCCCATCATTTTCACACTAATATTTATGTCAGTAACATTTATTTCTATTATAATAATTCCGGAGATATAGCTCTGCTCATTTTTAAATTGAGTTTTGTTGCTGCTGCTGTTGTTGTTTTTGTTACACTGTAGGAGTTATTTATCTATTATAGAAATTAACCCCTAGTCAGATATATGATTTGCAAATATTCACTCCCATTCTATGGTTTGCCTTTTAAATTTGTGAACAGTGTCTTTTTTTTAAATAAATTTATTTATTTATTTATTTATTTATTGTTTTTTGGCTGTGTTGGTTCTTCATTGCTGCATGCAGGCTTTCTCTAGTTGTGGCGAATGGAGCCTACTCTTCGTTGTGGTGCACGGGCTTCTCATTGCAGTGGCTTCTCTTGTTGCGGAGGATGGGCTCTAGGCACGTGGGCTTCAGTAGTTGTGGCACACAGGCTTAGTTGCTCCGTGGCATGTGGGATCTTCCCAGACCAGAGCTCGAACCCATGCCCCTGCATTGGCAGGCAGATTCTTTTTTTTTTTTTTCTATCATTTATTTTTTGGTTGCATTGGGTCTTTGTTGCTGCATGCAGTTTTCTCTAGCTGTGGCGAGTGAGGGCTACTCTTTGTTGCGGTGCGTGGGCTTCTCATTGTGGTGGCCTCTCTTGTTGTGGAGCTCGACTTCTAGGCGTGTAGGCTTCAGTAGTCGTGCCTCGTGGGCTCTAGAGTGCAGGCTCAGTAGTTGTGGTGCATGGGCTTAGTTGCTCCACGGCATGTGGGATCCTCCCGGACCAGAGCTCAAACCCATGTCCCCTGCACTGGCAGGCGGATTCTTAATCACTGCACCACCAGGGAATTCCCGTGAACAGTGTCCTTTGATGCACAAAAGTTTTAAATGTTGCTGTAGGCCTATTTACCTTTGTGCTTTTGGTGTCATATCCAAGAAATCACTGCCAAATGCAACGTCATCAACTTTCACTCTATGTTTTCTTCTAAGAGTTTTATAGTTTTAACCCTTCCATTTAGATATTTGATCCAGATATATCTATTTTAATTATTTATGTATAAATCTGTTTTCCACACCACACTCTTAGTGATGGCAGCAAAGTGGGATGCTCTTTATTTTTATATTCCCCAAGCTTGAAATGCTATGCCTGATATTTTATAAGTTCTTAATAAATGTTTGAGGACTTCAAAATAAAGGAATGATTAATAATAGAAATGAAAATAACAACTTCTTCCTGTATCAGGTACAGTTCTCAGCAATTTACATGTATTCAATTTATTTAATCCTCACAAAACACCTATTACTGAAGAAACTGAAGCACCGAGATGGTAAACTACTTGGCCAAGATTACATCAGTACTGGGTGACAAACCTTGGAATTCATGAGCATGTATATTAAATGTTGAAGCAATTCAGAGCAGTATGATCTAGATGGCAGAGTGTAGCCTAGGTTCATAAATTTGACGTAGCAGCAGAATTACTTGAAAGAGCTTTAAGAAAAACAGATTCTTGGACTACACCCAAGACCTACTGAGATACTGAGAACTAATGTTTTAAAAATCATCTTGAGGAGTTTTCATGCAGTCAGCCTGACATCTGCCTAAGCAAAATGCTTTGTGAATCACTGAACACTGAACTTTCCCGTTTGGGCTGATACGTGAAATGAGCAGAAAGCACTTGGAAATATATCCTTGCTGCTATTACCAGCTATTCAGACTGTCTTTTTCCTGAGAATTGATGTTATTTGACTAAATAAGAAATACTTTGGGAATTTGTAGGGCTCGGTTTGCTGGACTGGGGAGCATTATTGCCATTAGGAGATGAAAATGGGTATGAAAGCAATGTAGAACCTAAGCTTGTATAGTAAGACCTATAGTAGGTGAGTGTGTAAATTTATCTATGCAAATCATATAGAAAGGAAATGTAAAGAAGAGCATCTGCCGATGTTCTACTCCAAGTCACTCATCTATAAATAAACAACCTTCAGATAGCAGGCAAACTTTTTTTGAATGAGCAAAGGAAAAATTTGAGTGAATCAGTTAATGACTAAATAAAGAACAAACAAATTAACCCTACATCTGTAAATATGACACATGTAACGTCTCAACAAGCAATGCAGTGACTCCAAATTAAACTCTCAAGTATCTTTTCTTACCAAGGATTATTCTGCCTATAAAGCCCAGAAAACTTTTCAAAATGTTGGGGAATACCAACCTTTAATTTCAGTTAGTGCAGAGAATCCATGTGTGTAACTACAACAGAAAAAACCTCCTCTCTCTAGAACTTGAACATGAAGTGGGCCCCTAAGAACTGGACTTGTATTCTTATAGATAATTGCACATTTAGCCAAAGTAATAGCCATCTATTTCCCAGCAATGTGCCTCATTCTTATCTCTGATAGACTCTAAAGTGCCTCATTTGAAAGCCAAGAATAGAAGAATCAAACTGACAATACTTACATAATAATAATATATCTATTGTTTTGAGTCTTTGGAGTATGAAATAGTCAGAAAGCCATTTCCTTACTTCCTCACGTGGGTTTGGATTGCACTGCTTCTGAAAATTAATATTTTTCACTGAGCAGGTGTGTGTAAGAGAGAGAGAAAAACTCAACAATTCCAATCTGGGTAACTAATGTGCGTGTGTGTGTGACTGCAAATTAGTAGAGAGACAGACTCAAAGATCAAAAATTCCACTCAGGGAAATCAGGAGGATGTAAAGATGAAGATGCTTGAAACCACAGCAGAGGAGTGCTCTGAAAGAAGGGATGCAGAACAGTATAGTGCAGGACTTAGAGTGCCATGAGGGATGGTTAATGGTCCTGCTATAACATACTCTCCTTTCCCAGCTGTTGGATTTAAGGAATATATTCTAGGAGGAGAACACATGATATGGGTGTGAGATGGGGGACTTTAAAAAATTTTTTTTTTATAAAAGGTGAGTAAAGCTTTGAGTATTAGAAAAATTCACATTGGAGAGCAGATAAGATCTGAGGATAAAAAGTCAGATTCAAACAGAAGTGAACTCACAAAGGACCCACTTGTGAAAAATTTTAAGATTTTTTATACTTGTCTCTGAGTATGGGGAAAGCCATATTCTTGTGCATCTTTAAGTTTCCTGCCTCTGGTATTGTGATCTATTTTATTTGATCTGTATGTCTTGTATAAAGACAGTATGTAATTCAATGAAATGTTTTGACTGGGTCATCTGAGCAACTTTAGTTCACAAACAAGATAAAACTTTTAATATATTTTAAGTTCTGACCTCAAACCCCAGCAAAGGTATGTAGGCAAATCTCTGAAATTGTATCTTCTAATGTTCCACATAATATGTTATCATATTAAAATTACTATGTTTACCAGAAAAAATGTATATTTTTATAGCAATAAAAAGATGTATAAAGGTGGTATTGATGCATTACATAGACCATTGATTCCTATTTATTTTTATAATAGCAAGATATTTTTTCATCCTCAAATATCGATGCAGGGATGTTAAGTATACAGAGGGTCTCCTTATCCACTGAACAGTTCTACGATTGCATTACATTTGACTTATATAAAAGAAGCTGTACACTGACAAGAGTCTATAATCTACTCACTATCCTATTTCTCTTACAATTCACCTTTAAATTTTATCATTTTAGTTTTTCTGAAAAGATACAGATGTAATCTCTGCATTAAAAATAGACATTGATGAGGGAATAATCCACCCAAACTGATTTGCTTCGGCATATTTCTTCTGTCTTGGAACCTAATATGCATCTGTTGTCACTTCCATGAAAATGCTCCTGATTACTAATCAACCGTTTTTATTAATAATAAGTTCATACCTCTCCTAATGATTTTACATTTTAATGAAAGTGTAAATGCTAGATGTAATGCTAGACATATGAATTTGTGAGCCGATTGCAGAAGGCTCACTGAGTTTGCTGAAGTGAACTATTGAGAATGGTAAAACTTCAGACACAATATTATTTTTTTCTGGTTTTCTTAAGGAAAATAGTCCAGTTGACCCTTGAATAACACAGGTTTAAACTGCACAGGTCCTCTTACATATGGATGTTTTTCAATAAATATATTAGGAATTTTTTGGAGATTTGAAAAACTTGCAAAATGAACTGCAAAGCCTAGAAATATTGAAAAATTAATATGAAGTTAGTTATGTCATGAATGCATAAAATAGATGTATATATATGTATGTGTATATATAACATACAGAATGTGTATTAATCGACTGTTTATGTTATCAGTAAGGCTTCTGATTAACAGTATGCTATTAGTAGTTAAGCTCTGGGGGAGTAAAAAGTTATATGCCAATTTTCGACTGTGGAGGTTCAGCACCCCTAACCCCTCCTCATTGTTCAGGGGTCAATGGCAATCCTGTGTATCTGTTTAACTCTGCATTTTTAGTTCCAAGTGGTGCATTACATTTGACTGGTAATAGACTTTCCCCACAAGTAGGATGAAATGTTTCCTTAGAGTGGGATCAGAAGTCAAAGAAGAGGTTTCAGTCCTCATCATATAAAGGGCTCAGAACACTCTCTGACACTATGAGCCATGCTCTTCTATTTGAAACACTCACTTCACTAGTTTTTACTTCTAACTCTCTGGCCGCCCTTCATTCACCATATGGACCCATCCTTCTCTACCATTAATTAGCCATTAAAGCTAGGTTTCTGTGAGACTCAATTCTAGGTATCTTCTTATGTTCTCCTCTATTAGGTCATTCTATTCAAGCCCTCAAAATACCAATAATTACCCAATTTGTGTCTTGGCGAAACCTTTTTTTTTTTTTTGAGCTTATATATATCAACATTTCCATTTGGATTTCTCAAAAATTCCTTAATCTCAACTTGTCCTAAACTGTTCTCATAATATCCACCTCCTCCTCTCTTACCCCAAACCTGTTCATTTTCCAGTGATCCATATATCAGAGAATGGAATCACCAAACTTCTAGCCACACAAGACAGAGACCTTGTTGTTTTCCATTTCCTTAAATCTTACACAGTAACTCAGTGCCAAATCTTTTCCTTATTGTTATCTTAATATCTCTTGAATTCCAACAATAATCTATCATCACATCCCATGTCCAAATTACCATCTTTGGAATAGCCACCTAATCATTTTGCCTCTACCCAATACACTCTTTCCTCAATGCCATTCTCTATATCATATCCACAGTAATCTGTTCAAAATGAACATCTTACCATGAAATTCAATGCCCACCTCCCCAACTACCTGTCCAAACTTTTCCAATTTAAAAACTTCAATGATTCTATTGCAATATTCTATTTCTTTTTTGTTTATAAACACTTTACTGTTTTAGAGCAGTTTTAGGTGTGCAGCAAAATTGAGGGGAAAACACAGAGAGTCCCCATATGCTCCTTGTTCCCATATATAAATAGTCTCCCACATTATCAACATCTCCCACCAGAGTGGTACATTTCTTACAATTGATGGACCTAAATTGACACATAATGATTGCTCAAAGTCCATAGTTTACATTAAGGTTCACTCCTGGTATTATACATTCTGTGGATTTGGACAGATGAATAATGGCATGTATCCATCATTGTGCTAGGGGAGATGAACAGGTAGAACACATGGGATTTTCACTGCCCTAAAAATCCCATATGCTCTACCTGTCCATCCCCCCTTCCCCACCCCCTGTCAATCACTGTTCTTTTTACTATGTCAGTAGATTTGCTTTTCCAGAATGTCATAGAGTTGTCACACCATATGTAGCCTTTTTAGGTTGGCTTCTTTCACTTCATAACATGCATTTAAGTTTCCTCCACTTCTTTTTATGATTTAATAGGTGATTTCTTTTTAGCACTGAATAATATTACATTATCTGGATGTACCACAGTTTATGTACCCATTCACCTGCTGCAGCACACCTTGGTTGCTTCCGAGATTTGACAATTATGAATAAAGATCCTATAAACATGCATGTGCATGTTTTTGTGTGGACCTAAGTATGGAGCTTGTTTGGATAAATGCCAAGGAGTGCTATTACTGGATTGTATAGTAAGAATGTGTTTAATTTTTTAAGAAACTGCCACACTGTCTTCCAAAGTGGCTGAACCATTTTGCATTCCCACCCGCAATGAATGAGAATTCCTATTACTCCACATCCTTTCTAGAATTCGATGTTGTCATTGTTCTGAATTTTGGCCATTCTAATAGGTGTATAGTGGTATCTTGTTGCTTTGCATTTCCCTGATGACATATAATATGAAGCATCTTTTTATATGCTGTTTGTCATCTTTTCTGGTGAGGTGTCTGTTAAAATCTTTGGCCCAGAAGTGGAGTCAAGATGGCAGTGTGGGAAGATGCAGAGTTAGCATCTCCCCACAACTAGGGCACCTGCCAGCCACTGGTAGGGGACTCTGACACACAAGGAGACAGGAGGAACCCTAAAGTGAACCAATAGGATGTAGTGGAACTGAGCGGGGAGAAGAAGTGTAGGCCAGACAGGATCGGCACCTCTGAAGCTGGGGAAATCAGGAGAGGCAGGCAGGAGGGACCCTCCAGGAAGAGCGGGAGAGGAGCAGAGGGCGATCGCCTGGTCCACTCGGGCCAGAGGGCCTGCTGAGCTCCGAGACTGGTCCCCTGCCCTCCAAACACCCTCCAGGACACATGGGTCCTTGGGGGCATAGGAGGGAGGCCAGGGAAATCAGGAGAGGCAGGTGGGAGGGGCCCTACCAGACTGGAGGAGCAAGAGAGGAGAGAAGAGCGGTTGCCCCACCCACCTGAGCCCAGGAAGCCTGCTGGGATCCCAGGTGAGGTCCCCTGCCCTCTGAGACCAGGGGTGGGGGGGCAGGCCTGGGCACCTTCTGTTCCTTGAGCCTAAGCCCCACCCACAATGGCCCACCAGGCCTTTTCCAGCCCTGTGGGTCCAGAGCATTGGCCCCACCCACCATCCAAACCTCACACATGCTTAGACCCCACGCTCCACAGCCAAGGCTTCCCCCCCCACTTTTTTTCTTTTCTTTTCCCTCCTCCTCTTTTTTACTCTTGTGGTACTGATGTACCTTCCAGTTGTTGATTCATCTAAATTTTTATATTCTTCCTAACATACCTAATAGTTTTCTAGTCTAATTTTATTTTTTATTTTGTTATTGTTCTTTATTTTTTGCTGCCCCATGTGGCTTGTGGGATCTTGGTTCACAAGCCCAGGGGCAGGCTGAAGTTCCTGCAGTGGGAGCTCAGAGTCTGAACCACTGGACTAACAAAGAACCTCAGACCCCAGGGAATATTCATCAGAGTGAGGTTTCAGGGAGTGCCTCATCGCTGCATCAAGACCCAGTTCTACCAAATAACCTCCAGTGTAGGAAGCCTCAGGCCAAACAACCAGTAAGACAGGAACACAATCCACATTAAAAAAAAAAAAAAAAAAAGATGGCAAAAAAAAAATTGTCACAGATTAAAGACCAAGGTAAAACCTACAAGACCAAATAAATGAAGAGGAACTAAGAAATCTACCTGGAAAATAATTCAGAGTAATGATAGTAAAGATGATCCAGAATCTCAGAAATAGAATGGAGGCACGGATTAAGAAAATACAAGAAATGTTTAACAAAGATCTAGAAGAAATAAAGAACGAACAAACAGAGATGAGCAACACAATAACTGAAATGAAAAATACACTAGAAGGAATTAATAACAGAATAACTGAGGCAGAACGAATAAGTGAGCTGGAAGACAAAATGGTGGAAAAAACTGCCGAGGAGCTGAATAAAGAAAGAGGAATGAAAATAATTGAAGACAATCTCAGAGACCTCTGGGACAACACTAAATGCACTGACATTTGAATTATAAGGGTCCCAGAAGAAGAGAAAGTCTGAGAAAATATTGGAAGAGATTATAGTGGAAAACTTCACTAACATGGGAAAGGAAATATTCACCGAAGTCCAGGAAGCACAGAGAGTTCCATACATGATCAACTCTAGGAAAAACACACCAAGACATACATTAATCAAACTAACAGAAATTAAATTCAAAGAAAAATGACTAAAAGCAGCAAGGGAAAAACAAACAAACAAAAAATACAAAGGAATCCCCATAGTTATCAGCTGATTTTTCAGTGGAAAATCTGCAGGCCAGATGGCAGTGGCAGCATATACTTAAAGTGATGAAAGAGAAAAACCTACAACCAAGATTACTCTACCCAGCAAGGATCTCATTCACATTCGATGGAGAAGTCAAAAGCTTTTCAGACAAGCAAAAGCTAAGAGAATTCAACATCACCAAACCAGCTTTACAACAAATGCTAAAGAAACTTCTCTAGGCAGGAAACACAAGAAAAAGACTCACAAAAACAAACCCAAAACAATTAAGAAAATGGTAATAGGAACATACATATCAATAATAACCTTGAATGTAACTAGATTAAATGCCCCAACCAAAAGACACAGACTGGCTGAATGGATACAAAAACAAGACCCATATATATGCTGTCTATAAGAGACCCACTTCAGACCTAGGAATGCATACAGACTGAAAGTGAGAGGATGGAAAAAGATATTCCATGCAAATGGAAATCAAAAGAAAGCTGGAGTAGGAATACTCCTATCAGATAAAATAGACTTTAAAATAAAGACTGTTACAAGAGATAAAGAGGGACACTGCCTAATGATCAAGGGATCAATCCAAGAAGATATAACAATTATAAATGTTTATGCACCCAACATAGGAGCACTTAATACATAGGGAAATGCTAACAACCATGAAAGGAGAAATCAACAGTAACACAATATTAGTAGGGGATTTTAACACCCCACTTACACCAATGGACAGATCATTCAAACAGAAAATAAATAAGGAAACACAAGCTTTAAATGACACAATAGACCAGATAGATCTAACTGATATTTATAGAACATTCCGCCCAAAAGTGGCAGAATACACTTTCTTCTCAAGTGCACATGGAACATTCTCCAGGATAGATCAAATCTTGGGTCACAAATCAAGCCTCAGAAAATTTAAGAAAATTGAAATTGTATCAAGCATCTTTTTGGACTACAACGCTATGAGATTGGAAATCAGTTACGGGGAAAAAACTGTAAAAAACACACATACATGGAGGCTAAACAGTGCTCTACTAAATAACCAAGACATCACTGAAGAAATCAAATAAGAAATAAAAAAATACGTAGAAACAAATGACAATGAAAACATGATGATCCAAAACCTATGGGACACAGCAGCAAAAGCAGTTCTAAGAGGGAGGTTTATAGCAATACAATCTCACCTCAAGAAACTAGAAACATCTCAAATAAACAATCTAACCCTACACTTAAAACAACTAGAGATAGAAGATCAAAGAAAACCAAAAGTCAGTAGAAGGGAAAGAAATCATAAATATCAGAGCAAAAATAAATGAAATAGAAACGAAGAAAACAGTAACAAGGATCAATAAAACTAAAAGTTGGTTCTTTGAGAAGATAAACAAAATTTATAAACTCTTAGCCAGACTCAAAAAGAAAAAAAGGAAGAGGACACTAATCAATAAAATTAGAAATGAAAAAGGAGGAACCATAACTGACACTGCAGAAATACAAAGGATTATAAGAGACTACTACAAACAACTATATGCCAATAAAATGGACAACCATGAATAAATGGACAAATTCTTGGAAAGGTACAATTTTCCAAGTCTGAACCAGGAAGAATAAGAAAATATGAACAGATCTATCACAAGTAATGGAATTGAAGCCATAATTTAAAATCTTCCAACAAACAAAAGTCCAGGAACAGATGGCTTCACAGGCGAATTCTATCAAACATTTAGAGAAGAGCTAACACCCATCCTTATCAAACTCTTCCAAAAAAATGCAGATGGAGAAACACTCCCAAATTAATTCTACAAAGCCACCATCACCTGAATACCAAAACCACAAAAAGATATCACAAAAAAAGAATATTATAGACCAATATCACTGATGAACATAGATGCAAAAATCCTGAACAAGATACTAGCAAACAGAATCTGACAGCACATTGAAAGGATTAAACACCATGATCAAGTGGGATTTATCCCAGGGATGCCAGGATTCTTCAAAATATGCAAATCAATCAATGTGATACACCACATTAACAAGTTAAGGAATAAAAACCATATGATCATCTCAATAGATGCAGAAAATGCTTTTGACGAAATTCAACACCCATTTCTGATAAAAACTCTCCAGAAAATGGGCATATAGGGAACCTACCTCAACATAATAAAGGGCATATATGACAAACCCACAGCAAGCATCATACTCAATGGTGAAAAACTGAAAGCATTTCACTAAATTCAGGAAAAAGACAAGGATGTCCACTCTCCCCACTCTTATTCAACATAGTTTTGGAAGTCCTAGCCACGGCAATGAGAGAAGAAAAAGCAATAAAAGGAATCCAAATTGGAAAAGAAGTAAAACTGTCAAAGAAAATCCTAAGGATGCCACCAGAAAACTACTAGAACTAATGAATGAATTTGGTAAGGTAACAGGATACAAAATTAATGCACAGTAATCTCTGGCATTCCTATACACCAACAACAAAAAATCAGAAAGAGAAATTAAGGAAACACTCCCATTTACCACTGCAACAAAAAGAATAAAATATCTAGGAATAAACCTGCTTAAGGAGGCAAAAGACTTGTACTCAGAAAACTATAAAACACTGATAAAAGAAATCAAAGATAACATAAGAAGATGGAGAAATATACCATGTTCTTGGATTGGAAGAATCAACATTGTGAAAATGACTATACTACCCAAATCAATCTACATATTCAATGCAATCCCTATCACACTACCAGTGGCATTCTTCACAGAATTAGAACAAAAAAATTTACAATTCGTATGGAAACACAAAAGGCCCCGAATAGCCAAAGCAATCTTGAGAAAGTAAAATGGAGTTGGAGGAATCAGGCATCCTGACTTCAAACTATACCACAAAGCTATAGTAATCAAGACAGTATGGTACTGGCACAAAAACAGAAATATAGATCAGTGGTACAGGATAGAAAGCCCAGAGATAAACCCATGCACATGTGGGCACCAAACTTATGACAAAGGAGGTGAGAACATACAATGGAGAAAAGACAGCCTCTTCAATAAATGGTTTTGGGAAAACTGGACAGCTACATGTAAAAGACTGAAATTAGAATAATTCCTAACACCATACACAAAAATAAACTCCAAATAGATTAAAGACTTAAATATAAGGCCAGACACTATAAAACTCTTAGAGGAAAACATAGGAAAACCCCTCTTTGACATAAACCACAGCAAGATCTTTTTTGACCCACCTCCTAGAGTAACAGAAATAAAAACAAAAATAAACAAATGGGACTTAATGAAACTTAAAAGCTTTTGCACAGCAAAGGAAACCATAAATAAGACAAAAGGACAACGCTCAGAATGGGAGAAAATATTTGCAAATGAAACAACAGACAAAGGATTAAGCTCCAAAGTATACAAACAGCTCATGATGCTCAATATCAAAAAAACAAATAGGTGGAAGACGTAAGTAGACATTTCACCAAGGAAGACATACAGATGGCCAAGAGGCACATGAAAAGATGCTCAACATCACTAATTATTAGAGGAATGCACATCAAAACTACAGTGAGGTATCACCTCACACCGGTCAGAATGGCCATTATCAAAAAATCTAGCAACAGTAAATGCCGAAAGGGTGTGGTGAAAAGGGAACCCTCTTGCACTGTTGGTGGGAATGTAAATTGATACAACCACTATGGGAAACAGTATGGAGGTTCCTTAGAAAACTAAACATAGAACTACCATATGACCCAGCAATTCCACTCCTGGTCTTATACCCTGAGAAAACCATAATTCAGAAAGAGACATGTACCACAATATTCATGCATCATTATTTACAATAGCTAGGACATGAAACCAACCTAAATGTCCGTCGACAGATGAATGGATAAAGAAGATGTGGCACATATATACAATGGAATATTACTCAGCCAACTCCTCAATTTTAAGAAACGAATTTGAGTTATTTGTAGTGAGGTGGATGGACCTAGAGTCTGTCATACAGAGTGAAGTAAGTCAGAAAAAGAAAAACAAATACCATATGCTAACGCATACATATGGAATCTAAAAAAAAAAAAAAAAAATTGTTTCTGATGAACCTAGTTGCAGTGCAGAAATAAAGAGGTAGACATAGAGAATGAACTTGAGGACATGAGGTGGGAGGGCAAAGCTGGGGCAACGTGACCATAATATCCACATATGTAAACTACCAAATAAAAAGTAGTTGGCTGTTTGGAAGCAGCAGCATAGCACAGGGAGATCAGCTCGGTGCTTTGCAATGACCTAGAGGGGTGGGATAGGGAGGGTGGGAGGGAGGCTCAAGAGGGAGGGGATATGGGGACATGTGTATGTATATGGCTGATTCGCTTTGTTGTGCAACAGAAACTAATACAGTATTGTGAAGCAATTATACTCCAATAAAGATCTACTAAAAAAAAATAATCTTTGGCCCATTTTTCAAATGGGTTGGTGGTTTTCTTATTTTTTACTTTAATACTTCTTTGTATATCTTATACAACAGTTTTTTATCAGATGAGTCTTTGACAGATATTTTCTCCCAGTCAGTGGCTTGTCTTCTCAAACACTTGACATTGTGTTTTTCAGAGCAGATGTTTTAAATTTTAATGAAGTCCAGCTTCTCAATTATTTATTTCATGGATTGTGCCTTTGGTGTTGTATCTAAAATGTCCTTGTCATACCCATAGTAATCTAGATTTTCTCTATGTTATCATGAGAGTTTTATTGTTTTACATTGTACATTTAGGCTTATGATCCATTTTAAGTTAACTTTTGTGAAGACTCTAAGGTCTGTATCTATACTTTGGTTTTTGTTTTTTGTGTTTTTTTTTTTTTTGAATGTAGGTGTTCAGTTGTTCCAGCACCATTTGTTGTAAAGACCATTATGCTGTATTTAATTGCCTTTACTCCTTTGATCATGATTAATTAACTATATTGAGGGAGATCTATTTCTGGGCATTCTGTTATATTGATCTATTCTTTCACCAGTATCATGCTTCTTTAACTGCTATAGCTTTATAGTAGGTCTCAAAATCGGGTAGTTCAGTCCTCCAACTTTGTTCTTATCTTCAATATTGTATTGGCCAATCTTGGTCGTTTCCATCTTCACATCAACTGTAGAATCAGTTTGTTAATATCCATGAAATAACTTGCTGGGATTTTGATTGGGATAGCTGAATCTATAGATCAAGTTGGGAAGAACTGACATCTTGATGATATTTCTATTTATGAACATGAAGTACCTCTTCATTTATATAGCTCTTTTCTGGATTTTCTTTATCAGAGGATTATAGTTTTCTTCATATAGATCATGTACATATCTTGTTAGATTTATACCTATGCATTAACTTTTAGGGATGCTAATATAAATAGAATTGTGTTTTTAACTTCAAATTCCACTTTTCTTTGCTGTATACTGGAAAGCAATTGACTTTTGATTATTAACTTTGTATCCTGCAACCTTGCTCTAACTGCTTATTAGTTCCAGGAGTCATTTTTTTTCAGATTTTCTACATATATGATCATATCATTTGCACACAAAGACAAAATTATTTATTTCTTCCCAATCTGTAATCTTTTATAGCCTTTTCTTGTCTTACTGCATTAGCCAGTGCTAGCAGTACAATGTTGAAAAGTGGCAAGAGGGGACATCCTTGTCTGTTTTGGATCTTAGTGGGAAAGTTTCAAGCTTCTCACCATTAAGTAAGATGTTAGCTGTGGGTTTTTTGTAGATTTTTTAATCAAATTGAGGAAATTTCTCTATATTCCTCATTGAGAATTTTTATCATGAAAGGGTGTTGGATATTGTCAAAAGCTTTTTCTCCATCTATTGAAAATATTCTAGGTTGGTGTGTTGTTGTTTTTCTCGCAACACTTTATTTTACACAATTCTGTTCTTGCTTGCATGTTTTCCTGAGAAACAGAAAGAACACTAGTATGGCTTGAGCAGAGGGTACCAGTGAAGAGCAGTAGGAAATATATTTAAAGAGGTTGCCCAGGGTCACACCATGTAGAGAACACCAAATTCAAATTTTATTTTTATTATTATGAGAAATTATCAAAAAATAATGACCAGGGTGATGACACACTTTGTAGGTATGTATTTTGAAGAGATGACATGAGTTGTTGTATAAACTGTAGGTGAAGAAAGAAAGCAGAATAAGACCAGGAAGCTTTGCAGTGGTCTTTAGGGAGACCAATTTGGCTTGGATTATGGAAGAAGGAAAAGAGACGGCGGATGTTCCTCACAGCAGAGATGGGATGAGAAAACCCTCAGGGCTGCCTCCCATCACCTCAGCACCAGAAGTCCCAAGATAGGCAGCTGAACATCCTGGTCTATAAGCGGAGAGGGTAACTGTCATCATTGACTGTGTTTCCCTTCAACAGACTGCCTTTCCTCCAGCATTAGTGTAATGGGATCTGGGAACTGTGAGGGGAAAATGGCAGAAAAACAGGCTGATCGATGTGAGGTCTAGGCTGTACCTATCATAATGTTTGTATGTCATAGCCTCATTCATTAGGAATCTGCAGTGTGCTTTGGAAACAAAAATTTACCAGTAATACATTACCCTGTCTTCATTTATCTGCTATGGTTGTTTGTGCATACATGAACCCCAAGGAACTATTTATGGGGTCGTGGTTGATGAATGGCAGATACTTGGGTGCCACTATGTGCTCTGGTCAAAGAACATCTTAATGTTATTCCTTTAACATAAAATATCCTTTTACATAATTTTTGGCCACAAAATTTATACTATAACCTTCATATATGAATGCTGCTAATGTTTGGAAGAAGAAACTCCCAAGGTGATTGAATTATCAATCAATTGTTGAGTAACTAATGCTCTCTCCATATAAAGTATGAAATATAAAAGGATGTCTCACTTCAGGAAAAGGAAACAGAAGAAGTAAGTCAGTAAAGAAGTTCAAGAAGTACCATTTTTTTGGAATGTAAATTGACACAACCACTATGGAGAACAGTATGGAGGTTCCTTAAAAAACTAAAAATAGAACTACCATATGACCCAGCAATCCCACTCCTGGGCATATGCCCTGAGAAAACCATAATTCAGAAAGAGACATGTACCACAATGTTCATTGCAGCACTATTTACAATAGCCCGGACATGGAAGCAACCTAAGTGTCCATCGACAGATGAATGGAGAAAGAAGGTGTGCCACATATATACAATGGAATATTACTCAGCCATAAAAAGAAACAAAATTGAGATATTTGTAGTGAGGTGGATGGACATAGAGTCTGTCATACAGAGTGAAGTAAGTCAGAAAGAGAAAAACAAATACTGTATGCTAACCCATATATATGGAATCTTAAAAAATAAAAGTTGTGAAGAACCTAGGGCCAGGACAGGAATAAAGATGCAGACATAGAGAATGGACTTGAGGACAAGAGGAGGGGGAAGGGTAAGCTGGGACGAAGTGAGAAAGTGGCATTGACACATATACACTACCAAATGTAAAACAGGTAACTAGTGGGAAGCAGCCTCATAGCACAGGGAGATCAGCTTCGTGCTTTGTGTCCACCTAAAGGAGTGGGATAGAGAGGGTGGGAGGGAGACACAAGAGGTAGGAGATATGGGGATATACGTATACGTATAGCTCATTCACTTTGTTATACAACAGAAACTAACACAGCATTGTAAAGCAATTATACTCCAATAAAGGTGTTAAAAAAAAATTTTGGTCACAGAAGTGTACCTGGAAACTTGGGAGAACACTAGGTATTTCTATGCCTTAAGCCTGAATATTCTTCTACTAATTGTAGCAAAAGATTTTAAAAGTTCCTAATATACAGCTTTACTTAGTAACCACCAGTATGAAATATAATTCTTAATATGTGATTGACAGCCAATTTTCAAACCCTGAGAACAGTTATTGAGTTTAATAAATATCGTAGAAAGTCACAAGACATAATCTAGATTTCTTACCTTCCTTTGGTCTTCATTGTTCATAGCATTAATATTATAAACTACCTTTATTTGCCAAAGAATTATCTCTTTCAAGACGTTCATCACTACCTCTGACACATTACTTATGCATATTTTATTACTTAACAAAAAAAGAAATTAAATATCCAAAATGAAATTTGTATCATTTTAAGGATTAAATCTTTAAAACAAGGACATTCAGATCAAGGTCTGAGTTTATAGTTCCTATTTTCTAGTCTATCTAGGCACTGTCCAGAATTTCAATCATGAAATACACGATATTCTAGCTATCATACTTTAGTTTTTGACACCAAGTTACATAATTAATTATATGTAGAAAGCTTTAGAGATAACCACAGGGGGATTTTTTATTAATTTAATTAATATAATATTAAATTTTAACTGATAAAAGTTTAAAGTATTGTAAAAATTATATGTTTATGTATGAAAATTATTTGGAAA
The DNA here is from genome assembly GCF_949987515.2 of Delphinus delphis. Classification (NCBI taxonomy): domain Eukaryota; kingdom Metazoa; phylum Chordata; class Mammalia; order Artiodactyla; family Delphinidae; genus Delphinus; species Delphinus delphis. Next base: position 171,215,506 of record NC_082683.1, read on the forward strand.
AGTATGCTGACTTTGTGAATATTTGAAAAATTATGCTGCTTGATTATGTCTTCCTAATCTTTACAGGAAAATAATCATGAAAATACAGAAACTTGCAACAATGTATGATCCTAGTAAAGTTGTGATCATGTGATGTAGTATCAGGGAGGTGTTCCCATAAAAATGTTAATTCTTTACTTGTATCACGCAACAACCATGATGGGACAGAGTCTGTAGTGACTCTACTGCCCTTCATCTCCCATGACTCCCACAGTGCAACTCTTCCCATGTCCCTTTCCTAGATGCCCAGGGCTTTTCCTCTTTGGTTCTGTACTATAAACTTGTAAGACCCTTCTCCTTCTACCCTTCCCACTTTTACCACAATTTTGCTTTTCAAAACCACAGAAGAATGTGTACAGGTAGAGAAAAATAGGTCAATAACCATGTTAGGGGTAGTTGCAATAATGATTATTGCCTAATTCTAAACTGGGAATATTGGTAGAGTATTTTTTTAATCTCTGAAGGAAATTCTGTTACCAAAGCATTTTAAAAAAAAGAAAAAAAACCCAAAAAACAAAGCTTGAGATTGAATAGCAGGGCCAGATACTGAGAAACAGGGGGAGTCCAGAGATTTTATTCATTCTCCCTCTATACCCCTACCACATTATATGGGGGTAGACAGTGCAGGTTGGGGATTGAGAACCCACTCCTACAATTTACAACATATCCTGTATAAGGTGGCCATCACCATTGGATTCTCAGTGTAACATGTTATTAACCCAGATGCTAGAAATACATATGGTCTACAATTTCCAATAATATAGCATATTTGGAGTAGAAATGTACTAGCTAAATTACAGTATAGCCCATGGCTTGAAGCTGGTAATATGAAAGGGTTTACAAGAAGGGGTGTGGGACCAAGAGGCTCTGAGAGTTAATATTGCTGAGTGAGAAGCATTATAACTGCTTATAATGATCTAAGATTAAATTATCTGCACAGACAGAGCACCAACTAGTAAAACAAGAGTATCTTTTCTCAATCCAACAGTGGTGACACTAGCTAAATAAAAGATAACAATATCAATCATTGGACTAGGGTCTGCAATTCAGCTTGCCCTGCAACTGAACATCTAAGAGGAAGAAAACTCTCTTAGGGTTTGTCTCAACCAAGTAGACAGTGGGATATCTTCAAAAAATATGGAACTTTTTTTTTTTTTGGTACAGCATATTATCTCCTTATTCTTTAAGACTAAATAAGCTGGAAAAGAACAGGACTTAGAAAAGATGCCTCAACCTAAGCTATAAAAAAATTCTACTCCAGATTTACCAGAAAACCCCATTTACAAAATATAGGAAAAAACAAATTTTAGAAAGTGTATTTTATTTTTAGCAAAATTCAATAACATCTGGACACTGTTAACTACATGAACAAAATTTATATTATGAAGACTAATATGCAAAAAAAATACAAGTTTGGATGCATTAAATGGGCAGTTAGTATAGATTGGAGGAGGTGACTACTTCAGATGCAAAGGTGGCAAGTCAAAATTCCAAGGAACAGGACAAATCAGGGAAATATGATACCACCAAAAGGATCACAATAATCTTCCAGTAAATGAACCCATAGACATGGAGATCTCTGATTTACCATAAGAACTCAAATAGTTGCTTTAAGAAAACTCAATGAGCTATAAAAAAAAAAAAATCAACAAAATCAGGAAAACAATACACAAACAAAATGAGATGTCTAATAAGGAGAAATCATTAAAAAAATGAACCAGATAGAAATTCTGGAGCTGAAAAGTACAATGAATGAAATGAAAAATGCAATAGAGAGCAACAGCAGACTTAATCAGGCAAAAGAAAGAACCAGTGATATTGAAGACAGGAACTTTGAAATTATCCAATCAGAGGAGAACACAAAAAATAATTTTTAAAGAAGTACAGAGTCACCTATAGTGTGATCTATAGGATAACATAAAAAGGACCAATCTGTGAATCATTGGGGTTTCAGAAGGAAAGGAGAAGGAGAAGGGAGCAAAAAGTTTTCTTAAAGAAATAATGGCTGAGAACTTCCCAAATCTGGGGAGAGGTTTCTATAGCCAAGTTCATGGATCTCATAGGTCACCACATAGAATCAAGAGAGTCTCTCTAAGAGACTCTAGGACACATTATCCTAAAACTAGCAAAATTCAGAGACAAAAAAAAGAATCTTAAAAGCAGCAAGAGAGGGCTTCCCTGGTGGCCCAGTGGTTGAGAGTCCACCTGCCGATGCAGGGGACACGGGTTCGTGCCCCGGTCCGGGAAGATCCCACATGCCGCAGAGTGGCTAGGCCCGTGAGCCATGGCCTCTGAGCCTACATGTCCAGAGCCTATGCTCCGCAACGGGAGAGGCCACAACAGTGAGACGCCCGAATACCGCAAAAAAAAAAAAAAAAAAAAAAAAAAGGCAGCAAGAGAATAAAAGCTTATAAGTTACAAGGAATTCCCATAAGGCTATTAGCAGATTTCTTAGCAGAAACCTTATAGGCCAGGGGAGAGTAGGACAATATATTCAAAGTGCTAACGGAGAAACTGTCAGCCAAGAGAACTTTACCATACAAAGCACCCTTCAGAAATGAATGGGAGAGACCCTTTCCCAGACAAACTGAGGAAATTCATCACCACTACACCTGCCTTATAAGAAATGATGAAAGGAGTTCTTCGAGCTGAAATGGAAGGATGCTAATTAGTAACACGAAACCATACAACACACTGGTAAAGGTACATGTGTACTCATATCTGAATCCTCTGCTGTAATATGGTGGAGAGTTAACCACTTAACCCGAGTATAAAGGACATAGGGCAATAACATTAAAAATAATTACAGCTACAGTAAGTATTTGGTGTCCTTGGAAAATGATGCCTGATGGAAGGAATAGTAAGATCCCAGGCTACACAGGATAGATGGAATCAGATCATGGAGAACTTTGGTTATTAGTTTTAGGAGCTTGGTGATTGAATACCACTAAAGACCATAGTTGTGGGTAAAAGATCCATTTGGAGGACATGTGTATAGTGTATTTGATGGATTAGCTTGTGATGATTTCTTCACCACAAGCCAAGTTTTTGACAGTTAATCTCAAATGAAGAGGAAGCTACCCAGCCCTGGTGTTTAATATCAGGAAGTACTTGTTGCCCTTATTCCGACTTGGGTGACGGCCAAGAAACTTTGGCAGCCCAGTAGCTGGCTATGAATATCTAATGTTTAAATCTCAGTTTCGTGAAGGGCATCTCCTGAAAATGTTCTTTACCAATAAGAGAGCTGTGGAAAAGTCATTTGAATAAATGCAGTCTATTTTATAGGCTGACTTTTCATTCCTTCCTGAGACTATGGAATGCTTTTTCATTCCCTCCTATTTCCTTTTTGCCTAGTTTCGCCTAAGACTTTCAGTTCGCAAACAGTTGTCAAACAGGAGATAAACTTGGGCAAAGAGGAGTTACAGGCAAAAAAAAAAAAATGCACTTCCTTATCTCAAAGATAGCACCAAAACAAATAGATGCCATTTAATATTCAGGCTTGTGCAAACTCTCTGTGGACAAGGGAGCAGATTTTGTTAGAGGGTCTTTCTTTTTTCATGAAAATAGTTTTATTCTAATTCTGAATGCATATCATGTATTGTTCACTGAATTTGATTTTTTGTTTAGTTCAATTAATCTTACGCTTAAATAAAAATTCTCTGCAAGTTCTGGTTGTGGTTTTCCCGCCACGTTAACATATATTTCAACTGAAAATTGTGGAAGATTAGACCAAGGACTGTGAAGCAAACTACATCTACATGGAATATCCTATTTTTATTTGATAAAAGATGCTAATAAATTGTATGACTGGCAAATATTCAACTCTGAAGAAATAATCAGGAAGATAATTTTCAGTATGATATTATTATTTATTCTTTTTTATGTAAATATTCAGAAATGATAGAATATTTTCAGTCAGTTTTCCTGAGAGGCCATGTATTTTAGAGATACATAATAAAGACTGTATTGTGAGATATGGAGCCAATTAAAAAAAGACAAACTTCTCTTCCCTGCTTTTATGCTCTTGCAATGTAACGTGCTTTATTAAATGTGATACAGGCAGACGCTTGAAAAGTACTTGCGCACTGGGGCTTGCTGCTCTTGGAACCCTTTATTTGCTGTATAAATACATCCAAGCTAGCCTTCTGGAAGAGGGTGCCATGTGGAGAAGAAGTGATATACCCAGCTGACAGCCAGTGGTCAAATATAACACGTGAGATGTAAGTGAGACCCATCTAGGTCATCCACCCTCCAGCTGACCTACTGGGCAACCTGACAGCTGACTACACATGATTAAAAGAGCCCAGCATAGGTCAGGCCATGCTGGCCAAGGCCAGAAAAATTAGATGTACTAAGAGGAACAGATGTACTCACTCATAACTAAAATGATTTTTCTGTACATAAATTATAACATTTTAATTGAATATATGCATATAAATGAGTTATAATTCTGCCCATGCCTTTGTTACTAGTGGAAATTCTCGTGAACTGACATCTAAGATATCAATTTGAACCAACTCTATTATGAGCTTTATTTATATACTTTTTTAAGTTTAGCGATTTTAGTAAAATATCAGATACTGTGTGAGGATGCAAGCGTTAATTTCAAAACAATTTTAAATCTTTGCTACACGCGGTAAAATTCTATCAATACTTACTAACTCTGTGTCACAAATACTGATGGCAGTGTCTACTAAGTGAAACCTCAAGTTTGGAAGACATACTTAGACATGATTGTCAAAATAGTTTGTTCCCACATTGTAAATCATAATTAGCTTGTGTCATTTATTGGAAGGGTTACACTCAATGAAGAATTCTGGCAGTCTAGTGAATTTAATAAATGGAAATGATCATATTAGTGTTTGCATCAAATAACTGATATTGAATTCCCTGACTTTCTTATACATGTGATCCTTTGGTTATTCTTCTTCCTCACTTTTCAAAATTTCCCAAACTATGAAAGGAATGCACCCAATTTAAAATCATTCAGGCTAGGGACTTCCCTGGTGGTGCACTGGTTAAGAATCCGCCTGCCAATGCAGGGGACACGGGTTCAATCCCTGGTCCAAGAAGATCCCACATGCCGTGGAGCAACTAAGCCCATGCGCCACAACTACTGAGCCTGCGCTCTAGAGCCCGCAAGTCACAACTACTGAATCCGCGAGCCACAACTACTGAAGTCCGTGTGCCTAGAGCCCGTGCTCCACAACAAGAGAAGCCACCACAATGAGAAGCCCACGGATCACAACAAAGAGTAGCCCCTGCTTGCCGCAACTAGGGAAAGCCTGCATGCAGTGACGAAGACCCAATGCGGCCAAAAAAAAATAAATACATCAATTAATTAATTAAATAAAAAACTAAGATGAGAAAATCATTGGGAATAAATCTTTGAAAAAAAATCATTCAGGGTATATTTATACCATGCTATTGATAATTTAATCAAGTTTTTAAGTTTTTAAAGTCCATTACATTCTACACTATATAAGTATAAAATGAAATTTGATTGCTTTCTCAGGTTATCTGTCATGAATACCTAATGGAAACTTGCCAGGTAAGCTTCACCACCAGACTATCTATACATCAAACCAAATGTACTCACCAATGTTTTATGATACTTCAGTAATCACAGTTATCATTCTAGGTCCCACGGTATGAGTTTGTCCTATTGAAGAAAATGAAGCATTATCAAATATTGAACCTCTCATATTTCTTGATAACACTCAGAGGAACTACTCAGTTCTTATCCATCATTTCTACATCTTAAAATTCTGTACATTACCCACAAAGTGATATCTAGGGTTCTGGCAAGCAGAATCTTAATGCTCTAGATATTTAGTGTGAATGTCAAAGTCTGTGATTTCCCCCATAATAAATTTCAATTGACTGGTGTCACTTACTGGAAAGGTTACATGTGATTGAATTTATGACCATTTGCTACTGAACTCAGCTTATAAATTGCTAATGATTCTGGCAGATGATTCAGTTTCTTATGCCAGTGAAATATTTGAGGTTAATTAAATAGCCTCCATTACCTCTTTTCACCAAAATGCCAATGAGCTGCTGAGAAGTTAAATAAATGTACTCCTTGGTACCCAGTGATGCCAAAAATCTACCCTAAGTATGTACTTTACTGAGACTATTATAATGATCTTCTAAAACAGACATGAAGGGTTGGATCCTTAAACATTGCTAAATGGAGAAATTATTTGAAATGTAAATGTTTTTTCCAGCACCATTAGACAGAATCCCATCATATCAAAATAAGAGTAAAATAAATTTAATAATATAGTTATTAGAAAAATGAGTTTTAGATATACAATGATGAACAAACATAAAATCATAAATAAAATTGTTTGCAGACGCAAAACATAATTTTTCAGTTCCCTTAGATGTTTTAAAATAACTTGATTATTAAACAAGTAAATAATTCATTGTTTAAAATAGTTCACATTTAACTTCAAAATTATGCTAAATTATAGTAATTCAGGTAACAAATTTTAAAAATAAAACACAATGGATTTCCTTTATGAAAGCAATATCTTTCATCTCTTATTATCTCAGGAAATATTCCTATTTTGCCACAGGTATAGTGTTATATATATAAATACTCCTAAAGTGGCATCATTCAAAATCATTAGGATTTATGTGCACGAAATTTTTTCCCATCCTATAAGTATATCTATTCTTCCTTTCTTAGTTTTTATTAGAACTCTAGTTTGTTTGTTTATTTTTTTAAGGTGACAAAATTCCTAGCTAGAGGATTACATTTGCCAGTATTCCTTATAGTCAGGAGTCAACATTGAAATGCAAGAAGTTATTGGGTAGTTTCAAGTAAAGCTCCTTATGACTTTATCTGAGAGGTAAGTCTATTCGCTCTCCTTTCTGTTCTTTTCCTTTTAGGAATTCTCAAGTTCTGGCATCCAACCTAGATCATAGGTGACCTTGAAGATAGTGAATCAGAGGGTGCCTAGTGACCTTGAAGATGCCTCCAGACTTATTTTATACAAGAAAGAAGAAAGAAAGTGCTAGATTATTTAGGTCCCTTATTTGGACACTTAGTAACTGCACTTTATCCTAACTTATATAGCTATCAAATAGGTAACGCATTAGGTGGTACACCAAAATGTTTTAATAAGAATATTAGCCATTTGTTAATTGAGCAATAATTTGAAAGATACATGATCAATAATTTTTCTGTAAATTTTTGAGCTTTTCTAAATAACAGTTTACACATATTTACTTATCAGGATAAAAATAGAATGAGTTTTTTTTAATTAAATGTTTATTGGTATACATATAATTTTAACCTTATCAGATCTTGCCTACTCTGATCAAAGAATGGAGGTAAAGTGATCCTCAGCCCCTGTATTCATTTGACATTGCATATCTCAAACAAGATCATCCAATTGTAATATTTTAGGTTTTGTAAGGATGGGTCTAAAGGTCTAACGTCATAATCTCCAGGCTTGACTTTTTCATAGAGCTCCAAAATAATTTGAGTCCCCCTGTGGGTCTGGTGCTGTATGTGAACAAAACAGATTTAGCACCTGCATTCACAAGAGTTACGAGCTTAATATACATGATAGACAAACAAGAAAATTAGAAATCAGTATATATTTGTATATTTTGTAAAATGCTGGGAATAGCAGTTCAGGATTGTGAAATAGTGACAAAATGGAAAATAATTATATTTGTTATTCAGGGAAAAGGTAATCGCGAAGAGTCTAGAAGGGAGGTGGGGAGGCATCTAGGAAAAGAAGAGGGAAACAACATGTGAAAAGTCCCTAAAGACCTGGTAAAGAAGTCTTTACCAAAAGGATGATACATAAAAGATAGTCAGTTGGAAATCCTTGAAGTTCTTAAAGCAGGTAAATGAGGAAGCATGACTTACTCTATTGAAAAGATCACTCATGCTGCTCTGTTGAGAAAAGATACTAGATTAAGTTGGAATTAGCTCAGTAAGTTTATGAAACTAAGCCAATAGAAAAGTAATAAACATGGATATTTATATGAAAGCCACTGTAATCAACCGATTGAAAAAAAATTTTAAATGTTTAAACGAGGAATCTTTATTGTCTTACTACAGAGAATTGCTATTCATGATGGCAAAACGCCCTTAAGAATGAAAATATATATCATGGGATGACACATATGACAGTGTTTACGCAGTGTTGGTAAGTACATGACTTTTTTTTGAGTATTCCTGTGTTGTGTTTTACTCTATAAAATCAAGTGGTAGTATTGAACTATTATTAAGGTATGGGAAAGACATGATCTGCTATCTAAACATTATTTTAAAACATTTCTTAATTATCAATTTAATTTTATTGCATGGATATATATACATGTTTAGCATAGAAAAGAGACTCAAATTTGGTCATAAAAGTCCAAGAATGAACTGTAATTATTTGATAGAAGTTCACTTGTTGCAACTATTATGGAAAATGTGTGCTGAGAGATTTCTATAGTTCAATAGATGAAAAATGATGAAATGATAGGGCTAGCAAAGGAAAAAAGGGAAATCAAATGATTTAAGAGTTAAGATTACAGTGTCTTAATATCTCCAGGATAATAGCCAGTCAAAGAATAGTAAAATGAATGTATAGCTAACAACCTAAATGATAGGGAAAATGGAATGATAAAAATTCTTGACTAATTAAAAAGAAACCAAGTAATGAGAGAGAAGGGAAATAATAGTAGTTGGAAGAAAAAACCCCGCAAAGCAAAATGTAGATGTAAACCCAAATAGATCAGTGATTACATTACATGTTGATAGAAAAATAATCTAGTTAATGTTGGATATATTAAACGTGAAAATATGCTGCTTACAAGAAAAATCACTTTAAATATGGGGATACATAAAGATTTAAATTAAAAGGATAGAAAAATATGTTACGCAAAACCCACAAAAGCAAAAAAGCTAATGTACATCAGGTGAAGTAGACTTTTTGTAAAAGCATTCTTTCTAGTAATAGGTAAAGGGGAATGTTCCTACCAGAAGATATAATAATTGTAAATTCATATGTAGTTACTAATATAGTTTCAGTATATGTAAAGCAAAAACAGAAGGTAAAGGGAAAATAGACAAACCAATGATCAACATGACATGTTTAAGCCACCTCTCTCAGTAACTGATAGAACCACCAGAGAAAAATTAAAATATAAGACAGTCTGAACTATATGATTAACACACCCGACTGAATTGGCATAAATAGAGCACCATACCCAACAATGACAGAATAAGCATTCTTTTTAAGTGTTCATGGAATGTTTACTAAAATTGAACATTTGCTGGACCTTAAAACAAGACTTAAGAAAGTTCAAATGATTGAAAGCATTCAGTGTACTCTCTGACTACAGAAGAATTAAATTAGACATTGATTCTGCAAAGATAACCAGAAAATACATGGAAAGAACCACAATCAGATGAGGTACTTACTAATGGCAAAGGGGACACGGTATGGGCATTGGAAGAAGCTTGTTGTAAATATTGGCTATGACCACAGGACCAGCTACAAAAACAAGGACTATAAATTGGCAGGAGTCTTTCTTCCTTATTTTATTATAAATGTGTTTGTGTCTGTGTGCATGTGTGCATTAAGCAAACATCTTTTTCTTTCCACTCTTATCCCCTTATTATATAACGTAAGGTGTATTGACTTTGTATCATTGTATTTAAGTACTGTTAACTTTACATCATAGTATTTAAATTACAGAATATCAAGAACAGTGAACATTACCCAAGGCCCTTGCATTCACTTCTGGGGAAAAGGTTAGTATGTTTTGTTTAAATGCAGAATAGTTGTATCATGTTAGGCAGAAGTATGACCTTTTATTGTCTTTATTTGAAGATTAAGTATAGTTTAAGGAGATGTGTAATGGTTAGGACATGCAACACCACTACTAAGTTATCGTTAGGATGGCAGTCCTGCTTATCTCAACCAACTTGAATGGGAAGGCTTTAGGAGCACATAATTGTTAAATGCTTGGATGTTGGTTTGAGATAAATTTCTTTACCATGTTAAGGAAGTAGTCTTCTATTCCTAGTAGAAGGAGTTATCCAGTATGAATGTCGTATTTTAACCATTATCAGATTTTTTACTTTGGTCTATTAATATAGGTTTCCAATTATTGAATAATTGCAGCATTTCCAGAACAAAACACATTATCTTGGATTATATTTTTAAAGGTACTGCTGAACTGTTCTTATTTATATTTGATTTAGGATTTGCAAAAGTGAGATTGACTAGTTGATTACAACCTTTGACATATTAAAAATATCAGTGTTTGTGGTTTACTCTATACCAAGGAAAACAAATAGATTGCATAGTCCTTTTCTGAATTGCCTGATCTCCTAAATAAACTGGATGAACTGATTCATTGTTTTGTTCATGTGAATGCATGACTCTGGAGTTGTTCGCAACCTTTGACATTGTTGTAATTTACCTTGACATTTCATTAATGTGATTCAGATTAATGCACGGATAATCACAATGTAAACAGACACATCCAATTTAGAAAACTGGCAGTATATTTTAGAGTTGAACACTTGTGTACCTTTTGAACCTGCAATTCCATGCGTAGGGGTATAACCAATAGAAATCCTAAATTACACACCTCAGAAGTGATATACAACGATATTCATAGCACCACTATTTATCAGAGACAAAGGATAGAAATACTCCACATGTCCATCAGGTGTAGAGTGCATAAATAATTTGTGGTATAATTATACAGTATAGTATTCAGTAATATTCAAATTTAGATATTAAAGCTACACAAAACATGGATAAATCTCACAAGCATAATGCTAAGAGAAAGTAGCAACATGCAGAATAGGTCATTCTGCATGGTTCTATTTATATAAATTTCAAAATCAGATAAAACTAATTAATGAATATATGTAAAATTAATGTTTATCTTTGGAAGGGGACTAGAAGTATATATGATGAAGCTTCCTGTCTGCTGATATATGCTATTTTTCAAAATTTCTTGCTTTGTGAATTTACCTCATGAAAATTCACGGTGTTGAACACTTCATATTTGGTCACTTTTTTATCTTTATGCTATTGATATTTGTCAGTAAAGCTTTACTTGAATACTAGTATTTTATTCTAAAAAAGAGAGAATAGAGAAATCTTTAGTGAATGTGACTTTAATATGTAATATTTTATTTGCCCTTTTTCTGTAAGATGTAATTCATTTAAACAAAATTACAGATAAGATAAAATAAAAGAAAGAATCTAATGAAATATTTTAATTTCTTCTGAACAGAAAAAAGGCATATTCCATGTGCCTAAGAGGATAGAACTAATTAAGATAAAATTCAGGCACACAAAAAGAGAAATATTTATAATTGTATTTTATATTAGTCAAACATCAATGTTCTCTTTCATTCTATTAAGCAACAAGACATTAATGTGGAAATTTATTTCAGTGCTAGAACTCATTTTATCTTGTGCTTAATCTTCTATAAAACATATGATAATATATGTTTGAAACAATAAGGTTTTTATGGCCAAGGAGAAATTTACATAGGCATAAATGATTGTGTTACATATACTTTTTTACTATTGTACTTATAATTTTTAAGGCATTTACAAACAGAATTACAGCCACAGACTAAAGATTACATATACAAAGATATATTTAGTTTTATGTTTCCAAAACTAAGATTTTCCTCTGCTTCCCCAGTTTGTTTTAGTTTTTGGTTTGCTTATATTGAACAAACTTCATAAAACAGATAAATAAGTAAATATATAAATCTGTCATTATAAATTGTGTTAAGTAAAATGTATGCAACAAACATAATTTCTGTGATACAGAAGCCAGAACATAACAGGGAATGGGCATGCTTTTGAGAGGAGCTGATGGGTGCGTGACCTCTTTGAGAAGGCGATGTGTAAGCTACTACCCGAAGGATGGAAAGGAGCGGCTGGGAGAGAAGCAAGAGGGATGACTGGGGTCACGTCCTTGAGAGGAAGGGCTAGGCTTGTTAACATTGCAAAAGGCAATGCCCATGTGAATGGATCTCAGTCACCGGGAAAGTTAGTGTAAGAAGTAAAAAGAAGGTGGACTGAGCTGATCTCCCTGTGCTGTGTGGCTGCTTCCTACTAGCTATCTATTTTGCAGTTGGTGGTGTGTATGGGTCCATGCCACTCTCTCACTCTCTCCCATCTTACCCTTAAAAGGAAGGTATTTTAATCCTATTGATTAATATTACTATTAAAACTTTGTTTCCAATGCAGTTTTGATAGTTGATCATTTAATAAAAATTAAGAAAAAGCTTAAAAAAAAAAAGAAGGTGGAAAAATAGAGCCATATCTTGCAGAACATTGTAGGCTTTTAAGGAAGTTTGGAATTCATTCAAAGTGTATTAGGATGATAACAAAGATTTTTAAGCAAGTAACAGGTTGCAATTTAGTTTTGTTGTATTGTAGATTCTTTAAAAGATTGTTCTAAATTTTATTTATTCATGAAATACATATAGGTGGTCAAGGGTAAAATCTTGGAGGCCAATAAGGGTGATATTGCACTAGTCCAAGTAAGAGCTGATAGTGATTTGGATTAATGAGTGTGGAGATGCAGAAATGTGAACATATTAGAGAAACATTTAGAGGTAGAATCTAAGTGACTTCATGATATACTAAATATGGAAAGACGTGAGGAAGACGAGGGAATAAAATTTAGTGTTGTTTATTGGAAGAATCACATTTTTAGAGTAATGAATGGGATTGAAGTTGTATTTTGGACTTCTTACATTTGATATAAGTATGAGACATTCAACTGGAGATTTTAAAAAGATGGTAATTGGGTATAGTACAGGTAAAGGGCAAGGGAAGAAGTGAAATTGTGAGATAAAAAATTGGGAGTCGTAAGCATATTGATGTTTCAACCATGGGAATGAATGGAAAAAAACTTTAGTAAGAGGTAACCACTCAGCTGAGACCTCTTCATTCGCCCCACATAAGCATTAGAAATAAATTAATGGAGAGTAATTTAAATATATTTTTAAATCAAAACGCTCTAAACATCAACTTCAACAGAAGAGTATTCCTTTATTTTTTTAACTTGAAATTTTGCATGTGTCTGCTTAATGCATCTGGCTTCTCTGCATAGAGGAATCTGAAGGTATATGCAAATGGCTACCAGAAAATCAATTCTATTAGAAAACTCCATTTCAAATGAGCAGGGTCAGATACTTCAGGTGGCCTAGATTTAATAAATTGTATTCTACCTTCTTGAGTGTACTGACCTAATCACAGCCCTGTGCTGATGTTCACACTCAATCTGAAAGCAAAAGCATAGAATTTCACATTTTTATTAGAGATTATGATGTAATTCTGTCTTATAATGTATTGCTGAACATTATATTCTTAGACCCAAACTACTTTACGTAATCTCTTTTCTCCATAAAGGGAACCCTTGCAAATTTTGTACTTCAAACTTATGCTAACTGAGAATTATAAATGGGAAACTTTCAAAATAACACATTTTGATTGAACTGACATAAAAACAATAATCTGAAGTCTGTATCTCTGTCTCATTACCTCTTTTTGCTCTTTACTAGGACTATTTGACCATCGATTTATTTACTGTCTACAGTTTATACCTTTCCCACTGTATCGAACTCCTAATATAATTTTTTTGGTTGTTTTTGTTTTCTTAAACTCTGTGGGAAGTTGAAAACACTTAAATGACTTAGAAATATTAAAATACTCCCTCCCCTGCATTTTATTGCTTTAAGAAGTGGCATCTTTTGAATATAAAAACAGTATCACATCACATTAATGAAATGTCACATTAATGAAATGTCAAGGAAAATACAACAATGTCAAAGGTTACTAACAACTCCAGACTCATGCATTCATATGAGCAAAATGATAGATCAGCTCATCCAGTTTATTTAGGAGATCAGGCAATTCAGAAAAAGATTACGTAATGTCTTTGCTTTCCTTTGCATACAGGAAATCACAAGCACTGATATTTTTAATATGTCAGAGGTTGTCATGAACTAGTCAATCTCAATTTTGCATAAATCCTAAATCAAATAAAAATAAGAACAGTTCCACAGTACATTTAAAAACATAATGCAAGGTAATGTGTGTTTGTTCTGGAAATGCTGCAATTATTTAATATTTGGAAACGTGCTAATACATTGATAGACCAAAGCAAAAAATCTGATAATTGTTACAATACAGCATTCATCCTGGATAACTCTTTCTATTATAAATAAAAGACTACTTCCTTAAGACAATAAAGAGATTTATCTCAAACCAACATTTAACAATTATGTGCTCCTGAAGTCTTCCCATTCAAGTGGGGCGAGCTAAGCAGGACTGCTATCCTCAGTAGCACATAGTGGTGGTGTTGCATGTTCTAACCATTACAATAGGAGAAGAAATATAAATGAAAAGAGGAAAATAGCAAATAAAATTATCAATTATTATGATCGTCCTCAAGAAGCTAGAAAACCCAAGTAAATCAACAGACTAATACTATATTAAGAGTAACAGAAGGGTTACATCTTCATTGTTTGTGTTTCCCACAATGGAATGGGTTCATAGATAGTTTTCACATTATATAAAGAATAACGCATTTCTACTACAAAATAGACAAAACGTTGAAATACATGTTAGAAAGAAAATATTATCAGATATCTCAGTGAATTTGTGCTGTACTTGTAACATACCTGTAAGCCTATGTAAGAGTGTGAATGATTTAGCAGAAGTGGGTTACTGTCACATATTTGCACAGAATATATGAAACAGAATTCACTATGTGTTTCTCCCATTAGAACAAAAGCTCCATGATGGTAGATACTGTGTTTGTTTTATTCATGTCTGATTCCCAGAGAAATACTTGGCACACGGAAAGCATTCAATAAATGTTTTTGAATAGATGCGTGAATGGATTAAAATTAGGTAGGAAAAAGATCCATCTTTATATCTTAGTCAAAACAATGTTGAGTAATGGCCATGAAAAGATTATTATTTTGGGGTATCAGTATTTTAATTGAAATGCATCTGTTAAAACAATATTAAAAGATTTTAAGGAACTCAGAAAATTGGCTATTATTTAACCTATTAAGAAGCAGTCAGACTTGTTCTTTCCATTAACAGATCAAAGCTTTAAAAAGGCTTTAAAAAGAAAAAAGGTGAAAGAAATAGGAACTAAGGTTAAGGTAATAAATTAATGCCAAAGAACCTTGTGAATACTGATTAAGTTCCTGACATTCCAACTACCCTATTATTTATTATAATTCTAAACTAAGATTTACTTAGCCCTTTCTAAAAGATGAATGACTTCAAAATTATGTCCCAAGACTTATTTCTCTTATTACCTAGCAGTTTTCTCCCTTTGGCTCACTTTGGAAAAAAGAATATCATATATTCATATATATATATATATATATATATTTACATATATATATATTTACATACAGTTTACATATCTACATATCTATCAATTTAATGGCTGAGTTTAGTTATCAAGGTTCGGTCATCTTAAAAATACATTTTTTAAGCTGTAACTCCATAGTTAAAGCATAGCTTAATTTCTTTTCTCAACAAATAAGTTGCCCTCGGAAGTTCAAGGAGCAGAAAAAGAACATTTAACACTCGAAATTATGTCCTTCTTTAAATCACAGATTTAGAGACACTCAGGGATGGAAAGAACTTAAAAGATCTTTTTTTGCCCAATCACTGAAAATAAATTTACTCAACATAAAGAATCACCTGTTCCAAATTGTAATTCAGATACTATTTAAATATCTTTGGTGATGAAAGTTCCATGAGGGAATTCTTTTCTCAATGCTGTGTCCTCAAAACCTAGAAAAGGGTTTGCACAAAGTGAGGATTCAGTAAACATTTCTTGAATGACTGGAAGGATGAATGAATGAATGAATAATTACCTTCTGAGGCAAACCCAATTTTTGTTTTTTTTAAAGCTTCAATAGTGATTTTGTAAAAACAAAAAAAAGGAAGAAAAGAAGGTACAATGCCTACACTAGGGGAAAAATACGAATGAAAAAGCAAATACTACTACAAGAACAGTAAGTCATGGATATCTTTTCTCGTCAATAAATATAGATCAATTACATCATGTTTAATAGATACAAGGAATTCTTTGAATGTACATATCATAATTTATCTTACCAATTCTCTTTTGATGAATATTTACATTATATCACATTTTTGTTGTTGCTAATAATATTGTGATAAATATCCTGTCCTTCAATATCCTGTCCTTCTTGTCTATGTGATTTTAAAAAAAGGCTTGATATAAACTGTTAAAGTGTACTCTAAAAAGCTCAGATCAATTTATCAATGTAGTCGTGCTGAAAGTGCATTAGAATGCCAACTCTGAGCATTATCTGTGTGTTTTAATCTTTGTATAGCCGATAGGTGAAAAATGACATTTCATTGTTTGTACTTATACATGTGATGTAACACAACTGGTCAACAGCATGGGCTTTGGAGTTGGGCTGCCTCGGCTGGAATTCACCATGCAATAGATATGGAGCCTTAGTTAACCCCTCTGAGTCTCAGCTTTTTCACCCATAAAATAGGGATGAAAATAATACATGCTGTATAGGGATCTTGTGAGATTCAAGGTGTAAACTCTTTTGCTTATAGCTTGGAACAGTGCCTGACACGTAGTTGAGTGCTTTTTTCAGGTTGTTTGGTTGTGTTTATTCTATTATTACCATCATTGAATAGAGATTCTTCTCTTAGGAATAGTATCCTTAGCTAATACTGTGTATTTCAGTTTTTATTTTATGTATATGTATATGTCTCTGTCTATCCATCTATCTAGCTATCTGTCATCCATCCATCTATCTATCTATCTACCTACCTGCCTGCCTACTGATCTATCTACCTAAAATATTAGGAAGATTACAGCATACTGATATCTTTTCCTTTGGTCATTGAACTAATTTGCTAAAGCTGCCATAGCAAAATACCACAGCCTGGGTGACTTAAACGATAGAAATTTATTTTCTCACCGTTCTGGAGGCTGCAAGTCCAAGGTGAAGGTATTGGCAGGTTTGATTTCTCCTGAGGCCTTCTTCCTTGGTTCCCTCAGCTTCTCGCTGTATCTTCGCATGGCCTTTCCTCTGTGCACATGCATCTGTGATATCTCTGCCTCTTTTTTTAAGGACAACAGTCAGATTGGATTAGCACCCCACCCTTATATCCCATTTGACCTTAATTACCTCTTTAAAAGCCTCATCTTCAAATGGAGTCCCAGGGTTAGAGCTTCAACATATGAATTGGTGTTGGGGCAAGATTCAGTACATAACCGTAATTTCTACTAACTATCGTATTCCCTGTAATAGTTTTGCGTTAAGGAAGTTTGTTTTAAACCTTTGAATGGAAGTTTAATACACATAAATAAGAGTTCACGAATCATAAGTGTGCAGTTCAATAAATTATCAGAAATTGAATGTACCTGAGTTAACGATACTCAGGTCAGGGAATAGATTATGAGCCGCAACACAGAAGCTCCCACCCCCTTATCCGTCTTCCCGAACACAGTGCCTCCATTTGCCCTTGTTTTGAACTTCTCATAAATGAATCATATAGTATGCACTTATTTGTGCCTGATATCTTTTGGTCAATAATCATATTTATGAAATCTCTCCATGCTGTTGCATGAAGTTATCTTTCATTCATTTCCATTGCTGTGTACTCTTTGTTTGAAACTTATAAAACATTTATACATATTGCTATTAATGAACTTTTATATTTCTAGTTTGGAGCTATTAAAAATAACACTGCTATAATAATTCTTATGCATGTGTTTTGGTACACTCTTGCACACCTCACTGTTGCGTATATACTTCAAATGAAATTGTTGGGTCAAAGGATATGTATTTGGTCAAATATATAAGACCACATCAAAGAGTTTTCCAAAGTAGCTTCATGAACCTACACTCTCACTGGCAATGTCTGAGAGTTCTAATGTGTCTCCATCTGAACCGTTATCGTTGGGCCTTTTTACTTGGGCCATTATGGTGAGGGTGCAGTGGTGTCTAATTTTGGCTTTAAGTTAATTTTTTCTCTGATTAATAATGAGTTTGAGTGATTTTTTACAATATATTTGGCCATTTGAAAAATAAATAAATTTTAAATGTTTATGTAGTTAAATGCATTTATGATTCCTAGTTTTAAAAAACATCTATAAAATTCTCCCACTCTAAAGATTTCTTCTTTAAATTCACCTGTACTATCCTCTAGCATTTTTCTATCTTAATACTTTGTGTTTAAATATTTGATCTTCTTCGGATTAATTCTCTTCTAAGTTTACAGGTAAGAATCAGATTTTTGTTAGTCCATATATTTTATTGGTTGGGCTCTTCTTGGTTGGGTTAATCTTTATCTTCTCATCTACTGACTGAGATTCTGACTTTCATTGGTGCCAGTTCTTCTTTCTGTGAGCAAATTATGAAGCATTTGCAGAAGGTTGCCATGTCCGTGGGATACATGCAAAGAACTTCTCTTCTACTCCTGGAAGTATTTTTCTTGTTAAATAGGGACCATATTTTCTGCATTGTAAGGTCATGAGTCTTTTCAAGCTAATTCAACCTTGCAGTTTATTTGATCCGTGACTTTATTTTTTCAGAGAGAATCACAGGACGAGCAGGGTGTTCTGGAAACGAACTTCTCTAATGCCTGCCTATCATATATTAGACATACAGCTGTATCTGCAGCTCTTAAAAATTAGCTGTATTATTTTCTGGTAACACATTTTTTATCTTTCTCACTTCTAGGATCTACCTACTATTTTCTGTCTAACCTAAGTCTCCTATGTTAAAAGTAAGAAAACCAGGGCACTAGATTTCAAATGTCTTTATGTACAATATTCTGTAATTAGTTTTATAAATTTATATAATATTCTAGTTTCCATAATCTTAGAGAATGAAATACTTATTTAATAGTCTTACCTAGGAAAAATATATATCTTTAATTACTTAGTCCTCATAATGTATAATTATGATTCTGAGGTAATGATGGGGAAAACATAGTAGGGATCAGTACATATTTTGGAATGAATGAATGGACTCAGCTTGTACTGGGAAACATACTCATGATCCTTATCAAGAAAGCCATTAGGGCTTCCCTGGTGGCTCAGTGGTTGAGCTTCCGCCTGCCGATGCAGGGGACACGGGTTCATGCCCGAGTCCGGGAAGATCCTACATGCCGCGGAGCTGCTGGGCCCGTGAGCCATGGCCGCTGAGCCTGCGCGTCCGGAGCCTGAGCTCCGAACGGGAGAGGCCACAGCAGTGAGAGGCCCGCGTACCGCAAAAAAAAAAAAAAAAAAAGAAAGCCATTAATCTAGTTCATAAATATTCATAAGTTTGGTGTATTGCAGGGATTTGGACCATGAAGATAAAAAAAGAAGGAACAGTGCCAAAAACACAGAGCAAAAGCCAAGATTGCAATTAGGTTCTTTGGAATGGAATCAACAGTTTAAATATATACTCTTAGACTAGAACAGGTAGTTAACAATGTATGAACCAAAAAAAAAAAAAAAATCAATATTATATAAAAATCTTATTTATAGATACTTCAACAGATTCCTTTTGACACTCATTCCTGTGATCTATCTTTTGAAAGACAAAGTATTCGTCTCAGCTCTGATAAGATTTCCTTTTATATCTTCTTCCTAATTCCTTTTCCCTCTCAAGCTGAGTCAGAGGTCCTTTCTCTCCTCCCCCAAACCATCTTGTGCCTGTCTCTACAGTTAAAATTACCATAATGTTTTCAATACTGAGTATATGCTTTTGTGTCTGCTTTCCACAGAAATCTATGAGGGCAGGGACCACAATACTCTTCTTTGTGTTCTCAGCTCTTTGCATAATACTTGACACATTGTAAATCCACTATACATTATTGTTTAACAGAACCAACTTTGGAATTGAAAGGCAGAGCAAAGTGACTCCAGTGTAAGTAGACTTGAGTAAAAGACTTTCCCCTTTATTCACATATGGCTCACCTATGTTCTGGTGTCCTAAAGATAATTGATAATAGCTAATATTTATTGATCACTTATTATGCCAGGCCACATATGAGATGGGGGATTAGTTTCCTTGGGCTCCCATAGCAAACTACCACACACTCAGTGGCTTACAACAACACAAATTTATCCTGTCACAGTTCTGGAAGCCAGAAGTCCAAAAACAAAGTGTCAGCAGATGTTTTGGCCACATTCTATGCCTGTGCTAAAGCCTAGAAATGAAATTTTTTTAAAGTTCTCCAGATTATTCTCAATCACAGAAAGGATGGGCAATCGCTATACCATGGAACCGTTTTCCATTAAAGAATGCGCTTGGCTCTTGAATTTTAGAGCCAAGATTCGAAGACTTTTAACTTGAGAACCCTCACCTACATTACTTAAACCATGTCTCAGCTTCTTCAAGTTTAAGATCAAGACTTTCACCTTAATTGTTTATAATGAGGAATAAATGTGAAAACATAAAACATAGATAGTGATAATACCTACCATTTGCCGAATTCTCACCATGTGTTCAGCATTGTATTCAAGTCTTTGCATGCATTATTGTGTATCCCTCTGGTATTACACAAGCTTTATAATTGGTTCTTATTTTCTGTGCAGCCTGTATTCCAAACTATTGTGCAGTATAACTTGAATAAAACAAGACACTTTTCTTCCTAAAGTCTTTATGGAGGCATTGTCAGTAACTCAGACTGCTTTCTGAAAGGGGGAAGGAGCTGGTCAGCATATTAAGACTACAATAAAATTTAGATACCATAGTTATTCAAAGCAGCCAAAGCCAAGGGGAGAGTAGGAAGGTGCAGGCACCTCCCTGCAAAGCCTGGCTTTGTCACTAATGTGTAATGACTTAACTGCAGTCAAAATTTTTTCTCTACCATATGGGAGATGTTATTAAGGGGATAATGATGCTTGCCCAACATTCTTTAAAAAGTGTAAACTATATAAAAGTGCTTTAAGAAATCAAAGTACTATAAAATGCTATTAGGAACAACAAAAAAAAGCACCATTCAATGGTTAAAAAGAGAGCTAGGCTAGGGAAAGAAGAGATCTTTTTGTCAGGGTCGGGGTTCGGGGTGGTATTTTAGCATCAGTGAACAAAGTCAGAGTTGCACTGCCCTGTATGCTTTCATTTGGGTGGTAGTTGTTGTTCATGATGTTGCTGTTTATCTTGTGTCTAAACTCTTCCCTGCTCAGTCTTCTAAGTTTTCCATATCCAGGGTGGAAGGAAATTTAAAAATTTCATTTAGAGTGCTTTTGTGCATTTGGGTGGGAGTGAGTGAAGAAATTATTCAAAATAGCGTCTCCTACCAAATACTTTTAATATGTTGTTAAAAATAGTGTTACTTATCTAACAATATTCTTACACACAGAGAAACTAATAGCATCAAAAATAATGATGCTGCCAGTAACTTTTTATACAGAGAGGTTTGTCATTTAGAGATCAGAATAACTTAAATCCAGTAATAATGTGATTTCAAACAAATGTATATCAAATGTCAATTAGAATGTATTCAAAAGATTTGGCATAGAATATATTTTAAGATTTTATTATCACTTAAATTTCATTCAAGCATTTTATTGGAATTATTAACTAATTAATTAATTATTAATAAAAATTATTTAAATAATAATTAAATAGGCAACTTTGTACATTTATTGCCATATTGTTTGTTTTTGATCAGGTGGCTCAATAAGAGAGAAATACATGTGCTAAAGTCGGTTTCAACCTTTTCTACAAATTTTGTCTTCAGTCAAACCTTTTAGAAGTTCAAAAAAGTTAAAGCAAAGTTCCATTTTCACTACTTTTTTTTTATTGTTGATCCCTCAGTGCTTTCAGATAATAAAACGGGAGCAAAAAATGTTGAAATATTGTCAACCAGGTTTTCTCATTGAATTTCCAATCTAAACAAAAATCTTGTAAAGAAACTACTTTCACAGTATCTCAAAGAAGTGTGGGGAGTTTAAATAGAAGTTCAGTGTTCGGATTATTATTTAAAACAATCCCCAAAGGGCCTGAGCTTATCTATAATGTCATTTAGTCCTTTTTTATGTTGCAAAAGAGACTGAATATAAACCATTTCCATAACTGTATGTAGTTAGTAAAATACTGATTTTGAAAACCACACTGGTAGAACTAGTAAAGGTATTAATAAAACTTAATTGAATTGGAATTTAGTGAAAAATGTCACAATTCTCGAAGTTCTTTATTGTTTACTAACACTAGTTAGTTCCATATTCTTTAAGTTTGAGATTTCTTGTTTTTTAAGAGCTCATGCTGCATTTTAGTTTCTTAATCTAATATCTTCATTTTTTACACAGGGACATGTATATTTTTTGCCCCATAAACATTGCATACAAGAAAAAGAGGTTTTGAATTATTCTAGCATATCTTGTTCTTGGAAATTGACCTTGAAAATG